>NC_141201.1:9100000-9122500 GCF_054491065.1 Syngnathus leptorhynchus | reverse complement strand
TAGCCTCAATTTGTGTTTTGATATTAGCACATCATTCAGTTGTCTCTCAAGGAAGCACATTCAGTCCATCCTTGTCGGGCAGAAGATTCCCCACAGATGCAACATGGTTGGCCTTGATTTCTTACACTCTCGTTCTAATCAAGTCTGCGAAGCAGCAGGGCAGAGGCGAACTTAACAGAATGGGATCAAACAGAACAGAAAGGTGTTTAAAGAAATATTGAAGAGTAATGACATAATTTTCATCCAGAACACCTTTTGGAATAAAAACAGAAAGAGTGAAAATTATGATGGCATATTGCTAGTGCAGTCCTGGGAATCAAGTGAGAATATCTGCTGTAAATGTTATTCAAATAGCTCTTTCACTGCTATTACATTTATATTGGGACATTTACAAAAAAATATATTTTATATATATTTTTTGGTTTTCATATACAGCAGGTCACCTTATGATTAGTTGTTATAAATTGAACGATGGAAATTCCTCAATAATTTATGACTAGTGTCTAACTCAAAATGCTTCTGTAGAAAACTACAGCTTCCAGGACTATTTTACTTTTTTATGACCCCAAAGCATTCCTCAATGAGCTAAATTGGTTGGAAATTGCAAAGCACAGAAAGCTGATAATTGTGATCTGACCCCAGCGCCTGAAACATCTTCAAAATCAATACAGTTCAAAGCAATCCCTGAAATGTGTGGCTGACCTGTTCAAAATTGCACCAAGATTCCTGTTGTCAAGGAGCACATAGTAACCATGATGGTGTTTGACCTCAGCAACAATTCCCATCTGGAGTCTGATATCCACTCGTGTTGTTGCTTCAACAATTAGAGAACCTGGCCCAAGATAATGTTGGACCTCAACAAACATGTCAATATTTTATAGAACAGTTAGTAATGTGCTTTACATTTAAATGTATGCTCCATGTCTTTTTCATGCTTAAAAAGTTTTTTTTGTACAACAGGGAAGGTTGTTCTTTCGCATTATTCACATTGTAATATTCATTCCAATTTAAATGAGAAAAAAAAAAAAAGAGAACCTTGGACATTCATATACAAATGAAAGATATGTATAATTTTGGACATGGTACCGTTTGGCAAATCATAAAATGTGATCAAAAGGAAACAATAAAAGTCCATTTAAATTAAATGAAAAACATTCTTCAGCTCAAAATGTGGGTTGGAATTATTAGAATAATGTTAATGTTAGCTGTAACTTTATCCTTTTTATTAATATTACTGGTGTGACCATCAGCACTGATCTCTTCTCATTTTATTGTCATTATTTTGCTATGCACTACATGTCCGGCACAATTCGAACTGTCTCCAACGCACGACATGTCCGGCACGATTCTCATACCTGTCAAAGCATCTCAGTAATTTACCAGCACTGACCACGCAGAGGGCAAAGAAGAAATATCTTAACATCTAAATTATTAGTATTTATGAGAAATAAAATTACATTCTGAGGTTTAGCCTTCACAAAAATGTTTTAACCATTCAGGTGCTGATAGTTTTCATCAAATAAAATCCACCCTTTTACAGGGCCAGACAGGTCATTTTTTCTGCAGTACATTCACGATATGGTATCTTTTGTTTGATGTGAACATATATGAATTTGTTGGCTGTGTTTATGGTAAGCAGTATGCAACCCAACACAGAGGTCAGCAGGCTTTGCATAAGGCAGGCGCTATCTTTTCTCACAGTGGTTCACAGGCGGACATAAAACAAGCATTGATTCTTTCCACTACAAAATGCCATGACAAAATAATTATCCAAATAGTTCAAAATCAGTAAGATGTGTGAGCTTGCTTTAGATATAATCAGATATCAGATGCTTCCCTCAGTAAATCTGTACACGTTTCATTGTTACATTCGAGACATGCATACATGCAAGCAGGTGAATTTCTTGTGTACCATGAAAGATTGAGGGCTGGAGACAGGTCTAGTACAAATCCATGAATACTTGTGATAGAGTGTTAGGATACAGGACTGAACCTGTGTTTATGAGTGACTGAATGGATGTTGGTTTTTTTTGGTATGTTGACATGGTGATGTGAATGAGCATGATGTTAGGTGAAGTGATTGTGTGGTTGAAAGGCTGTATGGAGGTCTGTGTGTGGCATTGAGTGGGAGCATCAAGTGTTCTGTATCTTTTTTGCCACTCTTTTCAACTGATGCAGGGTTGTGCTGTGTGTTGTTTCCATTTTATATCAGGTAATGCTACTTTCCAACTGTCTCTGTCTCTGATATGATTTGTTTCCCTGGTGGAGACCAAGAAAGTAAGTTAAATTTTATTTTGATCAATAGATATCCAATTTTTAATATTTTCATTCTGCAATGGTCCCTATGCAAATTGGATCACACTTGGGAGGAAACAATTTCACTTACCGCTACTGTAATCGGGTCATGTGAACATTCAGCTAAAAAGGATGAAACTGTAAAAAAAAAAAAAAAATTATCTGTATCAACATCATTATTTTAATTGTCAATATTTTCATTTATTATTTATCATTATTTTAATTATCAAGAAGGATCGCTACACCTTTTTTGTGACATGCTCACGATCCGACCGTCAAACAGAGATGAAAATATAACATCTGTGTAAAAAGATTATCAGAAAAATGTTATAAAGTATTATCCTTGATGGAGATGAAAACTGCAGTACTTTTCCATTGACATGGTATAATTACAGCACCAAGAGTACATGCAACCTTACCTGAAGAGCCTGAATTCATTGTTGCATTAGGCTTTCACTTTGTAAGAGACCATAATGTTTTATGTTAACATTTGAGTTCTTACCTATTCAAAATCTAATTGAAATTTTTGCACATCTTTATTAAAGGCTTTATGAATGCTATAGTTTTTCCCGAGAGCCCATCACTTCTATTTTCATCAAAATTCAATTGCAAAAACATTGTTTTGCAACTAACAGGTTGGCTATCCAACCGATCAAGAGTGTTGTTGAATTTTAATGTTTAATTTGAATGAAATCCGGTTTGATGATGTTTGATATGATGCTAAAGCACTGCTATAAAATACAAAATAGGAACAATGTATCTGTCATGTTTTATTCTGGTGTCAACATGAATGTAAAGATAGCTCAGCTTGTCTGATTGCATGGTCAAAGCCTACGTAATATGGTTATCTCGTCTTCAGTAATATCACTCTGAAGGGCCCTAAACAGAATGAATGAGGAGCCTTGCAATTGAAGGGAGAAATTAAAGGCCATATAAAGTATTCCCAACACCGGTAAATCAGTTTTCCTCGGCAATTACAGCAAGATAGCATGTACTTCATCTGGGGATGGGCAAGTGGATGGTGGTGGGGGTTCGGCACTCGCGGTGTCAGACAATACAAGCAAAATCTACAACCCGCAGTAAATCGTGAAGGTTTTTAACGATATTTTAATGGCCTTCCCTGTCCTTTACATGGCTTACAATCTGATTATTAGTGTTGGAGGACAGGGGGCTAATTGAAATGTCACTCAGCGCTCAAGTATCTTTATTTTCTTTTTAGTGCTGAGAAAGGGAAATCATTTATTTGCCTAAAAGACATAATTTGTGAAAGACAAAATAACGCGGAATTTATTGTCATAGAAACTGCATTAGACATATAGTGGGCGACAATACAGTTTGTTTCCATCTGTGACAGTGATTAACCTCTTCTGTCTCAAAGCGAGAGAGGGGTTTTCTTTGCCTTATAAATTAAGTCTACGGCAGGACAGTAGAACTCAGAGGTTGTCATGGGAAAACAGAAGATGACCCATATAATGAGAGAATTAGCTCCAGGGCTTCTCCTACAGTTGTCATACTTTTAGGTCACTTTTTTTGTGTGGGTGTTCAATGGACACGCACACAAAAAGTATCTTCAAAATTTCTGTAAGGCAAGAATTAATATCTTAAATGAGACAGAGGGAGACTTAAAATGGTCCATAGATGCCTTGAGATGCCGCGAGTTACTTTTCTCAAAATACCCCAAGGATTAAGAATTACAGCACAGTTATAACCAATCATTACTAAGTACTACTAGTACTGTGCTGTATTCTAACAGACCCTATTTATGCAATTTGGTTACACAAATGGATTTCCAACCAATACATTTCAATAACTAAGATGATGTATTATTTGTAAAGCTTGTTAATTGCAAACATTTTCATTTCAGAGGTTGGATGTCATTATTACAACTGTGCCGGTATTTTCAAGCTACATCAAAAGAGCACATTAATCACATTTATCGCTCTCCAATTTCAGGCATTACCTCCTCCCACAGTGCTTCTCTTTCGGTCTCTCTCTTTTTAACTTGCATATTTAATTATATTCAGGAATCATCATAGTGTTATGTTTGCAAGCTTTATTGCAGCCAGTTAAAAGCTCTGCAGCAGGTTAATCTCTGTGGTTGCTGCTTTTATACGCTGTTGCGCTGAACACTTTTCTTGTCCTCATAAGTACCACTGAAAAATAAATGTGGTCTCTGCGTTCAATAATCAATTTCACAGTGAATAGGTTTTAGAGTAAAAAAAAAAAAAAGGAAAAGAAAAAGAAAATTAATAAAAATCAGTATGCAAAGGTTGCAGGATTCATTTTCTACAAGCAAATCAAACATGTGTTCTTTGAAAATAGCACCGGATTGCCCTTTCCATGTTCTCATACATCATATTCAAATCATCTTGGCACAAAGGCTTCATTCTGGGAAGCGGTTTAAACAAAAGATAGAATTACTGAAAAAAAAGGGGTTGAGGTGTGAGACTCATATACACATACAAAACATCGCATAACAGGTTCATCCACACCTGCCAAAGAAATCTTCGCTATCCGTCAAACTGGTGAGTACTTTTACTTCAACAATATGATTTCCACAGTCACTGCATCCAAAGACTTAATCCAAAGAATAGCAACTGTTACGTTATAAAGGCAAATATATTCAAGTGGACAGAGTGTGGACACAGACAAAAAACAATGCCCACAAAATATCTTTCAAAAAAATAATACCCACAAATTCCATCACTGATAATAAAAAAGCACATACTGTATACCATGTGATAATGTTTCTGGCTCTTACTTATGTTCTGAATCCATGTCATTTTTATTTTATATTATTTTTCGTTTGTATTTAGTTTTGCCATGAGTGTCAAGGTGAGCATCCCGATGTGGATTTTACACACTTTTGGATTATTAAAAACATGACACAGATTTAAATTTAATTGTAACCTAGCTACGTTGTGAGACCACCTTCAATACTCCAAATACGTTATAATGCTTTATTCTTAGATGTCTCTTACCATCCTAATACTTCTCAGTTCTTCTGACATCTGTGAAGAAGGAAGAGGTAAATGCAAAGAGATAGAACTGTGAGGTGTGGCTGTAGTTCCCTCCACTCTCCTAAGGGTTTGGCCTATTATGGCAGTGCAATTTAATACTCTCATTTATCTGTTGCGTGTGGGAGAGGCTCCTCATGTGCAGTCAATTACACTACACCAGTTATTGAACTAAGTTCATTTGCTGTCTTAAACTCTAAATCACAGATGAATGTACAAACTACAAAAATATGATGGCACAATTGCAAAAACCATGAAAGATTGGGTTGAATTTATAAGCTGTGCAGCTCAACAGAGTAGACACTAGTAGAAAGCTCAATCTACTGTCACACTAATCACCATTAAAGCTGCACTCACCACAAACTTGGCCACTGACATGAATGATGTGAGCCATTGCCAGTGTGTGCCTGTACCACAGACTTTTTTTTTGGATACAATTCATTATACTTGTATTCATACTGTGCAAGGATCAATTGAGTTAACCAAACAAGGGACTACAACATATCAA
This sequence comes from Syngnathus leptorhynchus, assembly GCF_054491065.1. Lineage (NCBI taxonomy): Eukaryota > Metazoa > Chordata > Actinopteri > Syngnathiformes > Syngnathidae > Syngnathus > Syngnathus leptorhynchus. The sequence continues at coordinate 9,116,680 of NC_141201.1, read as the reverse complement.
AATCTTGAGTTGCTTCACTTCCATGGCATCACTACATCTGTGCAACACAGCAGTGGTTATTTTATGACTCTCTTATTATTCATAATAGGGCAGATATGAATAAAATGTTATCGCGGTGATGTAATAATAGAAGGTTTTATGTAAACTAATACCTTTTCAATCTGCTGTTGTTTCCCTTCTTGTAACCTGATGAAAATATTAAGTGCTTGCAATTTTCAAACTTAAGTTAGTTCATTTACGTTGGAGGACATTTGATAACATAATTGATTTGGTAAGATATTGTTTGGTTTTACTTGCAGAATAGGGAAGTAGAGAAGGGACACTTGAGGTTTAAAAAAGCTCGTTTTTTGTTTCCTAGTCATGGCTCTCATATTTGCACAGTTCATTGCAATAACATAGTGCATCCTTGTATTTGCATTTTTGTGAAGCATTTTTGCTTGCGTACATTCAGACAAAAATGACAATTATGTTATGAGTGACATCCATCCATCACTCTATTAAATATAAATATCCCATCTATTCATCACTCCATCCATCCATCCATCCATCCATCCATCCATCCATCCATCCATCCATCCATCCATCCATCCATCCATCCATCCATCCATCACTCCATCCATCCATCACTCCATCCATCCATCCATCACGCCATCCCTCCATCACTCCATCCATCCATCACTCCATCACTCCATCACTCCATCGGATCCATCCATCAATTACTCCATTCATCCATCCATTTTCTGTGCGGCTTTATCCCCACGGGGGCCTGGAGCCTATCCCAGCAGTCATCGGGCAGTAGGCAGGGGACACCCTGGACCAGTTGTCAGCCAATCGCAGGGCACACATAGATGAACAACCAATTGCTCTCACACTTACCGGCAATTTGGAGTGCTCAATCAGCTTACCATGCATATTATTGGGATGTGGGAGGAGACTGGCGTGCCCAGAGAAAACCCATGCAGGCATGGGGAGAACATGCAAACTCCACTTAGGGAGGGCCGGAGGTGGAATTGAAACCGCATCATCTGAACTGTGAGGCAGATGTGCTAACCGGTGTGTCACTGTGTTGCCCTAGTTAATAATCATTCTTAACAAATTAAATCCGTGCAGTTGCATGTGCATACACACAAACATGATGATTAGTTTGGCATACAGCTATGCCAAACAGTTAAGTGCAGTATTCGGGGGAAAAACATTTGTTTTTCAACGGAAACTTGCTTAACGAATGAACACATCCTGCCTAGAAACGGTGGCGACGTTGATAAGCGTCCATGTTTCATCACATTTCAGATCAGCATCAGTGTAGACAAAAGAGAGCAGAGGGGTGAATATGTACTCCTAACACCGCTCTCTATGCATAAATCAAAACAAAATCATTGCCAGGATGACGATTGAGGCCTCTGTTGTGCAAATGAAGCCTGGCTCACCAACAGGATAATAAATCCTCGATGTGTTATTTTTGCTTTTGATAATAGGGAATCATGGGGATGGGAAGGGAAGGGGGGATGTAAATGGGAGCATAGGGGGGCAAACATCTGACTGTGAATACCTCTAATAAATCATGAGCACTGCTTTTGATATGACAGCATAAAACCTCAGCTGTATTGCATCAGGGATCAAGCACTCTTGACACCCCCCCGTTGTGAAATGTTTGTTATTTATTCATCATTTTTAAAGTCTGACTTTTCGCTTCAAATGAAAGCTGTATAGTTGCAGATTGAAAAAAACGGAGTCCCTATCAGGTGGTGGCTCTGTGAGGATCGGGGTCGGGTTTGCAATGCTGTTCAGTGATCCATCGGGATGTCCACATCCCTCTCAAAAATCTGATGGAGTTAGCTGCTGACACACGTGGGATTAAGTGAATCACATTCCATCTGACTTTCACTTTCTGGCCCCAGTTATGCCCCATAGCTTCTCTCTCCTGAGCCAACGGTGGCAGGGACACGGAAAATAGCAAGTTCACATGCAACAAATCAGCCAAGCACCCATTCCACCACAAGACACCTCATGATTGCACCTCCACACAATTTAGATCTTCTTTAGTTCCATCTGTCCTTTTTCCTGCTTCACCTGTGCCGCCATCAAACACCACCGCGCCGGAGGAAGTGAACTAATTCAATTTAAATTTCCCAGATGAAAACCACTTCTAATGGGTTAAACTACATGCCAGATATGTGGAAGCGCCAGTCATGTTTGCAGTGTAACACTTAGCATTCGAAGATACACGAAAGACTTGTCAGATGTTCGTCACAAGGAAAGATGAAACCAGACTTCTTAGAGGAAACCCACATAAGCAGAGGGACAAGAGGCAAACTCCACGAAGAAATGTTCAAGCCTCGATTCAAACCCAGAACCTGCTGGCAATAAGATAGACATGCTGACACGAAACACGCCATCATGCGTTATCAATTATTTACTCAAGAGGAGCGGACAGTGAATATTTTAGAATATATGATTGAATTTTAGTGCTGATCGAGAAGGCAAACTATATCCGTGTGCATCAAACTGTGCCATCATCTCCATCTATCCTCTGATAGGCAGATCCCACTGATGTCGGGATTCACATGCAGAGCTAACACTGCTGAGTTTTGTTGTTCGCTCAAAGCCGCCCCACCGCTGTTATCAGCCGTCGCTCCATGGCACGTTGCTGTCAAACTCCAAGAGTTGGGAATCACTGGATGTTCATAATGCAAGCGGCTGCCATGTGCCAAGATTATTTCAACGAATCCCTTCACTTTACTGATTTTTTCTGCACTGAGACACTTGCCTTTCTGGCTTCTTCTTTTGTCTCTAGGGAATTGTTTTTTTTTTTAGCTGCAAAATATTGATATCCCCTTTTTGTGGTTTGAAAAATGTCATGATGATTTTAATAAACAAGATGGTTTAGAGTGAGGCACAACAGATTCATATTGTGACCTTAACATTCTATAACTATCAATTGAAAGGAGCTTGAAAAATGAATAAACTTGGAAGGTTGTATCAACCAGATGTTGCTGGACAGTTTTTATTTCTATTGAATACTTACAGTTTATTATGTGGGATATGGGGGGGGGGGGGGGGCTAGCATGTCCAAAGCTCTCTGCTCCGTCAATATCTTATGAATTCCAAGTAGCTTTTGCTCATTGCTTCCATCTGCAGTACCCACATCCCTCTTTCCTTGATGTCCATCCGCAAATGACTGCCTCCTAACACACAATCCTACAATCTTCTCCTCCATTTGCCCATTTCCCCCGAATCTAACTCATCATGGGGTCAAAAGGAGAATCACAACTTGTCCTGAACCTCGAAAAATTCATGATTAATCTTGCATTCATCATACCTTTTTTGCCCCTTGTCTGCTCATTGGAGCTTTTAACCAACCCATGCCTTCATATCGCTCCCATAATAGCCATTGTTTACGACATTGCTGCTCTCAAAGGGGCTTTCACAAGATATTCTATTGATTTTTATGTACTTGAATGTTGTGCTCTGGCTTGTCAAGGAGTGAGGATTTTACACTATTACATATACTGATGTTTAATTTGACCTGTTTGGAAGATATTCACTGCAAGCAATCAAAGTGTAGGGATGTTTTTGCACAGCAGATTATATGACACAATACTTGAAACAAGTACAGCATATTGATTTTGTGCCGCAGGACGTTGTACCGAAATAGATTTCCAGAAATCTTTCCAAGTCGGTATATCCATAAAGCAGACAATTACTCTTATGTATAACACCTTCACACAACACCTTCCAATTAGCATACTTATAAAACTGAAAACTGTGAATATTTGTAATATATTGACACAATTGGTCAGTGATAAAATCTACGGAAGAGGATTAGGGCTAGTGAAGAAAAAAAAGGCGGTTGACAGGATTCTGACTTTTTTTCTGAGAATTTTGACTTTAAAGTGAGAATTCCCACTTTCTGACTTTAGAATTTTCACTTTGAAGTGAGAATTCCCACTTTGAAGTCGGAATTCTGGGAATAAAGTCACTATTCCCACTTTAATTCTGACATTAAAGTGGGAATTCTCACTTCAAAGTAAGAATTCTGAGAATAAAGTCAGAATCCTGTCACCCCCCTTTTTTTTCCTTCACCGGCCCTAATCCTCTTCCGTATTTTCCACACAGAAAAAAAATCAGTTTTGCCAATCGTTTCTTTTTCTTTTTTCCTTGAGGCAATTTTCAGATCTCACCAGAGATGGTTAATCGCATTCAAAACTGCTTTTGCGTTTGCCAGCGCAAAGATTTACCATTGCACCAGTACGGTCAAGGTCCTTCTGGAGCAGGTTTTGATCCAGGATATCTATTTATATATTCCTGCCTCTTTCCCTTCAATCCTGAGTGGCATCCCAATTTCTGTCACTGAAAAATATCCCATAATACTGCCACCAGTCCACCACCATGCTTCACTGTAGGGACAGTATTAGCCAGGAAATATGCAATGCCATCTCAACTCGTCTTGCATCCAAGCCATAGAATTGCATCTTTCACTCATTAGAGCAGAAAATGTGGTCTCTTGTGGTTTGTGAGACCTTTGGGCCAAATCCAGGGATGCTGCCATGTGCCTTTCATTGATGACTTTTATTGAAACTTTAACTATAGAGGCCTGATTGTTATACTGCTGTAGGGATAGTTGGCCTTCCTGCAGATGCTCTCCTTGTTCAACGGAGAAATGTTGGACCTCTGAATAACCATCAAGTTCTAGGCCACCTTCTTCCTGCTCCCACGATCGCTTAGTTTAAACGTGTGACCACCACTTGAAAGAGTTCTGGTGCTTCCAAACGTATTTCTTTCTTCTTTCTGGAGGGCACTGTAGCCTCCCTCAGACCTGTGGACAACATTTTTGCAGTCATGCTCACATTTTGCTGTGAGGTACTGTCTACTGTGTGCCTTTCCATAGCATGTTCAATCAACTGAATCTACCTCGGTAATTCCGATTAAATTGTAGGAACATCAAGGGTGAACAGTTTTTTTTTTTCCATATTATTGACCTACTGGGCATACTACACCCAATTGATTGGTCGGGAAAATCTTTACGCATGAAATCTTTTTGTCAAACATATCTTGCCATCTTCTAATAAAGATGGGTGAGAACAAAATCATTCCGTTGATCCTCTAATGTGGTAATTGCTTACTGTGTTGTGTTCCCTTTTGGTTGGGATGGGTGCCGAATACTAGCAGTTGGATGATGCAATATTGTTCTTTTAATTATTTATGATATTTTGTCTTGTTCTCAGGAAATAATGGGTCACGGGTTTTTGTTATTTTGTTTATGGCTGTATGTCAATATAACAGGATGGTTTTAAAACAAATCACTAAGAACACAACATGCTCTTTGTATGATTCATCAGGCTTTTTAATTAACTTCCGGTAAAAGTCTTCAATTACTGACTGCAAATCCTTTTCCATTTTAATTAACTGCATCTTGAGGAGAGTGGGACGACAAGGGGAGTGGAACATGGGTGAGACTAAAAGAAGCGGGTGGGGTGACAGAGTGAGTGACAGAATGTGAGTGAGTGAGTGAGTGAGTGAGTGAGTGAGTGAGTGAGTGAGTGAGTGAGTGAGTGAGTGAGTGAGTGAGTGAGAGAGAGAGAGAGAGAGAGAGAGAGAGAGAGAGAGAGAGAGAGAGAGAGAGAGAGAGAGAGAGAGAGAGAGAGAGAGAAGATCTTAAGTGACTGGCAGCTGCTTTGAAAGAAAATGACTTTTTTTTTTTTTTTTTTTTGTGAGAGCAATCACAGCGACTTGAATAATGACTTCCAAATGAGTTCCGGGAAGATTTTGATGGAAACATCATCTTTAGAAAGCACCTTATGTGAACATTTAGAGATGTTTACTTTGTCTTAAATTCACATTTATTGATACATTTTATAGTGTGATCTATCATTAAAATATTATCATCATGTTGCTTCAAAAATAGTAGCTGGCGTTGAGAAAAAAAAAAATAAAAATCTGTCTCAATTCACTGTCAACGGCCAATTTGTTTGTTCAGCCCTACACTCCCTTTTGCTCCAGTTAAATATACTGTACTCTTCACTGGACAAACAATATTTTAAGTAACATTTTAACATTCTTATTTACCATGCAAATGTAAAAAAAAGAAAGAAAAAAAAAGAAAACACCAGCAACAAACACAGACCCTAATGACTTCAATGATTTATTGCTTCCACAATAAAGTAAGGCACCAAATCTACTGTGCTTCATTTCTAGACGTTTTAGATTTATTTATATTAGATTAATTTAGCTATCTGGCAAATAATCATATATCATACTAAAATTGTGCTTTTATGTCATTAGTGATGAATTGTATTTTTATTCATCTTGTGTTGAGACACATTTGTAAACTAGATTAATTAAACTATGATACTATTTATATTGAAATATATTTATCTCACGCTAAAAATAATCAGAATACATAAATAATAATTAGAAACTAAATTTCATGAGTTATGCACCTACTCCCTGGTCACTTTTTAATCAATATATTGTCAAATATTGTTTTCTAATACCGCCTTCAAATAATGAGATATTGATTTGAGCGTAAGTAGAAAGATAATTTGGCATTGGAATGTAGAAGAATAAATATCAATTGGGGCACTATATCCACAATGGAAAGGACAAATTCAAACTCAGATATTTTCATATTTTTTATCCTGAGATACTATAAGAGTTTTTCTTTGATTGGCTGATGGACTCTTTCCAGTCAGAGTGAAGAATGTGATATTTTGGAATGTTTTGCTAAAAGGAAAATTCCACTGTTTGGTGCAATTTTTGATGCCATGGCTGCTTATCACTGAACATCTCACTTTTTACACTGTAATCCCCCAATTCTTCAACATCCTCAGTGTCAGTGGCGTGCTCGGTTACATGAGCAGACTGGTGGTGTGTTCAGTGCCAAGTTCATCCAGCTCTGGGGATGTGGTGAGCAGGCCTTTATCTTTGACATACAGGCGCATTGGATCACCTCCCCAGGGGCCTAATGTGGGCAGGAATGGGTGAAGTGTGGGAGGAGACTCACACCATTCTTCACTCCTTTTCTAACGTCTTATCCAAAATGAAAAAAAGAGTAATGCTGCTCTCCAATGCAAATAATTACCTCGATGTACGATAGATGGCTTAATCAACATGCACCTTAACGGGGAGGAAAAATATGCCATCGGTTGAAATATTATACCTCTTCCTTTCAAAACAAATGAGCATCGTCATCAAAATATGAGCAATTTTAATTACTATGATGTATGATCATTTTGAAAGATACAAAAATGGATTTCAATAAAATGAAAGTTTTTCTCTGCTTGCTCTATAAGCAATATGGGATAGAAGTCGTGGTTTGTGAATATATGATGAAGCCCAAATTTGCTGATGATAATGATAGTTGCATCACACGGTGAATATGTGATAATTGCTGTTTGTGGAGGGGGTGGGGGCACTAACGAACATGTATAAGACATCTCACTAAAAAGGGCCTGTTGTGATGGAGCGTGAGAGATACTGCAAGTGGACTGAAGTGAAGGAAAGTTGACAAGTCATGCCAAAGACAGAACTGGATCAAAAATGACGTATCAAAAAAAAAATGTTTTGAACATGATCAAAAATTCTAATAAAAAGATGATGAAAAAGCAAAAAAAAGTAAATGAAGAGTCAGGTGGACAGACTCACCAGCACGTATAACACGATATACAAGATGCTACAGACACGGTACAAAAACACGCAACTAAATACACAAAGACTCAGAAGAACAGAGCAAACTGGACAAGGCACGAGTGCCCGGATAGAGTTTGACAAAGTGCAAGGCCGATAAGCCGGTGTGAAGGCAGTGACTTGACACGGAAACAAGGAAGTTACAAACAGGAAAACTAAAATAAGCCCAAAACCTGACAAAAACAAATGATCACTCCCTGAGTGAAATCACTGTAAAACCTAAAACTTGTATCTCACTGAGCTGTGAGCATTTGCACACCTAGATAATATTGGTTCCTAAAAGGTTGCAAATAGCTGCAAAAGGTTGCAAATGTTTTTTTCTTGTCGCAAACAAATGTAACATACTGCATATCTCGTTTTGTCTTCATATTCAACTCAGCGAGCTGCATGGATAAGAACAGGTATGATGGATTTAAGGACTTAATAATGGGTTTCTCAATACAGGTGTAAGAAAGTGCTGTACATAAACGATAAAAAAATAATACTTAAAAAGAAATAATTGTAACACAATCACGGTGATCAACTCATGGTGTACTATTCCTCTTGCCCCAAGACAGCAGGGATAGGCTCCAGGACGCCGGTGACCTTATAGTGAAGATAAGCGGAACAGAGAATGGCTGAATACAATCATATATAATAATAATAATTAAAATGTTATCTTCTGATTAAAATATACCATAGCTCCGTTGACTTAATGCGTAAAGGAAGGGCAGTTTTATTTCCTCTTGTTGCACATTACTGCTACTATTACCAGACTTGACTTGACTGCTATTACTAGTAGCAAAACAAAAGAAATGAAAAATAAAAATAGAAGTTGTCATACTTGACACAAGCAAATTAAATTGACAAGAAATCAAGGGCGCAGACGTCGTGATGAGTACCAAGATATACACAGAGCTTGTGATTGACTTCACTGGAGACTACACTACCTGAAGTAAAATGCTAATGGCACTTGTCGGGTATTTGAAACAGAACCTTATTTTCAATGGAGTGAATAGGAGTGTTTTGCACGGTTACGAAATGTGTCCTTGAATGGTGTTGTGGTAGGGCGTCTGCTAGTGTCTCTAGTTTTGTCTAAATTGTGGTTTAATTCTTGAATTAGAAAGTACGTTTCAATTGGAAAGTACATATGTTTGCTCACTATCCTGAAATCCCTAAGGAGGAGAAAGTAGTGTACCTTTTGCTTCCCAGCATTTGTTGATCACTATACGACATTTATTTGCCTCTCTCTGCTATATCCAGCATTCCACTTAATCATGACCTCAGGCTTTTACTACCTGCTTTTCATCCCCTTATTGCCATCTGGCACCAGTGGCTTTGCTTAGACCATCACTTCTTGTGGTTAAATTATTTCCTTGGTCTGTGCATGGTGTGCTTGCCATGCAAAACACCAGCAGGTGCATTGTCGGTTTTCCCAGAGGTAGTGAGGTGAACAATGTCTGCTAATCTAAAAGAATTACACTGTATGGTAGTAGGTTCTACTAAGGGACTCAGCAAATCCCCCTCATCTATGTCTTCGAGTGGCAGGCTAGAAATATGGAGCCAATTATAAAGCACATCTTTATGCAAGGAACGCCAAAGGACTCATAAGACTATCATGCGCAAAATAAAGTTAATACAATTTCTGCAGGCACTAGTCATGAGACAGAAATTAGGAACCTTTTTTTCTTCAAATAGTTTGGAAAAATTATCACCTGCTGTGATTAAGTTTATTATATCTGAAACGACAAGGTGGCCCCTTAAGATGGAGGTTGCTTCTAACGCCCAAGGTTCTTTTGAATCAAAGTGTAAGCAGCCCAAAGCTCAGCTTTATTTTAACATATCACATATCAATAGATCACTAATATTGTATTCTTTTTTACAAACACATACTGAAATAACACCATTGCTTTTTGATGATGTTTTTTCAACAATTTAAAATATATACTATATATACTTATAAAGATATACTTATATATATATATATATATATATATATATATATATATATATATATATATATATATATATATATATATATATATATATATATTATACTTAGATATACTTTGTTTTTTTTCCTGTCTTTACTATTAACACAATGTAACCAAACAATGAAAATATGATTATTCATTAGATGCCAATGCATGCTTTGCGTACAGGTCATTTTATTCGCGAAGGAAGACAAAATGTCAGCTTGTACCATGCCCATTATAAATTACATTTCATTGTGGAAATGGAAACGTGTGATCAAACATGAATAACAGTCTTGTGAGTCTAGTTACACCAAAATTATTGTAATAATTAAAATGCTTATTGTCATTAATTACATGAAACTTAAGAAACAAGGGATTTATCTGAATGGCTAAACATGCATCAATGTCTAAATTTTAGAGCCAATTAAATTTCAGCCAATTTGGCCAAAGATGTTCCTGTAAAAACGAATAAGCAAAAAAAAATATGAAGTTCTTGCCAGCAGTCAGGTTACATTGCATAGCAAATGAAAGCTGCGAGCGGGATTGGCTGGCTCTTGTCTGGGCAACAATACACCTCAGCTCATTAATTAGCTTGCTTTCTGTGGTTTGTTCACAACTCATTTGAAAAAAATTTTTGGACAACCACAGTCTTGCATTCATACAAAATGCATGCACACATTTTAGGCTTTCTGTGCTCATCACCTTGCATAGTGACATGTCCCTGATCTAAATAGTTGTCCACATTCCATGATTAGCAGTAATTTGCTAAATAATGTGTGTCATTCAACAGATAAAGTAATGGGAAATTTCAGGAGTGCTCACTTGAACAGTGATGTAACTTCCAATAGCGGAAGGCGACTCATTTCAACCAACAAATAAATAGTGGTTTTATTATTATTGTATCACAAAATATTTACAATAGAGATTAAGAGAATAATAAAGTAGATCTTCTGTATCTGCCTATCATCCATATTTCTAGCATGTGTTTATCACTTCTATTGGTGTACAATATTTCAAGGAATATTTTAACTTTAACTGTATAAACTATGAACAGAGTCATTTGAGTTGTTTTACTGATCAAAACAGCTTTCCTTACAAACCCAGTGAAGAATTCTATATTATTTTTTTCTTATTCCCAGAGCAAACAAATGCATCAAGGCTTGCGTCAGCAGGAAGATCAGGATACGCCAACTTTAACGCACAAGCACAGCTGCACTGTCTATGAATATAGAGCCCTTAGAGTCCATGCTATCTTTGTGAGGCATTGGCAGCTGAATAAGGATCTTGCTTTAGGACAGCAATGGCTGGACATTTAAGGCACCTTGGTTGACTTTAATGTATGCTTAAAAGTGGAAAAGCAAACGAGAATATTGGTTTCAAAGCCGCACTGATCAAATGTGTTTTTCAAGAGTGAAGCGCAATCTGGTCCATAAAGCTGGTGGACTTCCAAGTTGTATTGACTTAATAGCCACAGGAAATAATGGAAAGTGAAATGAGACCTTTAGTAACTGTGCAACAAATATTTTTTAACAGTCCAGAAACTATAGATAGATGTTAGCCACTGTATCGTACATTTAAATAATTTAAAAACAATACAGTAGAACAATTATCAGTTGAGGAAGGAGATAAAGACATCATGTTTGCTTTGTTTGTATGAACTGCTCAAGCAATTTTTATTAAAGTGTTGAATGTCAAAAGGCCCTCATTCATGCTCTCAGCAACCTGCTATTTTTCCTCACAACTTTCTTAGGAAAATTATTTTGCTTTGGTCATTGATATTTAATTGATTGCACTGCTCATTAGTGACACTACTGAGACACTTTATTAGTGGCAGTTATTTTAAGCATTGTTTATTCTTCAGTGGGGTACAATTTGAGGTTTGTAGTCAAGTACTGTGCTTGTTAAATATGTGTTGCTTTCAAACTATTTTACTGTCAGCTCAGATTCCGTTGAAGGTGTTTCTGTTCAGTCATCACAACTGGAAGTGTTCCTAGTACTTTTGGCAACACAAAAATATGTTTTAGTGTATTGAACTGAGTGTGAGACAACCCTTTCTTTTAAAAGCATATTATTTCTGCCAAGAGTTGCTGACACGATGAAAATAGAAATTGTTACTGTAAGGGCACATTAATATGGACACTTGAATTACTGTGGCGGTGTGTGGCTTGAACAATTACTGGGACATTAGCATAGGACAAAAATATCTTAAGCTTGCCCTGCTGTGTGCATACTAAGAATAGTGGCCCAAAACTCACCCACTCACTAATTGCAATAAATTTCATAGTTCAAACTTTACTATCTTGTGACCTAAATAAAATGGTATATTTTAGCTACTCATTAGGAGGTATGTTTGGAGCAGAATTATTTTTTCCTCTCCCATGCATTCCACTAACATGACATCAGTGCAATTATTTCCTTTAACATTGGGGCAGGACACTACGTTTATTGGTTAATCATCAAGCAGGAAAATGTATAAATTGTATTTTTGATCCATATTTGAGAAATTAATCCATGTATTTCTTTTAATCTATCCTCTTTTAATCTATCCTCTTTTTCGCATTCCCTAAATAAACAGTCCATGTCACACATGGGCGTCCTACCTCGTTTGTGACATGTTAGCTGCCGTGCTTTCCGCGTTTTTCCGCAGTGACACACATTACACAGAGGCACGCCCGCGCCATGAGCGTGTATTTAAACGACATTCTCCCCGTGAAAGGTGAAGCGCAAAGTGGTGAGGGATCACCGTATTAAGAATCCCTAGCCATCTGTTTCCATACAGGGAACCAGGGATGCGAAGGAGACTGAGGACCTGCATGTATGCCCACATCCCTCGAGGGGAGACAAGCTGAGTCAGAAACCGAGGGGAGTGAGGATTAAAAAAAAAAAAAAAAATGGCTGTCAGATCAAAGTGTTGGCTGTTCGGATAATATGATAGGCTGCAGGAAAAGGGAAGAGTGGGGTAAAAGAAAAAGATAAACGATATAAAATAAAGAACAAATAGGGAGTAAAATTGGGGAAATCTGTGTAAAATTGCTTTTGATCATTTGAAATCATGCATGCATTCATTATTTAATAGTTGCAACAGAAAAGTCAGCAGACTTGGGTCAATTTGTAGAGCCCAGATTTCAAAGAAAAAGTGATGCACCAGCATTTAGCTGATATGCTGCATCAAAATAAAAGCTGGCAAAAAAACATTTCTATAATTCCAAAGCATGTTCTGTACATGCACTGTACATTCTTTTTGTTTTTTAAGTACAGTGGAGCCTCGGTTTTTGAACGTCCCGGTTCTCGAACAATTCGGTATTTGAACAAAGATTTCGAGATTTTTTTGCTTCGGATGTCGGACGAAAATCGGTTGTCGAACCTCGCAAGATGAGCCAAGAGGATCCGCATGCCAATTGACTCCGTTCGTGCCAACTGACTCCATTCGTTAGTAACATTCTCGTTACTCTGAGGATTGCATCAACTCTAATCATGCCTCCAAAGGAAGCAAGTGGGAAGCAGTAAAGTCATCCTAAAACACAAAGACGCTCCTAAAGCAATGCGACAGTGAGCGCCAGGCAGGCGCGCTGCGCTTGCGTGATCGGACCAAATTAAGCTCCCTGCGCACTGAGGTCCACTTCAATTTTGGAAAGTCCATTAGGACTTTTAAAATATTTTCTAAATTTTAGCGATCACAATAATGCGACCAGCGCGGTGCAGTTGAGCGGTAGGTGACGCGCTACGGTTGCGGGTTCCGCGGTGCGCTGCAGTTGCGCGATCGGACAGAAATGCGCAAATGAAAAAAAATAATTAAAAAGGTGTTTTTGTTTTTGTTTTTTTGTTTTTTGTTGGAACGGATTTTTTTTTTATAATTTGTAATGGGAAAACATGACTCGGAATTGGAACGGTTCACTTCTCGAACATCCTTCTGGAACAGACTTTGTTTGAAAACCGAGGCTCCACTGTACTTGCTTTAGTTTGCTTTTAAATGTCTATTTCTTTTCAGTTTTTTCTCAAGTCTTCAATTCTTTCACCTTTAAATGTTGTGCCTTGTATGCGAAATGTGCTTAATAAATAAAAACATTTTTACACATCCCATCGTCATTGGAATTGGGATTTTTAAATAATTTAGTGGATGTATATCATTTCTGTCACACAAGGTAAATAAAACAATGAAAGTTTAATTAGCTGAAAAGAAATATCAAATGAAGCCAAAGACAAATTAATTATAAATGTTTACACTTATTCCATTCTCTTTGGAGTGAATCGATTTTTTTTCTCTCCAGTAAAAATGCCACTACACAATCAAAAGTCTGGCAGGGAATAACTTGAGTAAGATAAGAGGATGCCTGATGTTGTCTTCATTTGCACAATCAATGCTGCTGCTGTCATTGGTTTCTTGAGAAATTGCTTAATTTTTTTACTGTTCACAGGCTGACTGTTTACATCGGATGGCTGGAAGGCTTTTGCTCTCATTTGCCGGTAGTGAATGAGTTGCCATCTGCCACTGAGACTATCTTTCAGAACGATCTTCCATACCCACAAACATATAATCAAGAGTGGAGATACTCAGACAATTAACTCCTGGGAATATGCTTTGAGAATGAGATTCTTGACTCCAGTGCATAATCTTGAAAAGTCTTGTCATGCAGCATGTATCATCACAGCCCTTTATCCTGACTCTCTTTACTCCTGTAAGGTAAAGTTATGTTGTACAGCCATAATGGTCCTTGAATGTCAACAAGCATATACGTAGTCCCAAATGAGCAGTCAGGTTTTTATATTTCCTTTTTGAATTAGTCCTAATGGATTTTCTACAAAATAAAAGAGGATAGCCTCCCCAAATAAGTTGGCAAATATTGAATGCAAGTGTGAGGGCTCGATGTGCATTACAATCTGCACCTTTCCGTATCTCACTCAGCTGGAAGTGTTTGCACATGTAGCAAATGTTGGTTTTTCGTCAGGGTTCCTACAAGTTTGTAAACAGCTGTGAACATTTGGAAACAGTTTTTCTTGTCGCAAAGAAATTTTGCACTCCCAATCTTATTATGCAGAGTGAACTGAACAGCATTCGTAAAAACTGTTTACAGAACACCAGATGACGTGACAAATTTGCATGACAGCGTATATCATAACTTCAGGGAGAGACACAGGTAGCGTGGGTGGAAAATGGCCAGTTGTGTCAAAACTGACAGTTGATGAAATTTGAAGTGTCTCAGTTTGGCTATTTCTTTTTTTAATCTCTGAAAATTGTGAAGCTAGAAATGCAGTCTATAGGTATGAAAGACCATCAGCACAATAACCAAAAAATCATATCACTAACAATATGTCTTTTTCATTTCAAGCCTTCTGATTATTACTGAATGGACAAGTTTGGGCAAATCAAAATAGGCTTATTGATTGATGTCTACAACTTTCTCAATCAATAAAACTAACATTTTCAGAAAGTCTTTTGAGAACATCACACATCACTGTTGTGTTACAAGGTCCAAAGAGACTTGGGTCAATGTACTGTTCAAGAAAAAAGGCAGCCAAGACCTTTGTCTCAGTCAGCTTGGAACTCCTTGCCCCTGCACTCTTGGCCGGCCGAGCTCTCAAGACTTCTCTGGCTGACCTCAACCAGAACTCTATTTCCAGATCTACTGGCCCAGATGATGACTTTTACCACTTCAGTGAGCACAATCATAAATATAGCAAGTCAGAATGTGTAAGGAGAAGCAGCAGCAGGAATGGCACCAGTGGCAGTAGGTAGAGTGTTGAGGAAAAGGAGAGGACAAGTGGCAGTTGAGTGGAATGAGTCACTCCCGGCAAGAACTCTCCATCTGGTCAGTCAACTGAGATTGCAGCACTTCACATTTCATTTTATCCTGGTGTAAATAACTATGTCCTCTTTGTGCAGCTCATCTCCAAGTCTGTGCTTCTTATAGAAAAATAAGGGAGATTTAACTTGGGTATTCACTAGTCCGAGTTTTGAACAATGATCATTTATTACTGCTCATATTGTATCAAATACAACGCTGGTGGGCTTAACTTGGGCCACACTGATTTGTGACAGGTCTGTAGCCCCTCGCCCCTGGTGTTACCACAACCGCTGTTGTCCAGTGGTTAGCCCTGCCTCCTAATAGCAAGTTTATAAATCTGATTTCTGGTTGAGGCCTTTTCTGTCCATGTGTTTCAGTTTCTTCCTGCAGTCCAAAAGTACATTATGCATGTATGCATGCTGTAAAGGTCTAAATTGCTCCTTCCGTAAACAGGAGCATGCCTACATCTATAAATGTAAATGTGTGTGTGTGGGGGGCGGGGGGATATCATCATTATTATATTATAATAATAACTGACCAGGACTTGGATACATTTGGGTACTAATGACATCAAATAAATTGGAAGGTTACCTTATCAAGTTGAATGTCATGTGAGCACACTACACCTAGTGTTCGGCAAGACTTTTCAGCTATTGGAAAGACAAAATTATATAAATCAAAATCAACAGAATTCAGGATTACTTTTTATTCTGAAATACAATATTTTGCCATGCAGACATGAATCAAAGGCAGTTGCAAACATACCACAACTGTGACCACTATGGTCTGATAAGGATCAAATACAGTAAATATGGATTATTGCCCCCTGCAATATAGTTAATGTGGCACTAACTCTGGTTATGGCATGACCATTTATCACGATAATCAACTTAAAGGCCACTAGTGGGGCTTTGGGCTTATCCGCCGATATTAATGTAATAAAGACAGTTTCAAAACCTTAAAGTTAATGTGTGTTCTTAATGTAAACAATTTATAATCCACAGCCAGGAATTGCAAATGCAAATATTTGACTTACAATGGAGCATTTTCCAATACAACACCATTTATTAACTTGACAGTATGAGAAGCTGAAAGTCTCAGATGTTCCAAATTAAAATCGAACTACTGTAATCTATTTTCTATCTTGGTACGTCTCAACTGCTTCATGGAACACGAAAAATATATGCATTATAAATCACTAGTTCAAATTCGTTATCAGTGATGTCATATGGTTAGATTTTTTTTTCAGTAAAAGC
>NC_141201.1:8682500-9097500 GCF_054491065.1 Syngnathus leptorhynchus | reverse complement strand
CTGCTAGCCCTTTGCATTGATCAGTGCTCAATAAGTAGCTCACAATGCAAGAAAGGTTGGTGCACCCTGGTACAAATAATCCATGCTGTATATAACAGTTTACACCAGGAACATTTTTCCTATTAGACAAAATATTTTGAAATCCAAAGAAATTGGAGTGTGGCTGGACTTACAGGTCAGAAATGTTTTTTTTTGTGACAGAGGAAGTTGATGGATATCAGTGAAAAGCAGTGAAAAGGATTAAATTGAAAACTTGGAGATGCAGGGGTGATGGGGTACCAACACTGATTTATTCAGAAGATCATTAGTTCAGACAGGCTAGGGCTCAGGGAACAGGGAGTTCACCCACATTGGGGCTCATTACACACTGACAGGAAACAGACCCGGCCGGGGCCAACGTGGCAGTCATCAGGGTGACACTGACTACCTTTACCCAGACAGAACATGAGAGGGCTTCAATCCATGTGGTCTTTTAGAAGATGACACACAAAGTTGATTGAGTGGTCTTTCTCCCAAACATCCTCAATTGGCCATAATTTTTGTAAATTGATGGAAATTCAATGGCACAATGATCTTCCTATAAAACCAGCCTCAAGATGAAGTTCAACACTTTTTGGTGAAGCTGCTGGCATAGAAGCCTCCATCATGTGGAGAAAATGAATAAATTAGCATATGCTGAGAATGCAACCAAGCATTATTACTTTGGCAGAAGAGGGAGGCATATTTTAGTGCATTGTGGTTGTTTTTGGCACAGACAATATGGCGTTTGGGACACTGGTCAAGTGACTACCCACGGGGAGGGCCTTCTGTTGGGAAATTTGCTTGAGTGATCACCACATCTATAGCGACACAGCATGTATCTGAACAATGGCATCAGTCGGATGGCTAAAAGGGGTCCAATTACAAAAGGGTGCGTTGCTGATGGGAGACGAGCCAATTAAGCTGATAAAGCTAAGGGCACCGTGTGTGGAGAAAAACTGTCAGGGCGTACCAGCCTCGAGAGTTAAATCGACCCAATGAAGGAGGGGTGGTGAGTGATCTCTTAAGCCCACTCAAAAGCCCTGCTGGGGTGTGAAGTGGCATCCCAAAGCAACGCATGCAACAGAGAACTACGTTGGCAGTGCAAAGCTGGTTCATATCTGTCAGCTGTGCTTATGAGTGACTCGAGATTAGTCACAAGCCATTAATTCATAGGAAATTGAGTCCCATTAAACAAAAACATCTTTTCTCCTCCCTCTCATCTTCCGAGCACTTATAGGAGAACTTCTCAAGGAAGTCTAAGTCTCTGATCTATTATTCATCTTTTTATTCATGTTTTTTCCCATTTTAATGAGTTCGAGTGAAATAAAGAAAAATCTCATGAAATCACGATCAATCAAAAAGGGATCATACATAGAATAGGTAGCGACAAATGGTGGAAGTCACAGTGACATTAGGTGGCGGTGACTTTGGAAATATTACGACACTGTTTTTACCATGAGTCCCATAATTAATTCAAAATAAGGACCACATGACTTCTAAAGATAAAATCCTACTGACAAGCGTTCTATCATCCTGGTTTCTTCTTTTTCTGACATTTAATAATTGACTTGATACCTAAGACAGCAACTTCAACTACTTCGGACCCTAAATTTGAACAGTTAGGTGATGAAACAAAACTTAGTCACTAATGTCTCATTTTATGTTTTGACAAAGAGCACCAATGTAAAGCTCAATCAATTATTATGGTTAGGCTATATGTTTGTCTTATTGTTGGGTGACTCACCAAAGACAAGAACAGGACTTTTGGGGGTCATGAGCGAGACACGCCAAGACCAAGACCATAAAAATCTGTTTTGAAAAACATGACAAGTTTGAGCAACTGAATTAAATTTTCTTTAAAATACATTTAAAAGCCAACAACATGAAATCTGCAAAACCTTCAAAGCAACAAATCTCTATATCTCAATAAGATTTTCATTTCAGATAAACTTTTGCAAAAAAAGAAACTATAAATACACACCAAATAAAGAGTGAAACAGTGAATGTAGTTGATTTGACAAAAGATACTCCGTCAATTAACACATGTTGAAGGCACTTTTTACCAAGTGCTTCTACTGATTAGCATATAAATGAAGTTGATAAAGAAAGTTTCATCTGGAGATTGAAAAAAAAAAAGATTAATACATTAATATCCATCCATCCATCTATCTTGTATACAGCTTTGTCCCCACGGGGTCGCGGGC
Organism: Syngnathus leptorhynchus; assembly: GCF_054491065.1. Taxonomy (NCBI): domain Eukaryota; kingdom Metazoa; phylum Chordata; class Actinopteri; order Syngnathiformes; family Syngnathidae; genus Syngnathus; species Syngnathus leptorhynchus. The sequence goes on along the minus strand of NC_141201.1, from coordinate 9,095,275 downwards.
ATGCTGGAGCCTATCCCAGCTGTCATCGCGCAGTAGGTGGGGGACACCCCGAACCGGTTGCCAGCCAATCGCAGGGCACACAGAGACAGACAACCGTTCGCACTCGCACTCACACCTAGGGACAATTTGGACTGCTCAATCGGCCTACCAAGCATGTTTTTGGGATGTGGGAGGAAACTGGAGTGCCCGGAAAAAACCCACCTGGGCCCAGGGAGGACATGCAAACTCCACACAGGGAGGGCCGGAGGTGGAATCAACTCGCACTCTCCTAACTGTGAGGCGGATGTGCTAACCAGTCCCCCAACAAGCCACTCTAATACATTGATATTGCATCTCAAATAACAAAAAGTATATATATATTTTATTTTTATTTTTTTAATTGAGCCCGGTTATCTCTGACATGGTTTGGTTTTTGATTTGGAGGATTTGACTCAAGGAAAAATGGAATTAGAAAAAAAGTAATAGTTTTCATCATTCACTAGGAGGCAATTCATGGAGGACAACTGTAAAATTCAATACAAGCTGAACTATAACTTTATATGTACCCCAGTTAAGGATGCAGCTCTTGTTTTGTATCTTGCTAGATAATGCAGGTGTAAAGTTAAGGTTTTAAGCCTTTCACACATTTTCTTCACGTCTCTGGTGTAAGACAGTGGGCAAAGGCAAATTTATATCTCCCCCTCTAAATTGAAGAGTGGTTAAACCAAATTAAATTGAAAGCTAATAAGGCTTGACTCAATGTCAGCTATCATATTTCATGTTATTCACGGTGAGGTCAACTTTGTCCTTTAAGGAAGAAAAACCTCCTGAATTTGTGGGATATTTTTGGATGGATGAATTCTGACTGGAAAAGGAAACTGAGGTTTACTGGTAAACACAAAAGATAATAAACTACATCGACCTTTTCATCATCACTGATAGTTTAGTCAATGAACTCTGTCAGCTTTGAAAACTTGTGCTGCTCAGTTTCTTTTATAGTTTAAAGTAGACTTGATTCCTAGCGACAAAATTTCTTCAAATAATGGCCTGTCTTGTGGTCTGAACAGCCAGTATGATATTACGGTATGTAAAATTTAACATTATTGAAAGTTTCAACGTTATTTACACAATTTAATCCTTGCATAGAATTGGATTGAACAGCATGCCACCAACTATATTTTGCAGCAGGAAGCACACACTTTCGTCCTGAATTGAGCTGAGTTTTTTTGTTTTTTTTGCCTTGTCGTGATGGCCAGGAGAGGTGACTGCTTGCCCGAGGCCACCTCTCAGATATGTATGGAGCTGTATGAACTTTGCACGAGAAAAGGGAATGGCTGGAAAATGTCAGACTGTCGCCTGTGTCCTAAAAAAACATTTGACAATGGCTGTATATGGAGAGCACGAGTGTGTCACGCACGTCAGATCTCACCGTCAACACTTTCTCAATAAGCGATCAGTATTTTTCTTCAGGCGGCTGGCTGTATATTTTCTTTTTTCAAATGGCACTGCCAGTCATTCAGCAGCAATATGGTGAGTTTTTTTTTTTTTTTTTTTTTTTAGGAGGGTGCGGGTTTGATTCCACCTCCGGCCCTCCCTGTGTGGAGTTTGCATGTTCTCCCCGTGTCCGCGTGGGTTTTCTCCGGGCACTCCGGTTTCCTCCCACATCCCAAAAACATGCTTGTTAGGCCGATTGAACACTCCAAATTGTCCCTAGGTGTGAGTGCGAGTGCGAATGGTTGTTCGTCTCTGTGTGCCCTGCGATTGGTTGGCAACCGGTTCAGGGTGTCCCCCGCCTACTGCCCGATGACGGCTGGGATAGGCTCCAGCACGCCCGCAACCCCCGTGGGGACTAAGCGGTTCAGAAAATGGATGGATGGATGACTAACTATGGGTAAAATGCAAGGATAAAACAAACAAAACCAAATAGCAACAAATCAATTGTAGAATAAGGAAGTTGAATCAGGCGTGTTACAGCAGGGAGACATGAAAAACAGGGAGGACAGTGAGCCTTGTGGACCGGAGCTGCTTTACTTGAATAAATACTTCACCAGGGTCTTAAACATGTTTGATTTTCTGCTTGATTGTGTAATTGTATAAATTTAAAACAAAAAATCATGTTAATTTTATAGTGACAATCCATATTATGTATTTGGATTTAGAATAATATTCTGTTTTTATCCATGTAAAGTAAAAAAGTGACAAGCTGATGGAGTTTCAAATTGACCTCACAATTGCCTTTTGACATTGTATGTTATTTTGATCTCATTAGTATTCTTGTAGCCAAGATGTTATTATGATTTTAGCTTTTTTTAGGAGATCTAAAGACCCAGATGGTCACTTCTGCTGAAATTGACTACTGGAATGAATATTGCACTCATTAACGTCTTGTCATATCGCAAGTTTGTGGATCGAGATTAATGACTTGTAATAATGATGTGTACTGTACCTGTATGGTGACATTCACTTCGAGGATATTTAATCAAGCTTCTCCTTTGTTCTCTGGGAATTTTATAATTGTGATGCAGATTATCAAGGAGTGCTCTTCGTACAATACATCATGTGTCTTAAAAAGCAATATTTAAGCCAATAACATTATGTCAGCACTAGATGTTAATACGATATGCATTAATCTCATTCACTTGCCAATGATATGGAGAGATATCTTAATCATCTTTCTTTGAAATGGACACGCATACACAAATTTTGACCTGTGTTTTACCAAACACAGCAAATTTGCAGTTTGTACAGTTACAGTACAGTGGAGCAGATGGCTACATACGTCAGTGCTTGGGGAGCAGTTTGGTGTATCAAGAACATTACAACCATGTGTTGGGGGGGGGGGGGGTCTTCAACCTGACGGCAAGCAACAATCCTAACCCCTTGGATGGGCGGGCAGACGGACAGTTGCACGGATGGGCTACATAGATTTTCATTTCAAGTTCATCATTGAAAATCCCTGAAAATGTATAGTTATATCAAATCTTATTAAATCAGGCATTAACTGGTTGAGGTTGTCTAAGAGTTACTGTAGTTCAACATTCAGTTCCCTTAGACTCATGAGAAATTAGGGACCTGTATCAAACCTGATGTTTTTACTAGTTCCACTAGAATAATGACTTTTGGTAGATAGTTTGATTGTTTGAAACAAGATCACACCAACACTGAATTAAAGCAAGGGCCACCCGTTATAGTTTAAGAGAAGATGTGACACAAGCGCTAAAGAAGAGCCAACTTCATTTCAATGAGTACTTTTGTGATTTTTCCATTGAGCTATTAGTGGCAACCGCATTGATATCCACTCCACTTTCCGATCACAACATAAAAACTGAGGTCTATCTGGTATCTCACAAAAATAAAACATCACAAAATGTCTTAAAATATTGTCACATAAGATTGACTTATTCCTAGTTTTCAAATACTGTACTCTTAATCAAGTTAAATTTAGAGCTACGTTGCAAATTTATATTCTTCCATCTCTTCATTTCCAAACAAGAGGAAGAAATATGGGCGCGCTTGCGGGTGAAAAAAGGATTAAAACCTTTCATAACACGGAGGACTTCCGGTCTCCACGGGTTTCTGAGAGTAAATATTTTACTCATCCTAGGTGCTGGCAACACACAGTGACATTGCCGTAAGCCTGCACCAAAAGTTGTCAAAAAACAGGAAGTCTGACACACTGAAATGAATTTGTCTAACTATACTCTGTTAGATACACAATATTAGTAGAAAATAATAACAGTTTACTTTATTTGGTAGTGTGCGATTAAATTGAACTAAATACTTTAATTTAATTGCTAAATCTTGCTCCACAATGAAATGTTACAATACAAAGCATCTTAGAAAGCACATTATGACTGACTCCACACAAACACCCGATAAGCGTTTGATAACAACAGATGGGGAAGCAAAAAAGGATGGGGATCCTTAGATGTTACTTCAATCAAGATTAACACATTTAAAAATACATTGCATGAGAGTAAAACGCCATTTTGAAAATATTCCGGGATTATCAACTTTTACATTAACATCTGTGCTCGTCATTTAAGACAACATAATATAATGCCCCTTTTTCCTCTATATCCAAGGGAAGAAATTAGTCTTTCATTCCTGAAACAGTTCAACACTGGGAATGACATTGACTGTCTTGGTATCATGGATAGCAATATTTTAACCAGCAACTAAAATGTCCATCATGATGAGGCTCTTTTTGATCCTTCTCAAAAGACAGATTAGATAACTAATCCTGCTTTATGAAAATGTCATTCATATGCAGCATGGGGGATATTGTCTGCCTGATTGAAAAGAACTGAAAATGAGTCACATACTGAACAATTCCTGTATCGCAATGCCAGTGCCTCGCTGGATTAGCAACTTGATCAGCATTTGCAAGGAATGTTGGGATTTTTTCCCCATATAGATTTAACAGTGAGGATTGTTTTTATTTGAACCTCACTCTGTCAAAAAACAAATCAATACAGCTTGTTTGGCCAACCAAGAGCTGTACAGTTCTGCCTCAATGGCAGCCTCCTACCATGCGTGCATGCTTTCATCTCCCTGCCTTGTGCTGCTGCCATACCTTCCCCGTTGGTTATTTTTAACCTCGCTTCACTTGTTCTTATTTGGGCCAGATGGAGTCTGCCCTGAAGCGTATGTTTGGGGCAAACCTGCCCTCCTGGTTAGCCTCTCTCACTCGTGGAATGAGGCCTGTCACAAGGCATCAGGATGACTCATCTCAGGAGGATGCGTGAACACATCATTTCCACTGACTTTTGTGTGAGGGGTGATCGTCCATGAACAATATTGTTCTCGCAGGAGGCTCACATTTAGACAATTTATCATCCAGCCTTGACACAAAAATTAGGAAGTGAGAAATACATTAATGTTTGATTGTGGATTGTACTTTGAAAGCCATTCAGAGTAATGACAACAATTGTGATTTTTTTTGACAAATTTGTGCTTCTAGCCAAGGCCTAACTATTACATTCTTTATTTATAGTATACTTCTATATAATGTAGTTATATTGAAGCGGCAAAATTGTATATAGTTAGTGAAAAAGTTACACAGTGGGCTATTTGATTATTATTTTTGTTTGTTTAATGCATTTCATTTGAACTTCTAAAAGGCATGAGTATATTTAGTACATAATGAGTGTACAATTTATTCTGCTTGTGTGTGCGTGCATGCGTCTGTGTCAGTAGCCAACACCATGCATCCATGATCGCAGAAGACTAGTGTCATTGTCACTCTACTAGAAGCAGATATAGAAAATAGTGTGAAAAAGGGGGTGCACAGGCTGGTCAAAAACTAAACATTTTTTTAGAACATAATACCAGAAAGTGTGCTGCCTTTAATCTGTGTCTCATTTGTTCACATCATACACAAGTGATTTTACATTTTAACAAACTGTTGTTGTTGTTATTGTTGTTGTTCTTTTGAACTTGTATGACAGTTGAAAGTATTCAAATCATTGCGTACACATCTAAAGGATGAAAGGGAGTTCATTTTATTTCTACTATTTCCTCTACAAAATTTGAACTAATTGGATGTCAGACACACTAATAAGGTGATTTAAACATGCAACATTTCCAGGTATTATTAAAAAAGAAAATGTGTGTGTCATCCTCCATTTATGTATTTTATGTTCAAATTCCCCCATGGGCACTTAAACTGGTTTATTATTCTCTCCTCCTGCATTTCTCCCAGGAATTATAAAAGAGAGACATTCGGTATCTATTAAGTTAAAATATAAATATGTGCTATTAAACTATCCCAGACACAACTAACACAGCCCTAGGTTCTGCTGCTATTAAAAAGTGTCACTGTTACAGTACTGTACATCAATTCAACTGTGGTTGTGGGATGTTTTAGCAATAATCAACCACAGAAAAAAAACAAAAAAGAAAACTGAACATGCTTTCAAGATGTAACAATTCTGACAGACACCAGAAAAAAGAAAAAAGAAAAAAGGAAACCCAACAATTGTTTCAAATAATTGGTTTCTCTTTTGGACCTATATAACTTTTGCCCAGCGCAATAATTTTAATTCATGTAAAACATTTTATTGCATTGAGATTATCTTTTTTTTTAGGTAAAACACGCAATGCCCTGGAGAAATATTCATGTAATGGTGTTATTATTTCCAAATCATCAGCAACAAGGTTTGCACATGAAAACAATTGCCTCAAGTCACACATTATACATTCAGATTTATTGATTTTTGGGATAAAAGTACATCAAGAGAAGAATCAAGCATGGCCTTGCCAAACTCAACATTTCCTCTAATTATGTTTAGAAAATGTTTGTTCACTCGAAGCAGTCTGACATTTAAAAGTAAACTTTGAGTAACTAAGCATTCATAGCATTGCAACGTAAACTCCCTCTGTGCAGATAAGAGTTCTATTGAGCATGAAGTGTGAGTATTGTCAATGTACACGCTGAAGGATGCAGTTGCATAAATGCATGCTTCCCAAGAGTTAAAATTCTGAAAGTAGACTTCATTCTCATCACTGATCCCTTCAACACTGTATGGAACAACATCAACAAAATGTCCATTTCCTATTCACTTTCTCTATCTTGCATTATTGCTTATACTTTAAAGTTACAGTGAACTAGGTCATGTGTCAAGAAGAAGTGCGCTTAAATGAAAACACAGTTAAATATATTTGCTCGTCATTCACAAAATACACTTTAGTATGACTCGTTCCCATATTAGAATGTACAGTAATTTACAGAAAATATTTGCTAACTTACCGGCAAATCCACAAACTTTAAATTCCTCCAACATTGGTTCTCAAGAAATATGGGTGGTTCTAAGAAATTATAGGCCGGTAGTGTGACACGAAAGCCCAAAACATGGTAAAAATGGCATGCTTTAAGTCAAACCTTCCTGCAGAATAGACTTCAATTAAATAAAGATAATGTAATTGACAATACTCAGTTTGCTTTTATTTGTACTTCCATAAAAGTGACAGGGATATACACAGCAGACATTGGAGAGGTACAAATTCAGGGTTGAATTTTGGGGAGTTGATTTTAACTCCATAAGTAATTCTAACATCAGAGTGAACAATTAACCACAGTGTGTGTTATTTCACAGAGTTCATCACACATTGTCAAATTATATTGGCAGAGTGGTAATTAACTCCGCCTTTGTTGCTACACCTCAATTTGAGAGAGACAGTCAGCGATTTTCCTCCTCTGTCATTTTCACACAGTAAGTAAAATCAAGTTCAAACTTGCTAAAATAATTGATGTCGGTTTTACTGAACTCCCTTTTTATGTTCAAATATTCACCATTAATAAATGTAACTAAAAAAGAGATTTCTCCCCATAATGAAAAAAAAAAACCTTTACTTTTAAGTTTAACTGAGAAGAGTTTAAGTGTAAACTCAAAGGGAAGAGCGAGGGTTTGATTCAAATTTTCACTGTAACAATTTGGTCAGATACAATTTTGTTTCTTGTGAAGTGTGTTTGAACTTCTGCCGGTATGTGGACTTTTCTCAACAAATCTGCTCATGTTTGGTAATTTAAAAAATAAATCACTCATGCAGACAAACATATTTTTCATGGACATTAAGTACAAAAGATAGCCGGCAAGAGCAGTGTGAGGTGGGCCGCCTGTGACTGAACAAGCATGGGAAGAATGGCTAAAGAGAGTACTACAAAGGGCTAACCATGCCTGCACTTTCTCAGCATCAAATCGAAAATAAAAGCCCAAGGCACACAAACTTCATTGCAGAGTGAGAGTCATAGCAATAAAAAGGTATCCACCAGCACTGAGCAACACAACACCCATGGTATAATATATACTCTCCAGGCAGTCATTTTGATTTTTCTTCCCATTTTGCACACAATTCTGAAATCCAATACAATATTATCACCATTAAGACATATTTTTAGGACACATTTTTTCTAATTTTTTTAGGGTAATCTAGAGTTATTGACATTTTAAGGAGCAGAAATAACCATTAAAATCCAATCAATGCATTCATCAATTTTCAATACTGCTTATCTTGGTTAGGGTCGTGGGGGCGTGCTGGAAATTAGGTCATTCAACATTGGCTATTTATAGTGTATATATTCATAGTTTCAGCCACCATGATCTTGCCATCAAAAATGTTGTGTTATTATGAATAATGTAAATAAAAGATCTTTAGCATGATGAAACACGGAGAAACAAAGCTGTTGTTTTCCCTTGCCTTGCCATGTGATGCATACCATAAGGTAGTCCTAACCCTCAGGTCTCCTCCCGCCCAAGTAGATTATTTATAAAGCAGGCTAAAGTAGCCTAAAGGAACAATATCCCGCCCTGCTTCTCACTTGTGGTTCCCTCGTTAGGGCTATGATTGATTTGGACATCCCTGGAGAAAAACACATATTTGGAACCTATGTATCAACGGTCTCTAGACTGAAAAAGCACATCTTTTCCTGAGTTGTCTCTAAATCCATGCTCATAATCTGGTATCATTAGTCATTAAAAAAGCCAGTAAACATATTGACACCCTGTCAGCAGGCATTACAGCTGATGAATCGGCATGTGGTCATTAAAGGGTTAAGGAACGCTTACATTTATGGAATGATGAGGCAACGATTAACCTTTACCCAAGTGACAGAAAAGGTAATGCTTTAAGAGAGAAAGGATCTGCTCATGATAATATTCACTACTATACTGTCACACAGTGCTAGCATGCATCTGTTATATGAACACTGCATCAAAACCTGCGGAATCCATTACAGCAGCTCAGAAGAACGTAAACTATGACTGCCAGTTTATATTCTCACTTTGGGATCTTGATAAACTACAAAGTGTTATAAGAAGCAGAGCATAATAAGCATTATAGAAGCAGAGCATCGTCACTCGGCACCATCGATGTCGGTCTTGCACTTATTTGATTGTTTTACACATAACTACATTACTGTGTATACAGTATGTATGTGCTTAGCCGCAAACTGCTTATTCCACTATCTAGATATACAGCAATATTTTGAATATTATTAATGGGAAGGTTTTTAGTCACACTCAGTTCCTAGCTACTGCAAATAATGGGAGGTTCCCGGCAATAAGGCACCAATTATCTCTAAAGACAATGGTTGGCTTTAGTGACTGCTGCCGTTTCCTGTCATTTGACCTACATCCAAAGATCGGATATTGACTTTAATATCCCTCTATTATCCCACTCATTAACCTTGTGATGGTCTTTGAGAATGTGATTGGTGGCAGACTGGGTCACCAAAGTAGGGAGCCTCTGACGTGTCCAGTTGTGCACTGGGGAGATGACGAGCCAGCCAGCCAGTCGTCCATTGATCTCTGTGGATTAGAAGGCCCTTGTCTGAGGGGGCATCTCCCTCAGATGACAGATTATTACAGGCTTTGCTGGGATTTAAACCTTGAAAAGAGTCCCAGCACAATAACTTTGCATGGCAGAGAGGGATCTAATAAGACACCAATAAGAGCAGAAAGGGGAACGAGCAAGAAAGAAAGGGTTTTTTTTTGTTGTTTTTTTCAAGGAAACTAATTTACTTTTGCTTTTTCTCTTCCTCATACATTTCACCACTTTAATTCCATTTAATTTTGGAACAGCACTCCCTTTATTGGTTCAACTTGTCATTGTGCGTGATGTGAAGCTCTGCTGTTTTGGACTCATGTGCTATGCTGTCACTATAAAACAACATTGGACTGACCTCTGTTTTCCTCCAATCAGAGTTAATGAGGCAAACCATTAAAAGCTATGTCCAAACTGTGCCCAGCACTGCGTCCTCGGTTTTCAATCTGCAGTAGACCAGCCAAACACAAGCTGAAGGAGATGAGAATTCTGTGCCAGGCATGACTTAGTACATAATTAAGGCCTTGGTGAAGAAATGCCAAATCAACTGGCTTTATTTCCTGGAAGAGTTATGTATGGGAAGAAAGGAGGATGAAAGACCTCATTTGAGGTACTGCCTAAAAGCTCACTGTGGTGGGCCTTGAAAAAAAAATGTTGACCAGGCCTGCAGTTGAAGGTAAATTTAATGGCCGGAATTCTTAAGCAGGGGACAGTCAAATTGTTTTGATGTGAGGCCAAGGAGTTGTAGACCCTGAGTTGTGCCTAATCAAATCGAAACTCACTGGTCAAAACATGGTTAGCTTTGGGAAATTATGTTCACTTTTCTGGTACACTGTGTGAAGATTTTTCCCTTTCATTTTAGTGCTCTCTCTCTCTCCTCTCCATCCTCTCTCTTAGCTCATCAGACTTCAGCCTCCACTGATGATGCCCGGAAGGAGAGCATGCGTGTGTTGCATACCAAACAGCAGAAAGCCGTTTTAAACAGCGAGTGGGCTAAAGAAGTCGAAAGGGGTATCAAATGCATTGCTGAGTATGCATATATGAATGACCTGTTCAGTAATCAGGAACAACTACACAACAGCATTCCTTGGGGCTGTTTTGACACCACCAAGCTACGGGCCCATTAGTCCCACAAATATGTCTTTCAAAAACAGTGCTTTGGAGGCATTTGAACACACATGCACAGGCAACCCGGATTTTATTGCATGGGCAAAATACTTGAATTCCCCACTCCACAGGCATGAGGTATAGTGTAGCTCTTTCTTCAAAGGGTCACCAATTCTGATTACAAGTTAATATTGAGTATATGGATAACGTGCCTGTGGCGTAAGCCATGCCACATTAGGCTACACTGTTTTTAGGCGGATGGCAGTGAGGCTGAAAGCAAAGTGTGTTTTTCTAAGATAGTACTGTTTTTTTTCCAGCTTGCTGAATGGAACTTTTCTGTAAAAATACAAAGTAAAATCACACATTGATATGTTTACAATGGGGTGGACAAAAATGATGGCCTGTGAGGAAACTGTTATTTTGCACACTTTTACTAAAGTACTTTATTGTGTGCTTCTCTCAAACCTTTTATTATAGCAGAAATTGTTAGGTTATAGCAAAGACTGCGTCATGTTTTTAAAAGTGCTTACATTTCTAAAACACTTACACGTGTGCTATTATATCATTACACACACTTCAAAATCCATCTGACCATTTACCCTTCGCAGCACTGGGATCAGATGCAGGTCAAAATCGCAGAGGAAAACCTTAAAAAACATAATTTTGCTATGACGCAAATCAATTGGGCTTTTATCTTCTGCTTTCTCTGCCTTTTTCTTTTTCAGAAAGAAGGTACTTTTTTTTTTGTTCTGTGACAAACAAGCTTGCTGTGACAGAATCAATAACCAGTAACAAAATTATGAATAAAACTGGTCAACACGTTTTTACAAAACTATTTAATCAAGATGTAAGTAAACTTTCCCTCTCCCTATATTTATTTTGCACCGATTCATTATTTTTTCTTCTCTAACGTAGCCATATTTCATTACCATTTTAATCATCATAACCATCCATCCATTCACCCACATATTCAACAATCCATTCACCCACATATCCATCCATCCATTCACCCACGCACCCATCCATTCATCCACCCACGCACCCATCCATTCATCCACCCACGCACCCATCCATTCATCCACCCACGCACCCATTCATCCACCCACGCACCCATCCATCCATCCATCCGTCCATCCATCCATCCATCCATCCATCCATCCATCCACCCACCCACCCATCCATCCATCCATCCATCCATCCACCCATCCATCACTGGTCAGATGGAAATGTCCTCAAATAAAATGTCAGTGGTGCACCCGCAAATATGATCCATTCGTGTATGAGCTCTGTTCTACTCCTGCCACACACATTTTGTGAGATTAGAAATGTTGAAAAGAAGGGAAAGTTGAAAGCACTGAGTGAGTGCTGTCCTAATCGCTACACTTGAGCCTTGTACAACTGTTTCCATGCAGCATTTCACAACAATCCACCGGCACTCCCCAAGTGGTCTTGGGGGGACTTTGTCAGCATGTTCGCAATGCTCTCACTTTCACCCACTTCCCTTGTGGCCGATCCTTCTCTATCAGTGTTAACAGTCAGCCACATGTACTGAAAGACCCTTGCTCCAGACAGTCTGTTTAGACACTGATAGATTATTTGCCCTTGCGCTCTCACTCTCTGCCTTACTTGGTCTCTGTGGATTTTGCTGCATTTAAACCCAACATTCTGTTTACTGTAGGATTACTGCTTTTGTATGTTTCCAATTTGACAGCTGCTTCATTCAAGTCCCAAGTGTGGCGGCTGCACGATAAGGCCGATATGGTTTTCTAATCTTTGCCATGCCTAAATCCTTTCCAAATCTTTCATTCCTTCCCTGCTCCCAGTCATTCCCTCTCTGAAAGATTACAGCACTTTCCAGCACAACTCTTGGCTTTTCGGTGCCAAACGGCTGGTAGTCTCCGGTAGGCCTACTAATGAAGGGAGCATCTCCTTTGGCAGCTGTTGCATCTGATGCAAAGGTTTCTGAGAAAAGATGCAATCAAACACTCTCAGTAGCCAAGTATGTATGAGGATGGGGGTGGGGGGGGTCACACGTTGACAGCATGCGAAAAAGAATTGTGACTTGTAAATATCCTTCAAACACACAGAGTTTGAGCTTGCTGGGAATCTGTTTGCTGCTTTGAGTGATGTAAAAATGTGCGAGTAGAAAGCAAATTCTATATTACATAAGAGAGAATTGACATCTGTCCTAACCATTCATGGACGATGAGGGCTGATGAATAAAATATAAAACCTGTAAATAATTGCAACCAATTCCTGTGAGGACCTTCAAAGACTTGTATGGAACCTACTTGGAAGTTGTAGATTACTACATTGATAAATATCTTGAATTGTAGCATTTGCCAAACATACCGACAAAACCTGTGTATTTGTCACTGACTGAGCTCTCGTGAAATGGGTGTTATTTTCTAGCATTGTGTGTCACAATAGATGTCAAAGTGCATAAACGCGATGATGGCAGCTCCTTTACAATTTTAAAGGAGCTTGTTAAGCTGAAAAACGAATGACACAATTGCTATTTAGATATACTTATTTGAAGGTCATGCACCTACCTGTCCATATAGTTAATAGGTGCATATTGCTGTTTACAGGCCTCATTATTAGCATAATGGTTTCTCCCAATGCCTGCCTGCTGTCACCATTCAAGAGTTTGCTGTGGTTTGAAGAGTCTAATCTCTCGCATGCAGGTGTACGCTGTATTGTGTGATTTGTCAACACATGCTACGGCTGTGTTGCGGAAGGCACCTCAGCCTTTTTGAGACAAGCTTCAAAACACAAAAAACAAACTCCTTTCACAAAAAGGAAAACAGACTTTGCAGAGCCCAAGCCACTAACGAGTGTCAGACATCCTCACACAAGTGTCATTTGTGTGTGTTACAAACACACCCCTACACTTTGATGTGGATTGCAAAGAAAACCCATACATATCAAAGGGCGGTTAGTTCTCCGCAGAGGGATCGAAAGAATCTGAGCTGTCTTCGATATCGTGAGCTATATTTCAATATTGCGAAAATACTTAAAATGAATATCAGTGTTTTTCCCCCACAACACACTATTTCATGTTTAATGATCACAGTTAGCATGTGTATTTGTTTCGCTCATCGTTAGTGGAGTTTTATATGGGAATAAAATTAATTGACAAAACTTGCGGCTTTAAAGAGTGAGCACAGGCAGTTTGACAAAGACACTGCGGAAAATAGTCCTCAGTGGAGAGGGTTTTTATGATTACCCAGCGGTACAATTTAAATTTGACTGCTGTTTTCTTAGCAGGGTCATGCCTGCTTTAACTTACAGCGCTTAACACATTTATTACACTACCACGCAGTGCATGTGTCACAGCTGCCCTGAATCAATATTACGGGTGAATACCAAAATATTTTTTATTTTTCTGTAATGAACAATACACCAGAATGTAGAATCTTGAAATGTGAATTTTCTTTCATGTAAAATAAATTATTCATGAATACCACTCAGTGCATTTGCCACAGCTGCCCTGAATCAACATTACTGGTGAATACCAAAATATTTTAAATTTTTCGGTCGTGAATAATACACCAGTATGTAGAAGCTTGAAATGTCAATTTTCTTTTTTGTAAAATAAAATTATCCACAAATTTTCAGTGCACTATTTACACAAAAAACAAAACAAAAACAAAACAAAACAAAACAAAGGAAGGCATATTCTCCAAGATGCTGTATTCTTTATATAAGGGATCCTTAGGTGAGCAACCTTGCTCCAATTTGGATTGAAAGAGATCATTTTTGTTTCAAAGTTTAGAATAGAAATGGTAGAATGCAAAGAGCTCACTGGAAATCTGCATGAAAAGAGTCCGCCTGATAAACAATTTTAATTCAGTAAAATAGTATTTCATGCTTTTGAGGTTACAGCTTGTCTATAGGTACAACTCACATGTTTCAAGAGTGTTGCAGGAATTGAAAAATCATGATGCTATTGTAAGCGTTGTATCACTTATTTTGCACAAGAAATGTGTTCTTTAGGATGGACTGCTAAATCTCCCAAGGAAACGCATACAATCAAAGCGTGACAGTGCTGCACAGATTTACACTTAGCAATGGCAATCCATTAAATGTTGAGTCTCTTAATCAGTGGAATGGAGCTGCTCTCAATTGCCAGTTTAAGACAGTTGGCAACAGATGATTTTTCATCCCCCCATTGTAATAGCAGACCTGTCCATCCTCACCCAAAATCCTTTCCTGGTTTGTCTTCTACAGCTAGCTGTATGAATTCTCAGCTCTTGCGCAACAAAGTGAGACCGATGCAGTCTGACGGACTAAGTGACAGGTTGTTATTTTTTTCCTGCTTATGAAAGAGCACATACATGTAACATAGGACTGTGATTGGATCACAGTGATGTGTCATTTATCACTATCAACTCCACTGATCTAAAAGGCTCTGTTTGCAAGGTCTTCTATATAGAATGTAACTGTTTAGGGAACGTGCTGTATGTACAATTCAAAGCAACAACAGTATTTGCTTTTTTTATTTTTTTTAGGTAAACTGTGCAGGCTGTGAAAATGGGCTGGGGCAAATGTACTTGTTATGGATCAAAACTAGATTAAGGAATAATATATAAGAAATAGGAGTGACAACATCCATCAATACCAATTTCGTCAAGAGACAATGGATCAATACATTGTTTCATGATGTTTCTAATGTTTCAAAGATCACTTTTGTGCAGACATCTCTTGAATAGCAAAATGTACACATGGGCTAAAAAGTGGTTGAAACAAAATTAAATGTATCTCGAATATGAAAATTTACAGTAGGAATCAAACACTTTTGAATGGACATTACCCAGTTGACTGCCCTGCATATGATGGATCTCACTTACTGCTCCATTACACTTTCTCCGCTCTTTCTTGCATTTATTGCTGCATCCCTCACAAACTCTCTCACTTCATCACATTTTAGAATAATTAATGCCATAAAGGTGTAGCACATTTTTAATGCAATATGCTTAAGGAAATTCACAATTCTCTGGGAGTTGTAAAATCGACTCACATCACTTGAAACAATGCCTATTAAGAACATTTGAGGTGCAGTTCTATTTCAACACCTTTCTTTTCCACACTGTCAACTCCCCTCCCTCCAAATATTGCCTCCCTTCACCACGGACACCTATCCCCCCTTTCTGAGCTCAACCAACTGTACCGCCGCCCTTGCTCCTCATTTGGTAAGGAGGGGAAATGCCTCCCAGCGGGCTCACAAGTGGCCTATCCTGAGGGCTGGCTGAGATTGATGCCTGTGATCCAGCTGTGCTGATTTACTCCGGGCACCCGTCGGGGAATGAGAGATTACACCGCTAGAGAGGATGAGGGCTAGACAGTCCGCCACCAAAAAATAAAAAGACAAAGGAGACACATGTCATGTGGTGGATGAAGGCCTATGGATATTATTGCTCTATTTTCCTGAAATCACCTTTCATTACCTCTCAATCAAATTGAGCACCAATTTTATCTGATCGGCGTTGCTTTTTATAGAATCGAATAATAACCAATGATTTGGTATGGCAATTTAAGTTTCTGGGATTTCAAAAATATTTACAAGAATGAAAAAATCTGTTCTCCGTATCTCCTCTCAGCTTGTCTGTGCCTCCTCATCATGTTTATGCACAGCCATTCATTTTGCACCTGACTTTCAAGTGTATTTAAAGATGCAAAATCATCCATTGCAATACATCTATTTATTTACTGCTCTCAAAAGCCACATAATAAACTGCATGTAGATTTTGTATAGTGCCAGGTTAGTAGATCAGCTTCTACATCTGTGTGAGTATTTTCGACGTGGCCCAATCATGGTTTGCATGCAAACCTTTACTTAACCTTTACTTTCGACGAAGTCGGCTGGGATAGACTTTAGCGCTCCATAATGTTTTGTTTGTTCATTGTTTGAGACCTAACATGAATAAGAGTACATTCTAGCAAATAAAGATGGAATATAAATACTGGTCTCTGTCCACAGTTATGGAGTGGACATTTAAGCAGCTGGTTAAATTCACAATTGGTTGCAATATACAACAAGTATTTCTTGTCCATCAAAGACAACGCCAGGAACCAAAGAAATTCAAACACACACACTACCTCACTCAACAATATGGAGTGCTTAGACAATATAAAATACTTCAAGGGTAAAAAACAGATAAGCAGCTCTGAAGGAAGTGATCCAGGGTTACCATGGGAATGAGACACCATTTGTTGTGTTGATGCCATTATAAATTCATATAACTATTTACCACTATTTTCTTAGCTAAATATGAATGTCAAGAAGATGTCCTACAGATCATTTGAGTGATCATTTGCAATGGCAACTAAGAAAATAAAATTCCATGTATATTGTAAACGTTTGCTTACAACTGTTTTACTGTAATGATTGAAACTATTGACATTATACCTTTTTAGATGCTTTGCAGTGTTCATAGGCATGTGAAATATATTTTCATGTTTGCCTCTTGGCAGTAAATTACATATGCATTACCGTATTGGCCTGAATATAAGACGACTCTGATTATAAGACAAACCCCTCTTTTTCAAGACTCAAGTTTAAAAAAAGACTTTTTGAACACCAAATGTATCTTATATCCAGAAAATAATTACAGTACATCTGAAATAAATGATTATAACAATATATTCGAGAGAAAAAGCATGTCATTTTGCCTCATTCAAATCATCCAAAAACTGTCTATCACATCTTAAAATCTGGACATTTAAATATGTAAGCTAAAGTGCAATCACATTTGTAAATGAATGACTTTTGGTTTTTGAAATGTAAATAAACCTGTTTCTCCATTTTCTGTTATCTATTGTTTTATTTTCTTCTCTTTTCTTTCTTACTGCTATTTTTTATGTTTCTTCTTCGTGCTACCGCTATTTTTATTTGTATTCTTTGTGAAAGAGGATTGCTTTGACCTGGGGAATTAAGTTCAGCATTTACTTTAAGTATGTCTGCCGCCATCTAGCGTTGTGAATGGGTATAATGTCTAGATCCCGAATATAAGACGACCCCCACTTTTTCAGTCTTATTTCAATGCAAAAAAACACCGTCTTGTATTCAGGCCAATACGATAAGTCCTTATTTTTATCGTTAGACATGTCAAAGTCTCATTGTGTCTGAGACATTTTGCAACTGCTGAGCTTTTTTCCAGTCACTTTTATGTTGTAATACAATGCCAGCATTGCCTATTTCACTTTATCAAGTTAGTGAATGGCTGGTCTGATCTATTCTTTTGCGAGGCAAAATTCCACACAAATATTTACTTGTGTATTCACATGATCTGTGAGCATGTGTGTTGCATACAAATTTGCATGTTTAACCATTTTGTATTCCTACAGAATGCAGCAAAGAGAGATCCGTGACAGCTTTTCTGAAAGTGGGGCCCATTGGCTTATCTGTGGCTCAAGGGGGGCATCGATTCAATGGCGAAAAGAACAAATGATTTGACGTGTGCACACCCTAAAAGGCAAACTCCCTCTCCTGTGCTCGCATGCGTACATCTTTTATCACCTGTGAATCTTTTGGCAAGGCCCCTATCTAGTTGTGATGAGATAAAACAGTATTGAACTGTTTTCACAGGGTTTAGGTTGAAAAGTCCGGATGGTCAACATTGTCGTGGTGGTATGAGGAGACAGTGAAACCCAACAAAGGAAACCAGCCCAAGGTAGGAATAAAATTGATTTTTTTTAAAGAATAAAATAAAATGAAAAAAATAGAGAAAACTAAGGTTACAAACTAGGGTTGCAAAAGTGGTTAGATGAAAAAATAAGTACGAACAATGACTAAACAGAGGCTTGGGAACTAATTAAAGGAGGAACAGCAGTAGCTCAGTCTATAAGGACCTTGACAAAATAAGACACAGCTGGGAAACAAAAGGACAGGAAAGTAGCTGATTGGCAAGCAGGACGAGCAACACGGGCAAAGGTGAAACAAATGGAACATAGTGAAGAGACACAAAATGTGAAAATTGAAGTTTGGCAGTGGAAAGGTGCATCAGAATCCTTTTACACAGTCACTATATTGACTCTGAGGACTTGGTTGTTGACAGAGGGAAAACAGAAAACATTAGTTGGCTGCAACCAGCAACGGCATGGTTTCTTTAGTCGTAACTAGTTTGCAGTCCCATGACTTAAAACATTACAAATACAGGAAAGTACATCAAAACACGATGGTCATTTCCTAGCATCAACTAAAACTCCAGAACATTTAATCTTAGAAATATCACATATCTAATCTGAATTTAATTGAACCTTGTATCAATAAACTTGAATTCCAAAGCCCCTTCCTCTGCCAGAGGTATCCCCGAGAGGAGAAAAAAATACAACTATTGGTTTATAAAACAAATTCGAAGCTTCATTTTCTCACCACTAGCTGAAGAGCCCAATAATCAATAAGATGTAAAAACACTCACTAGAATTTAACAATTCTGATGATTCAGATTTTAATGATTCAGATTACGCCAAAGGACTACAGTGTCCATCAGGAGAACATAAAACTAATCAAGAGTAACTAAAGTGATGAGCATAACTTAACATAGCATAACGTTACCAAACATAACAGCACCAAACATACAAAACAGGAAACTAGAGACAAGTGGCAAACATGATTTAGTCCAAGAATAATGTCTTATGTTCAGTTTGAATATATTTTGCTTGATGCCTGTTCCTTGTGATATCATAGCAGACAATCAAATATCCTTCGAGAATTCTCGACTGGATTACAAATATTTACTGGCAAACAGGTTGCAAAGTTGTGATAAAGAGACATTATGACTTCTTAGAAAATGCTTTTTGTCAGAACTTAAAAAGACAGCGGACTGAAATGTTTTACTGGGTTGGAATGTCTTGCATCGCACAAGTCAGATAAATAAAAGCAACACTCAAAAAGATTATTTACGTATTGTAGTCATCTTAGAACAGTTATTAGAGTTTTTTGTCTACATTGTTTTATTATTATTATTATTATTTACAAGTAGACCAATTTATTGTTTCATTTACATTTGCATCTGGAATTAAATCCACATTATTTAAAATATGAACATGTATTAGTTAATTCAGGTCAACCCAGTCACATAATATTAAACGGTGCATTAATAAGTAAACCTCAGTTAAAATTGCATTAATAGCACAGGCTGGGTAAACTAGGCAGGGACATCAAGAAAGGCAGTCTGAAAAGAGGTTCTTTAGTTATGGATCCACTGATTGCCACACATAAAACTCTCACTAAACCCCCCCTTTCCTACCCATTAATGTACTCCTTAAAGATAAAGTGGAGGCTGCTTAGCCACTCTTTAATCTGTTTGTCCCGCCCACAGTTTATGGTGTAAGGAAGATCAAATAAACAGATGGTAATCTCACTAAATTAGAGCACAAGCAACTCTTCCAAAGACTAAACATGAGAATGGGTTGTTTTAAAAGCTGGAATGAACTTTAAAAGTATTTTTTTCTTGTTATTTTAAAAGTCTCTGCTTAAATTAGCTGTTTTTTTTTTTTCATTTTATTTTTTGCTCAGTTTATACTTTCACACGAGAGTATGTTACAGCAAGGACCAGACAGAGTTCTGACATAATTTATTAATTTTGAAAGGGCCACATTAATTGACAATAATTACACCCACCCCCAAACAACGGTGTTTTGTGACGTCATTAACGAAGAAGGGTTTAAACAAGACAACTTGCTAACTTTCCCCCCCTGCAAAATCTTTACGTCAGGCAGATTCGAGTTGAGAATTTTCTGTTATAATATACAATGGAGCCTCGGTTTTCGAACACAATCCGTTCCAGTAGGCTGTTCGAGAAGTGAATTGTTGAAACTCCCAATCATGTTTTCCCATTACAAATAATGGAAAAAAACATTAAACCATCATTTTTTCATTGCGCAACTGCCGAACGCGCAACCGGAGCGCGTCGCCGACCGCGCAACTGCACCGCGCTGGTCGCATTATTGTGACAGAATGGCCGCTGAAATTTAGAAAATATTTTAAAAGTCCTGATGTACATTCCAAAATTTAAGTGGACCTCAGTGCGCAGGAAGTTTAATTTTGACCGATCGCGCAACTGCAGCGCACCGCCGAACGCGCAACCCGAGCGTGTCACCGACCACGCAACTGCACCGGGCTGGTCGCATTATTGTGACAGAGCCGTCGCTGGAATTTAGAAAATATTTTTAAAGTCCTGATGTACTTTTCAAAATTTAAGTGGAACTCAGTGCGCAGGGATCTTAATCTTGTCTGATCGCGCAACTGCAGCGCACCGCCGAACGCGCAACCGTAGCGCGCCGCGACCGTGCAACTGCACTGCGCTGGTCGGATTATTGTGAGAAGGCGAGGTCGCTAACATTTAGAAAATATGTTTAAAGTCCTCATGGACTTTCCAAAATTTAGGTGGATCTCAGAGCTTAATTTCACTGCGACATTGCTTTAGGAGCGTCTTTGTGTTTTAGGATGGCTTTACTGCTCCCACTTGCTTCATTTGGAGGCATGATTAGAGTTGATGCAATCCTCAGAGTAACGAGAATGTAATAACGAACGAAGTCAGTTGGCACGGGGTCCTCTCGGCTCATCTCGCGAAATTCGACAACCGAATTTCATCCGACATCCGAAGCAAAAAAATCTCGATTTTTTTGTTGGAATACCGAATTGTTCGAGAACCGGGACGTTCAAAAACCGAGGCTCCACTGTACATGACTTAAATATGACTTATGATCCTCACTGTGTTAAAGAACAAGTATATTAAATCCATGAAATGTCCTTTGAACCACAAATTGTTTGAATACAAAAAATCATATTGTTCTCCACATATTGACATGCAGTAATTTGTCTGAATTGGCTCAATGATATTGAACCTATTTTTCAGTGAATGTTAAAAGATTAGTAGAATCAGTTAAACATGGAACACCATGGCCATTGAGTAGTAATGACTTTTGAATTTTTTTAAAAATCTTTTTGGTTAAGTGATTATTTCTAAGTAGTGAATATGGCATTTAAGAACTAATGCATCGATAATTGTGTTTTTTTTTTACACTTACACTTCACAGACATATTTTGCATTTGAGTCCCGTGTGTGAGTGCTATCATGTATTTGTATCACATTCAGTCATGGCTAATGTTAGTTATACAGCATATAAAGCATTATGGAATGTTAATTTGAACAGCTCGAGAATCACTGCCATAAAAGTGTGCCCGTTCTTAAGTGTGTTGTACAGGTGGCTGTTCGGTGGGTGGGGTGGGGGGGGGGAGCACTGGGGAATTTGGTTAATTAGGCAAGGTAAACAGCAGATAACAACAAGCTGTCCTGGTGGGACCATAAAGGCATCAGACCCCAATAAATTATCCAACTACCTTGGCCATACGCCAAGTTTCTATTCTATTTCCTAGGTGACATAAATAGTGTTCCATAAAAATGGACAGATTGCAGTCTGCCATTTGGGGGAACCTTGCAGATCCACTGTGTGCAAATGAGCCGTCATCTGTGACCAAATGATTTGCTTCAAGTGGTGGAGCTAGTTTTTTGTTGCCAATAATGATAATGCTTTCATATCCAACAATAATTTTGGAGTGTGAACAAAGTTTACAGAAAAGTCTTTTTTTTTTTTTTTTTCTCCAAATTGTCCCAAGTCTTTATTTGAAACAATTTATATGAATCCCAATGTTAAATTGAATAAATACATTAATTTATTTATTAACAAATAAAGACTGACTTTGAATAAAGTATTTGAGCAATGTTCTGCTATCAGCAATGGGAAAATATCTTTCCAAAACTGAACTGTTTTCCACAATGAGATACAAGCCACAATGAGCTCATAGAGAGTTATGATGAGGATATTTCCTCAAAAGTCTGTAAAGAAACTTATAAAACCTGTGTCGCATACTCGTGTCTACAACACCCGAATGAACTACATACTCATTAAAATACTTAGATTTGTAATGAGAATTGTTTCCAATAACCAAGGACAAACTTTGAATCGACATCAATCTTTAATTGAAAAAAATATTGATGCTTTTGACAAGGTAATATCAGATCAAACGCGCCTGCTGCGGCTGACCCTTTCGCCGCTCTCTTCCCATCTTTATCAAGATTACACCGAATGTGCGCACCAGGCTGTGAAATGAAAATCATCAATGACGCCTCTCTCGGCATCAAGGAACAGTCCTCTGTGGCCCATTCATCGGCATATTGAAAACCATAAAATATGACAATGCAGCTATTTCATTCAAGGGGGCATGAGTTTGCTATAATTGCATTAAAGCAATCATGCTTTGTTCACTCAGTCCTTTCTCCCAGCCACCCAGCCACTCCCCCAGCCCCTAAGGTGTGTATTTTGGACAGTGATGCATTAGTTCATAATGATGCTGTTAATGAGAGAACCTTGGTCTCAACTGAGGTGACATAGTGACCCAAATTAACAGAAGTGGCGAGAGGTGATCATGGTGGTTTGTGTGTGTGCGCGCATGTGTGTGACGGCATTATTGGGGTTGCATTCTTCAGCAGAAAAAAAAATATTTTCACATTTCATCAAATAGTAGCAACACCTCTTGTACAACCATTGTTGTCAACTAAAATTTACACAGCTACACTACAAAGCTACACTAGAAAGTAAATAAATTGTGATACAAGATCTTATATTATACTTATATAGATATTAATACTACTATTAATTATTATTTTATGGACAAGCTTCAAGCTGGCAAAAGAGTTGACTTTAGATTTTGCTGTTGAGGCTTTTACTCAGCTCTTTTGATTCCCGAAATTACAGTGCATCCTTAAAGTCATGCACTCAAATAGATGCCTATTAGTATCCCACTCTCAGCAGTTTTGTAAAATTAATGCCACCCGTACCATGAAAGGAAATGCAGTACTTTAAGACCTTACATTACAAGATATCTGTTCTTTTCCCTGCATTAATTTTAAAGCTCACAAACTGGGCAGGAAAACCGATCACATTTCTGCCTGCATGTTCTTTGTGTCTGAGGATGCGTGTTGGAGATTTGAGTTTTGTTTTGCTTTTGGCAGAGCACAGAGTGTGGCAATGTTCCAAAGCAATGTGGTGCTGGCTGATAAGTGCGGCAAAATCCAGTTTGTGCTCTGACCGCGTGGTCAGGCTGTGAGATTTGTCGGGATTAGCAGAGAGGAAGCGCTGTTTGTGGGGACAGCTGCAGGTGAGCAGGGCATGCAGGCCTTGTAAAACATGCAAGCAAGAGTTTCATATAGATTAGACATACATGACCACTGTCTCCACTGCTAAAGCATTTATGGACATTACAACAGGATTAGAAAGGGAATCCCTTTGCTCGGTTGCTGGTGACGCATTTCTCTGGGAAAGTACTTTTCATTCATTTGCTGCAGCACAATATGATGATGATGTTCTGGAGTGGACACGGGACTTGTAAACAGAATCATAAAAAGCTAGAAATGTCCAAATGTTTATATAGGATGTTTTAAAGCTACAAAACATATTTCCCCTATAATCAATTGCAAAGTACAACAGCAGTTTTTCTTTTTTTGAATACATATATTGAAATTGCATGTTCAGCCTACCCATGTAATGTAATAATCATTATAAATTGCCTCCTAGTACCGGAGATTACTTTTTGTATGACATTATTAGTTTTCCAATTCACCACTTCATTCTAAATGTACTACCATATGATAGAAGAAAGTGGTTAAAAAAAAATTTATTCATGTAAATTATCGCAGGGCTTGAGGCAATTTTTTTTGGGGGAAAGCTTGTGTGTAGTTTATCAAAACCGCCACACTTAACATTGATGTGGATCAGGATCAGCATGTGGCTAACTGCTTTTGAAATGTATTAACAGGCAACATGACTTTGACAATGCTCAGAGCAATCAACTCCTCACTTACTGGGCGGCTCATCAGACTGTATGTGAAACAATGTGGTACAATTCCACTCATGTCTGTTTCTTAGCAGGACTTGTCCTAAGTATTGTCTATTGAAATCATTATTTTCTGATTATATCCAATGCTTCAACCATATGGAAAGGCATGGTTGGGCAATCAACATTCAGTCTCAACAAAACACTGTTTGAGAAGGTGAAAAGTTTAAATTGCTCTGGTGAACTTTTATATTCAGGATCTTAAGCAGCAGTGAAGTCAAAGCAGCATCTCAATAACATGATCGAGGGCATTTTTGTATTCACAGTGTATTTCAAGGATCATAAATAAGAAAGATGAAGTGTTGAAAATGCATGTAACTATATATTGTTGTTAGAGGCTGCAAGGTGTAAACATTTTCAATAGTTTCACCATAGTTGTGTCAGAAATTATTTAAGAGTTTTCAGACTATAAATGGGTAATCTGAGATCCCCTGTATTCCTAGTTTAGGTGATGTTGCATGAGTAACCTATTGTGCACAGTGATTTATACATCCCTAAGTAAGGCCTACACCTGAAAAAAGGCATTTGTGATCGAATAGCAGTTGCTCTCAGAAGACAAGTTCATGAACTTGAACAAGAGCAGAAGCAAGGCATCTGTTCAAATCAGCGACATCCATCAGATGGCATTATAATGGGAAGACAATGGTGGCCATGGTTCAGAGCATCACTACAACGCCCCCAACCCAATCAGCTTGTCACACTGTCCGGATGTATCTTGATCTCGTGTGATTGCGGCTGTATGTGTGCATGTCTTGTCCCGACTGGACAGAAGAGTCATGTCAAATTAAAACCTACCATCCTTCAATATAGAGATCTAAAAAGTTAAACGTTTGTATCTCAGGCTGTAAAAATTATTTAGTGCGTAATCCAGGAAAGCCGAAGAATAAAAATTGGTCTTCAAATGCGCCTAACATCATCTAAGTCAGTGGTTCTTGACCTGGATTTGATCAAACCCTCGGGGTTCGGTGAGTCGCTCTCAGGGTTTCGACAGAGCCTCCACTGAGGAGGTCCGAACAAACCTGATTTATTGTGTAAATTCTGATTTGCCAGTATGTAATTTGTTGTGAGTTCATGCATTGTGTTGGTTGTGTTCTTTGAACAAGGTGATGTTCATGCATGGCTCATTTTGTGCACCAGTAAAAAACAAATATTTTTCACTAACGAGGGGTTCCGTGAATGCACACGAACATGTCGAACCCCACCAGTTTCATAACTGGTGGGGTTCGATACCTCCAATAAGGTTAAGAACCACTTATTTAAGGGAAGGTCATTCCAGTGGCATTGACCAGCAACAAAAAACGCTCAGTCACCTCTGAGGCTCTGCTTAGTCCTCAGCACTTCAAGTAGTGTCTGATCCGCGGACCTGAGGACCCGGGCAGTTTCGTCGTCATGGAGGAGAGTTAAGATGAGGAATCTTAAAACAAACTCGAAAATGTACTGGGAGACAGAATTGGGTTTATGGGCTCTTCTTATGAGCTCCAGTTAGGACCTGGAGCGATGACATTGATTACATAGTCCAGTGACAGTTGGCCATAGCACACTTCAATTGAATTTACATTATTGGCAATGAATGATGGACAAGACAACATGTGAGTCACAGTGAGTCACAGTTCTAACGTTGGTGGATCGAATGGGTCCTTCCTCTGTGGAGGTTGCTTTAGACTCCTGCTTCCTCCCAGCTTCCATGGGCATACATGTTAAGGTCACTAAAGACTCTAAATGTGAATGAGAATAATTGTTTGTCTTTATGTACATGTGCCCTGCTCATGTTTGTCAATGTCATTTCGGAATTGGAAGACATTGTTGGTCGACCAGCATCGTCCTTGTGTACTTCCAGAAATCATGTAGCTGTAACATGTAGCGTATAGCAAATATCAGCGGGTTTTGACATATCAAAAAACATTTTTTATTTTTCTCAGTCAACATGTGCTAGGGCACCATGACTGCGACTCCCTGATGTCATCTCACAGTTTGGTAGCGATGACAGACTAAAGTTATTCCCTATTGAATAGAGAGACAGCTCTTAGTGGCGTTTGTGTTTTCCTCTCTGTTTGGGTGATGCATGGGGAAGCGATGATCCCCCTTTGTGTCAAGCCAGACGACTTAAAAGCAAAAGTTGGCTTAGGATGCATTTTGATTGTGTGTATGTGTCAGTGTGAAATGGTGAGAGGCAACGTGATCCGCACACAACACACAAACTGCCAACATGTTTTCTAAGCTATCATGCATGTTTTTTTACACTGCAGTTTAATAACACTTTCTTCAAACTATCAGTATGAGACACTAAACAAGAGAATTCGATTGAATACCTCTCCGAACTTTGTTGTGTTATGCACAGTTGTTCTGCTTGTAAACAACTGGTGCTGCAAAATTGCCAAGTGCACAACTTACACACTCGTGAGGCATTGAACACATTTGTTTGAATTAAATATAGTTTTAGTATTAGTGAGTGTTTGGATAATACTAGGCTCAAATTGTCCTCCATCAAACAGAGTAGTTTGAGTCCCAACTTTTTTTTTCTCCTCCTCTCTTGTGTTTTCTTTCCATCTAAGACCTCAGAGCGCTGTTTTTTTTTTTTTTTAATGAAAAGCTTTTGTGTAGAATGGAACGGCAAAAATCACAGGTATCAAAATGTTTCCTTCAATGTGGAAGTGACCATTTGGGCAGCTAGAGAGTGATAAGGAGTAGCTAAGATATTAAACAATGAATGCAGAGGCCTCCAAAGTGTCATAAAATGTCATGAGCATGCCCTACTTGTGTTGAAGGACCTCAATCTCTTCAGCAAGAGAAGATGACTTTGGTTCTTGTACAGAGCATTTGTGTTGTCTGCCAATCCCCTTCATTGCATAGGTGAACACCCAGGAACTTAAATGGGTCCAGTGACTCCAAATTGGAGCCCTGTTTGTTAAATCATACCAGTACTACGCCCTTGGGTGCAACTTTGAACGTTAACTAATAGCATGATATTTACGTACAAGTAATTTTCTGAAAAAACATTAGAATAATTACAGTTACAAATCATTCTCAGTTCTATTAATATGGAATATTGAACTCACAAAATAAAAACCAGTGAACGTAAAGTTGCCAAGTTTCATGTAACTATTTCCAAGTAGCATTTTCCTTGAGTTCGTATGCTGAACAGCGGATGATTATATTTAACTATGCAGACAGTTTGTCTGCATAAAGCAGTCATTGATTCTCTGCACTCCCAGTCTCTATTGTTCTCTCTTGCTGCATGGGCTTTATAACACCTGTCATCCACCACCTCACAGAACCAGAACTTTACATACCAGCAAGTAACTGTTTGTTCCCGCTTAGAGACGAGGAACTGGAAGGAAACAGACATGCAAGAGTGCACTGGAGGTAATTGATATGCAGCTTTGAGTGCTGTTGACTGGCGTTCAGGACATTGAGGGAGTACAAATGCAAGTACACATTAACAAATAGGTTACCAAAATAGAATGGAAAAGGCACTGCTCCCCCCCAACCTGCTTGTTTGTGTCTATCGACTTATGAGTGGTGGTGGTATTATCATTTTTATCATCATCATCATCATTGTGAATTGGCCAGCGGTGCAAATGAATTTTTAGTTTATGTGCCCTGGATTTGGCTGGTGACCAGAACATGATGTACCTCTCTTCTCGCTGTAAACCATCTGTGATAGGTTTAAATAAACATCTTCAATATGCATTTGAAAATACTCATAGACAGGTTTGAGTGTACCCGCAAATGGGTTTGAACCTTCAAATGACGTAATGTCCATTTGTGACATATGGACACTTGATGCATAACTTGATTTAAATTAAAAAGCAGAGTTAGAGTCATTTGGAAACTCCATGTTGTGCAAGTCTCGTTCTGCAGTAACATAGTGGAACCATCTGAAAATATTTTGTTTAAAATTTTCTCATATCTACGAGGTTTTTGATATGGCCGTTTAAGTTCAATCAATTGTATAGCAATCAATAACCTGTTGTAGTAGTTTATTTTAAAATAAATATTTTGAGTAAATCTTAAAAACTGACTCACATTAATATCCATTGTGGGAGGGGAATACAACCCATGATATCTCAAAACATCATCATTGTCATTATCATTTAGTTTTTTCCATGGTCTGGTGTTAAACAGGCAGACTGAAAGTTTATCACTTCATAAATTTGCCAAATCATTAGTAATGAATCCACAATATCTCATCCCTGGGTTAATTCATTTTAGTTTTGCTTTTGCTTGTTTCCATTCTTGTTCCTGAAAAATAATTTAAATGTACTCCATTCTAGTTGAGTAAAGACTGCTGATGTGCTGCCATCTGGGACACCAGTGGGGGTTGATGAATATCTTGGTGATCAATTCATATTGTCAGCTTCTTAGGGATAATGGGTGAGCGAGCATATCGTTTTCCACAGAAAGTGATCTTGTTCTTTAGTCTGCTCCCTCCCGCCCTATCAGAGCTCTCTTCTGGTTGGAAGCTCGAGAGAAGCAGATGGCTTGGCATCACCCTGAGAGCCCCGTGTTAGCCTAACGCTTTGGATTGCAATCCAATCCAAGCCGAACAGCCCCAAATAAACAGAGAAAGTGGCATGCGAGAATTAGGCATGAACAATCTGAGGGCACAAAGAAAATGGAATATGAAAAGCCACCCAAAATCAATCATGATTCGGGAAGCAGGTTTGCACACCACTGAAGAAACCCTTAAGGCAGGGGAACCATTAAAATGAGATATGAAAAACAAATACATTTTCTTTGCACAGTTGGTGTGAAATGCCTTATTTGAGATCAGATCTAGGTGAGCACAGGATGTGTGGAATTTGCTCGGTCGACAGTTCCATTTTATTTCAAGAGTGTGCCAGCCCAAAACCTCTGGGCTTTTGATAAGCTTACAGGTATAGAGAATAGAGTGCCAAAGCAACTACCAGTTTAAATCAAAATAACCTCAAACTGTTTCCCCTGAAGAAATAGTTGGCTGGCCCCATGTCCTTCAGCTTAGACAAAACCTGCATGAGTCACTGACAGACCCACTTACTATGTTGTAGCATATGGTACATGCCCACACAGCGTCCATTATTCTCCCTTGTGCTTTGCAACATCGTTATCAGGGTCCAACTTGAGACTTCACATATGCCCATTTCCCATTCTTGTGAAAAAATTCACAAGAGGAATGCTCTGCACTGTGAAATATCACATAACACTTGTTGATGATCCATCCAATTGCCGCACTCTCAGGGTGAGTTAAATCAAGCAAAGCGCGGTCACACCCCAAAATAATCGACAGATCAATTTCTTTTCTCTAACTCAACAATCTGTTTACCTTCTCGACGCACACTGTCAAATTCTATCATTTCCGAATTCATTTTGCACCTGTGATGGTCTTTCTCACTTCCATTAGTATAATAGATTCCAATGGATTTACCCAAATTCTTTAAATATGACTGTCTCCACTGCTTCTACACTTGTTGCCAACAGCACATGCTCTCCGTTAGACTGAATATACAATTTAGCCCCTGGTATTTGGGGTCTTAGTAAATCAGGAAATGATGTCACTAATCACTTTACAGATCTCTTCAAATCAAGCAAGACAAATCTGCTGAATATTCAAGTAATGTGCATGTTTGATTAATGGTCTTCAGATGCCCCTCTTGATTAAAAGTGCCCTCCAGTTAATATTGTAGCTGATATGACTTTGCTTTAAATATCATAAAAACATTGAAAAAAAAGACCTTGATTATATTTTAAATATTCACTGGATAGTTTTGTTGTGAAGCCATTTTGAAGGATAATCACAGTGTTGACTGATAAATGATCTTCACATTTTTAAACCTGAGTCTTTGACCTACACGTGTCACTACAAAAGTGAAATTTGCGGTTGGCAAAAAAAAAAAAAAAGAAGGTATAATTAGTGTACATGATTAATGCTAAATGTGAGGAATATGGGTCGTGAGAATAAAGAAGAGGGGGCGAGAGTAATTGTGGGAGGATCTTAGCGCCATCACATTAGAGAATCAGAGTGTATCAGATATACCGTGGAATGAGGTGCCCAACTACAGGTTTACTCAAGGCAATAAAAATATAGATGAAAAGAAGACATAAAACAGTAGTCAATTATCGCAGTGCATGATTAACCTAAACTAATTAAGACCTCTGGGTAATGTACGAAGAGGAAACTGTAATCACCCTTTTTTTTTTTCTTACAGTATGAACTCCCGGCACAGAATCTGTGTTTGCTGGCCCTTTATTCGCAATTTTCCTGTAGTCCTGGACCCAGCTGAACGACTGCCATCTCTTCTCGATTTATCCCTCTCCCCCTCTTTTTTATTCTCTCGCCGTCTTTCTGACTCTCACTCTCTTCCTGTCTCGGTCTCTTGCACCAATTCGTATCATGTTCAAGCCAGCATGCTCATGGTGTGCAATGCTCTTCCCAGTATTCCACCTCTGTTCAATTCCCTTTAGATGAGTGCCACAGTTCACTGAGGATGCACTGTGGATGTTAACAGTTTATGTTCCTCTCAGTTTGCCAAGTGCACATAATGTTCCATCTAGTTACAGGTCAGTGTGTATGGGTCAATAATTTAACATGTTGGAAAAGAAAAACAATATTATAAACAGATTATTTTGTTCAGACAATAAGAGATCCACCATTTGGAGAAGCTAGAAAAACGAGTACGCTACAAAAACCACCTGAGGTTCAACTTGCGATGCAGAGACGAAGGAATAACACCCGCCAGCCTCAACATAAAGAAACCCATCCCGACTAGAGATGCAGAAAAAAATATTCAAAAGGCAAGAAAAGGACTCTCCGAGGGAGAGGAAAATAGAGGAGGAAGTAAAAGAACACCTAACATCGTTTTTGAACAGGAATTCGGCATAATAAAACGTCAGATCAAAATATTGAACAACCTCATAGAAAGGAAAAATAAAAGCAGACAAACACCCTCAATAACGAATGAAAGATGGCTGCGAAATTTATCGAAGCGCACCCTTACGAAAACAGGAAAAACAGTGCTAACTAAAGATCTGAATTTCTCCATTACACGTACAAAAAAAATCCAAAGAATACATACTTGCCACAGAAATAGCATGTCATAAGATTTAAGACCATGGACAGTAGCAGGCATCCTAAAATCATCCAAACCTCCACACAGAAACATCACAAAGGAAGAAGAATATGCAATAAACACACTCAAACGGGACAAAACAATGGATGGATGGATGGATGGATGGATGGATGGATGGATGGATGGATGGATGGATGGATGGATGGATGGATGGATGGATGGATTAATGGAATAAACATTTCTCCACAATGCTTGACTTTGGTAGTGACAACATATAGTCCCCACAAACCAATCCTTGATTTGCTGTCAAAAGTATCACCCGTAATGTCTCACATCTTTTATCACCTAAAGTCTGCTGTGGCATCAACCAATAACCCCTAAGCTTTGAAAAAGTCTGATTTTATCAGGTATATTTTCCAATCATTTTGGTTCTTGCTTTGAGGTGAAATAATAATACCTGAAAATTTTCAAAAATATGCCACCACAGACATCAGTGTCACATTGCATTGCACTGTAGCGATGCAAAAGGAAAATAAACATATTTGCTTCCATTTCTGAGGCCAGACTACACAAAGCAGGCAGTCATGTTGTGTTTGGAGCAAACCTGATTGTTGGTGAGAGAGACAGATGAAAGAAGAAACTCTACTTAAAACCCCGGTCAAACTTTGACTGTTTACTCTATAAACCCACAGTATCAGGATTCCTGTCAGGCTAATTGCGACGTTGTGTTACTTCACCGTGACGACAACTCACTCCTGCTGTGTTTGAGTTAAAACTTGTCAGCGGTTCAAGCTCGAGTGGTAGGGGGTTGCGGAGGATTTTCAGAAAACTAGATGAGAGGACAACGCTATGCCTCTCGGGCTTTACTTTCCAGATGGATGATGGGACATGCAGAGGCAGATAAGTATCTAACCAGATAAATTGTACCAAGTCTGCAGTTCTAACAGCTATAAAATGAGGAAAACTAAATTTGAGACATGCATGTTAGGTTCGGTGAATACTGGTTTTACATTAGAATGTGCAAATAGCTTATGACAAGTCCAAGGTGGACCCTGCCTCTGGTCACCCATGACCCAAATGAGGTTACTTAAGATGGTGACAATGGCCAATCATGGGTGCAATGCCAGGGGTTGCGTGTGTGACCCTAGGGAGCATGTTCATTAGGATACAATGTAAAGCAGAAGGGTACTTATTACAATTTTATAGACATCTGACACATTTATGGTCACTGATTCACTTCATTGTTACATTTTTCCTGCCAGAGATTCAATGTCAATTTCGTTGGCAGGTGGCAGTGGTGCACTGTGTTAAACAAACAGTGTTAAATGAATAACTGTCTGATAGCATCAATCAAAACAGATTGTTGTCTTGTAGAAACCGATTTTTTTTAATCGCATTTTTATAAAATCATTCCTGTGTACCTTATGATGTGACCTCTCACTTGCTGATCATATACATATGGTACACTGTACGTATATATATGGAAACAATTAAAGGATGATCAGCAAAATGCTGTATGATCATCAAAGACCATGTATTTTTAGATTTGTAAAGGTAGGGGTTTATAATGTGGTCCTGCAGTCTGAGGATATTATCAATGGATCACTCAATTTCCCCATACAGTCAGTCAGTTAGTGTTTAATTGGATAAATTGAAATGTGCTTCCTCTGTAGTTATTTTTCACACTGGTCCGCTCTTGAAATGACACTGAAATTCACAAGAAATGTCGATTGATTGACAGTGACACAATACAGTCCGCCCCCTGATGCCAACTGTTCCGATCTAACAGTACTGTCTGAGTGATTGGTTGTTTTGCTTTTAATTTCTAAAGATTTTAAGACTTAAAAAAGTATATATTTAGCAGGTCTTACAAAAGTTGATGAGACGTGAAATGTTTTGTTCTTCCTGCTGGTGCATATTAGAAAAGAACAGAGAAGCACTGGTTTAGAGAAAAGGGGTTTAAGAAATGGCAAGTCAAGTAGATAATTGTAACCTCTCCGCCCCCCCCCCCCCCCACAAAAATTGTATTCCATAGAAGTGAGCAAATTTTGGTGAATTTGTTATAATAAAATAGTCTTACTAATTTATTTATTTTATTTTTTTCAATATAGTATCGGTCACATGGTACCCAAAGGATGGTTTGCTTATTATTATTTTAGAAAGCTGTTTTCCACTTTTATATACTGGAGGCGAGTGAGTCAGTGGTTAGAAGTGAATTAAGGCAGGTTCGTCCTTAATCACAACTCATTAATACGCACAGCAGGCTGGCTGGCAGGTGACCTGGATCCATGGAAGCTTTGAAGTTGTCAGTGATCCTCACTAGTCATCACTTTGCAAGCGCTCAACATTTCCAAAACTCCCTTTGCTCCATCTTTTTTTGCATCCTGGGAATAGGATCCCCCCCCCCCCCACCACCACCATCTCGGGTTTAGGTATGCATGGTGTTGTTAAAATCCCTGCAGCATGTAAAATGCTGACATCAGGCAAACATTGTAGAGTTCTAATTTCAAAATGCATTAAATCAATATACGGCATATTTTTCATACACTTAAATTGATTCTGATTAGTAATTGCCTTCTGGGTGTTGTCATTGTCGAGGACCATTTTCTGTGTCATAAATCATTCCTGTATAATTTAGACTTTCAATTTTATTTGTTACCTTTATTTTCCAATGGAGTGAACTCACAATTAGGCGCTAAGCACACCTTTCGACACCTGTACAACTCCACTCAAGCAGTAGTGGGAAAAGAATTCTCTGACAGAAAATCATCACATTGCCACTAATGATTGGATTTTTTGACATTACATGATGAGATGATATCAGTCCCCCCCCCACAGCTTTTCCTAATTACCTCATTTCCAATTCAGTTGGCGTACGCTTCAAATGCCACCTATTTCTACTCATCTAATGTCACATTTCCATGATTAAAAGTGGCTGTTTTTAGACTTAATACATGTTCCACGTCTATGAAGGTTTCAATAGAGGTTAGATTTCAAAGTTGCATTGTTATGATCAGGCTTAACCTTGAACTACAAATTTAGAAGATCAGAATCTAAATAATTGATATGGCATGACATCATTAGTGACAATAATAACATTTAGAATATGTCTCAACCTATAAAAGTAAAACTCATTCTGCCAGGTGATAAAAACAATTTTACAGGCTGTTTTCTGATCAAAACAATTTTATAGGCTGTTTTCTGATATTGCATCACTGGTTGTATAAAGAACCGTAACCTTTATATCTCGGGTGGAGAATAATTCTCTGCATACACTGCCATAACGTTACAACACCAAAGGTGAATCATTCTACTCTGTTTATTTTTAATCCTACTGGTTCAGCATTACTCTGTACCACTGTTCTCATGTCAGGATAATGATTGCAACTGCACAAATTGTAAGTATCTAAGCAACTGCCATTCAACAATGTTGTTCAGGAAATGTCATGAAGTGTGACCCAGTGTCTGAGTGGCAACCAGTCCAGTGTGTAGGCAGCCTTTGTCACCTGTGACCATGAGCAGGATGGGTGCCAGAGAAAAGGGATAGATTATGAGGTGTAATTGACAGCAGAAACCAAAGTCTCACGATTGAAACTATTTCATATTCACTCTTAACGGTGAACAAATATTACCCACTAAACTCACTTTATGGACCTTTGTATGACTATAATGGCCCTTTTAATCATTTCAATGACTGACTGTGGCTTTCAGCTCCTTTCATTGCGATTAAATTAGAAGCACTTTCAAAATGAAAAGAGGACACAATTTGTCAAGGAAGCTAGTTTTTTTTATGAATACAAATGTGCCCGTTCATGTGTCATAGTGAAGTGGTAAATCAGCAACAATTACTTATCACTTAAGGGACAGTGGAACATCTAAATTCAAATACAGGGAAGGTCAATTTGGAAGGTGACACTTTAAAAGTTACACAAAAACCTGGATGCCGAGCCATAATCATGTGACCTGAGATGTTGGCATACCAGGCAACACCTTGGGAAAATCCACAAAATGGCAGCACACTTTATAAAACCCGAGTTCAGCCAGAATCATTTGATAAGCTTTCCTGTTATTTAGCTTTACTTTGTCTCTTTTTGGCAATCATGCTATGCTTATTCCATAAAATGGGGTCATCATTAAACGGTGACCAGAAAAAAATCTGCCACTTGTAATAGCCCTGCACATACACTTTGCTACGGGGAACGTCTGGCGGTCCAATGTTTATTCCACTTGTGTGACAGTTGGGATGCTAGAAAGGTTACTTGTTATCATGTAGATACTTGGCAGGACAAGCCAAAAGTCACAACGGCCAATATCCCTGGAATGAACTCTTTCTGCCCTTGGAGGTTTATTTTAGTATCCATATTATTAATACGGAGAAGAATGGAGAAAAAGCACACGTTTGAGTTAGTTTTGAACCAGTAAAAAAATCTAGTTGTATGAACCTGAAGCTCTTGTCATGATTAATTATGACACATTCTGTATAAAACTCCACAAGATGTCTGCACAGGCATTGTAAGACAAAAAGACAAAACTCAACACAGCCTTAAAAATTTGTTTCGAGGGGGAATCACATCATTGTGTACAGCAGCCATTGTAGAATGAATTCAATGAATATTTTACAGAGCCATAATTATGGGTGCATGTAATTACTTCCTTTCCCATAATGCTTGACTAAGCCCTCAATGAGTTGAAATAAAGTGGCAAGCACGGAGGGTTTGAATTTGTTTTTCCTCTCAAGAAAACAAACAACTTTAATGGTTTCGAAGTCATTCAAGGGCTTTGATTGGTACATGTTGTAAGCACTTATTGTGGTTCTCTTCCAAGCGAGTACTGTATTCGGACATTCCACCCAGTCAGGCGGCACGTCTCGCAATCAAGATGAAGTTGAATTTCGTTTATTTCTTTTGCCTAACACCATGGTAGTTTACATGTCAGGTCATAATATTTGGTAGTGATTATTTACTTTGTCAAGTTGACCTTTTGGGGTGGCAATATGGTGACCTACGAGTTAACAGCTTTCCATTTATGAGGGCTGTGGTTTGAATATTGATTTTCATCCTATTACGATGTGAAGTTTGCATGTTCTCCTGTGTTTGCTCGCGGGCATGTTGGATCCCACGAATGCCCTTCCTGACATAACCCACCCATTATTTGCAGCCTTGAGACTGGCAGTGGCTAGAGCATAAAGGGTCTTGCCTAAGGAAACAAATGGATGTTACCATTTGCCCTGACCAGGATTTGAACCATGGTCTTTGTGAACCTTAGCTGGGTTACCTGTTCAGCCAGAATTTAAACTATGGAATAAAATGGTCAATAAAAATAGTTTTTCCAAGGTGCAACTGTTAAACGCTGATGAAGCTGTGAGTTATTTTTTATATGTAATCCATAATGTAGGTATTCTGTTCTGAAGTAGCCCGTCTTCTTAAACTGCTGAATAGGCTTCTCCGCTGTGCTGCATCTCAGTTGCAGGGTCTAGGCAATCCACTTAAAGTCTTGACCATCTGTATGTAGAGCAATTCTCTTTACAACCTGAGATTTTTTTTTCCATCTATTAGGTGCCATATTGAACTCCGGGACCAGAATGAAAGAAGATGAGCGCGTTCTACCTCGGAGCAAAAATGGCTAATAAGCCCCAATGTTAAGGATGAGCTCAGTTTTACATTGTAGAGTTTGTACACTGACTACTTTGCTTTCTTGCAAAATATGAGTCATCTCTAAAGTGTTATGCCATCAAATGAAATAAGATAAATACATAAAGTGAGAATTCTACCCACTTTTGTGAAATACTGCGTACATTGATGACTAGATTGACGAGTCAAATTCTTTCTGTGACTAATCACAAGTCAGTTAACTCATACCTAAACTTATGGGATGCATGGGATGTAGGGCAGATGCTGTGGTGATTACATTCTGAAGCTTTCTCATGTCTCGTGAAAGCATGTGTGTCGTTATGAGTATGCTTTTCAATGGTGGGTGATGCTCTGCCCCTTCATTGTACCAAAGCACTCACAGGAGGCTAAGTATTCATTCAGAAGTCTTTCCCAGCTGCAGTGAGAGCAGAATTCAAGACTGCAAATGAATTGCATTTCTCCAAATCCTGGTTTTAGCTAAAGTTAAAATAAATTAAAATTAATGAGCACAAAATAAACTCAAACCATAGAACCTTTTTTTGTTTTTTGTTTTTTTTTTCCCTAGCGTCCTCATGGGTGGCAGCCTCTTTTATAAGAGGAACACGCTGTGTGTGTTTATGTCCGCGGTGCATGATGGGTTCATGCACCTGATCAATGGATCAATCAAACCTGAAATGCTAATTTGCCAGTGGCACATTAAATAGTCATAGGTTACCATTGGGTCACCAGTGGTGCTGTGCGGCAAATAAGGTTGAGCAAAACGCAAGCTCTCATCTTGCAAGGTTACTTGTGTAATTTGCATCAAACGTCTTGTTATCCCTCTCCACTCAACTTCAACTGGATAGCAGTGCATGTGCAGGTACACTCTCACACACAAACACATGAGTACACATACACGTTTGCAAGCATATGATGAGGGTTTAGTGGGGCTCTTATCAGAATTTGACAGTTTTAATTACTGCTCAGACAGTGGGAATCCATTGATTTCATGATAAATGTTAGCACACCTGTGCGCTGAATCCATATCTTTATCGTAATGGCCCTGGGAAAAAGCTTCATTAGACCTCATTAGTATAATGTGAAGCAATAAGCTTTAATTAGTTCCCCATTGTGTATTGGCAATTTTGCTTTCAAATTCACACACACGCAAACACATAGGCTCACATGCTCGCAAACGGGCCAACAGTCACAGATAATACTTGACTTCAAACGTCTGTTTCATCATGGTCAGCAACAAAATTGTGCATATGAATTGAATAACATTAATATTAGAGTGGGTTGAGTCACTCGATCTGGCATCATACATGAATTAGGTTTTCGTCCATTCATTATATTGTACTGTACACTTTCTCCACCACTCAGTATTCATAATAGTTTATCTTTCAACACGGGCAAAAATGGCATATATTATCAAGCATTTTATCCAACTATAGAGGGAGTCCTCACTCTTTAGACGCACAATAACAATGAACAAGTTCAGTAGTACTAAAATTTCAACAAAAAATACCCTCAGTTACCTGACCATACTTACTGTTTTGGAATTTATTGCTTTACTGTATACAGAAAATGATTTCCTCAAATTATGACTTTGCATTGCAGCTTCAGGAAGTGATAGACTATGATGAGTTTTGAAGCTATCATAAAGTCAGAATCCTTGTAGCTGCATTTGTGTGCAATATGAGAAAGTGAAAAACTGCATGGTGGAAATCGGATGTCTTTCTTGTATGATGATGACTACGATGGTCGAGTGACTATAATGGGCCTTGATTTATTTTGAAAGAGGTACGTAATGATCGACTCTTGCTGGGAGTCAAATAATTCAATCGATGGGACTTGGATTTACATGCCCTTCATGAGACTTAATAAGAAATGTAACAAGCTTTACTGCTTAAGCATCATGCTGTCCCCAGATGACATGTGAACAAAAACAATGTCACCAAAAACCTTTGAGATGATAATTTCTCTGCAGACAAGGAAAGACCACTCTTGACCCAAGCTGAGTGGCTGCAGCATATTCCATTTATTTATAAACCTGTTTATATGCGAGACGAAAATATGAAGAAAATATACGACACAGTCTGACCTCATTATAAATTGAAATGGTATGTAATAAAATGGAAGTAAAAGCCTAACGCTGTGAAGCAGGAAGGTCAAGGTCCAAGCATAACAACTGGATGAAAGTGTAATAGTCATAATGGGGGCAGTTTCAGTATGTAAACTCCAGCTGTGCCCTCATCTCAACTAGTTCAACTGGCTGCACACAACATCTTGATCTAATATTAATGAAGTGAGAGCTTTGCAAAACAGTGAGAAGCAAGACTAATTATGGAGAGTTTTTGGCTTTGCGGCTCAGCTTTCCCATCATGCATTGACCTTAAAATGGCTTGTGCAACTATTATTTGTATTATTGTTATGCACATGTTAGTAAATTCAAATCCATCCATCCATCCAATCTGATACATGTGAACCGCTTCTTCTCACGAGGTTCGCATAGTCAGTAAAATGTGTGCATATTGCCTTTTGCATGTCATTCATACATAATTTTATACATGTTTTTAAATATTTTATTTATTTATCCTTCCTCCATGAAATTGAACCTCCTACCCCTCACGACTATTAAAGTAAATTTCTTCAGCTCCTTCTCCTCCTCCAATCCCAACTCTCTTTGCCTTAGGCCTGTGGGTGGTTCAAATAATTTGCTTAATTTGTTGCCATTCAATCTCAGGGCATGGATCAAAGAACTGGTAAATTGCACTGACATGCCAACATCTTGCTGAGTCTGAGAGACGGAGGAATGCGAGTGAAAGCAAGAGAGGTGAAAAAAAAAAAACCCTCCAGCTAAAGGAGGAGACTTCCAACAGTCGCTGCCATCATTGTCGCCATGAATATGTGTGTGTGTGTGCATGTGTGTGTGTGTACCTGTGTGTGTGCCTGCGTCCATGCGTGTGTGCGTGAGCGTGTCCATGAGAGTGTGTGTGTGTGTCCGTGCGTATCTATACAAGTGAGTATCACCCCCATTCTCATCTTAAGCAGGCTAAGTCTAGCTGCTGTGTGGATGCTGCTGATAATGGCTGCATCCTCGTGAGATAAAGTATCAATATGCAATCAAAGCGTTGCTAACCTCAGATGTTTACTGGGATTAGCATAGCTGTATTTTAGGAAACAATTAAATCTCCATCGATGAACATCCTCAAAATATAAAATGCACATTTGTAAATTGTTGACATATCAACACCGTGGAGTCTGCATACTCTGTGGATTATACTTGTGTGACCATTAGGAATGTTTTGTACTGTCAGATATTGTTTGGAAAATAGAAATACAAGCACTGATTGTGGTCGAAAGTGCTGCTTCGACTGTATTTATGTATATTGGTAATTTAAAGAAGGGAAAGTTGGTAGCTGATGTAAACTTTTTGGTCAAACGCTTAATTTCCTTTCCCCCCCTCACAGTCCAAATACCAAGATCTCAAACAACGGTATTTCCACACAGAAGCAATCCTTATCAGCACTTTCCTCTTTACTTTTTCTGTGCTATTCTAAAAGTAATTGCAATTAATAAGCAGTGTGAGACATCAACTTAGCACAGAGTATGATCATGAAAAAGCCCATTAGAATGATGCAATTAGCCGGAGGACTCCGATGAGAGATACACGCAATCAAAGTGAAAAAAAAAAAAAGTAGTAAGCATGGGGGCGATGTAGCAGCGGGTTGGGGGTAGAAAAAAGAGCAGATGTTGCAAAATAAGAAGGGATCTTCAAAGAGAGGGATGGACTTGAAAACCCAGGAGAGGGAGCTGTGGGAGCACTTGTCTTAGGCATAAATGTGACAGAACTCCTCCAGGACCAGAGAAGACTTGGAGAATGAATGGGAGTTAGCAGGACTTTTTTTTTTCCACTACACCTTTTACTTTGAATTAAAAGTGACAGTTTTTTGGCGTTTTTAAAGATAATGCCCAGTTGTTCCCTAATTTTAAAATAAAAGCGGTGTTTTGTAGCATCTGGCTCAATTTAATGAGATAGGACATTACTTCTACTTTCAATTCAAATAATTCAGTAGTTGTTTTTTTTTACAACATAGACGTTTTCTCGGGCCTGGAAGTGGGTTCAATGGCAAATGCCTGATGGCCGTTGGAGGTAACATGGGTCGCCTGTCCTAAAAGCTCACCAGTTGTGGGAGCCGCCCAAAGGTTCTGGTGCTTTGAAATGGTTGCTAGCCGAAGGCGAACCTTGGCAGTCCAATCCCTAGCTACTGAAGCTAGCTCTGGGGACGTGGGATGTCATTTCTATGGCTGGGAAGGAGCTTGAGCTGTGTGAGATTGAGAGCTTAACACCATGGGGCTCGCCTCGACACACAGGTTCTGGTACTGGTCCTCTTGAGAGGGTATACTGTCTATGCTTTGAGGCCTGGGGGGGTGTTGGTGGAGGGTGGGGGGGTCCTGACTGCAGTTTGTGCCTATGCACCATAGGAGGGCAGGATTGGGATGAACGGTCACCCCTGACCGGAACAAAGCTGTGCTTTATTATTGGATTTCTGTGCTCTAAAAGATTGCTGCTATAAAACATGTTATCACGTAAAATGTTCCATATGTGCACCAGGACACTCGAAGCCAATGTTTGACGTTCCACTTTGTGGTAATTTTATTGGATTTGTGTCGACATGGCTTGAAGAGGAGCTAGCACAGTCAACTGATTTCCACTTGTTGGTGCGTTGGCTCCTAAAAGATGGGGGAGGGTACCGGTCA
Organism: Syngnathus leptorhynchus; assembly: GCF_054491065.1. Classification (NCBI taxonomy): domain Eukaryota; kingdom Metazoa; phylum Chordata; class Actinopteri; order Syngnathiformes; family Syngnathidae; genus Syngnathus; species Syngnathus leptorhynchus. Next base: position 9,053,543 of record NC_141201.1, on the reverse strand, counting down.
GACTCGGTCGACTCAAAATATTTTGTGAGGGTCAAAGTGAGCTCATGCATGTCTACTTGAACTCCATCAATTTTAGCAGCGCTTTCCATTACTCCATAGTTTTTACATAAGTAGATGACTCATCCAGCAATTAATACATAAAACAGAAGCCAATCATGTATCTCTGTGATAGTCTGCATGTACATTGTTTGGTTTGGGTTCTTGAATTGTCTGAATTGCATGCTTACTGTTACCAAATGGTTTAAAAGTAGATTACATGACACAAATTGAGGCGGAAAGCTGATTTTCATTTTTCAAATGATACCAATAGAAATCTCATCTACCAAAATAACCAGTGAATCTCTCTTTTGTTTTTCACTAGAGGGACTCAATATCTGCATCTCTATCTCTAAACAATTGGAGGGGAATTGGCTGGTGTGGGGTGGGGGCGGGGAAATCGGTAATCTGGCGACTGTTTTTGGCAGTAATACCGCTCTCGCTTTGGAATCTGCCTCGAAGCTGAAACAATTAGCTGCAGCTGGATTTCCTGCATTAAATAGGAATTGCAGCATGCAGACAATATAAACTGAGAAGGTAATCTGTGGTGAACAATACTGTGGATCCAGGAAAATATAAACATGAATTCTCTCTAAAAACCTCAAAATCAAAATTATAAATAGAAGTATGAGAATAAAATTATTTACAATGAAAGTGCAGCATTTTACTTATAAGCATTGAAAGAATAACATAACAAAAGAAACTGCTGCTTTCAGTGGTGATAAAATTTTCATTTCTATGGCTATTGTTAATTAATACCTGTGCATTTTGGTGTCTTCTAAAAAAGATTATGATTGAAGGGTTAGGGAACTGAGAATTTGTTGTAAAAGTTCCTAAGATTTTTTTTTTTTTTTCTAGCCAGTGTGGGTATCACAACAACTTTGTACAGCATGTACATGTGGTGTCTTTCTTCCCAGTGGTGGCTTGAAATGGACAAAATGGTAGTATTTTTTAAGTAGGTTAAAATTATGCTAAATCCTCAGTGCATTTTGTAGTCTTCAGAATAGAGGAAAACTAAAGTTGACTTACCAATCGAACCTTTATTTACTATGCCTGCCCTGGCTTTGGCCCCACCTGTCTAATGGATCAACAATCAGATGGATGGATGGATTGTAAAGGAACAAAGCTCAGGCAGCTCTGTAATTAGCATTCTGTCATATTAAACTGTGCCAACTACCCTCACTCATAAAAGATTTAGATTGTTAAGATATACAACGGGGGATATAAAACTCATCCTGGTTATTGGAAACAAAAGGTTGTGGCATTTGCTTGCAGCAGCTCCTGAATATTTTACTTGTTCAGGCTGAAACAATGAGGGGATTGTTGCATACATATAAACACCGGGTCCCTAGCCTTTTGTCTCATTTCCTAAGTTATTTAAGAAAAAAAAAACAACAACAACAAAAAACAATAGGAAATACAACTAATACAAATAGTGAAATTGTCCTGATTCAAATTTTGCAGATTACAATGACCTGGATGATTGGGAATAAATATTTGTCAGTATATTTTTTAGCAAGCAGATTAGTATGTTTATTAATATTGTGACAGTAAATTACAACTGGCTCAGGCAATGATGCTACTCACTTAACAATAAATGAGTTTGGGGTGAAAATCAAATGCGTAAACCAAGAATTTTGTTTTTGTTATTCAATCGTACTCCCAAATAAGTCTCAAAAGTGTCGATTAATAATGTAACCTCCCCCACCATTTTGATTTGCAAACATAGCCTACTCCAAAATGAGTCTCAAAAGTCTTAACTAATAACTTGACCTCCCCCATATCTCTAACCAGTAAGCTCCATAACAGCTAGAGACTGTGTCTGCTGTTTTTTTTCCCTGTTTATTTATGCATGTGTGTCCTGTTCTTTCTGCCTGTTAAGCCTGCTTGTGGTAGATCACTCCTGGGACTTTAGAATTAAAAATGCATGTTTGCTCAATGTCAAATGTACAGTATGTATATATGCAACCTACACAACTGTAGCAACGGTTCCAACAATGGCATAAGACTAAAATGCTTCCAGTGAAGCATACTGAATATGTCTTGAAAATTGTGCTGATTAAGAATGGTTCCATTTCTTGCTCTTCCTTTTTTTCTCCAATGTTCTTACAATCGCTTTGGTCTTCTATAAAATAAAAGGACCTTAAAGGTCCGTTCTGCAAGCCATGCCCTTTACAGTAATTACAGTGAGTGGAAGTAAGCATGTAGAAGACAGATAATTTAGTGGAGCCGAGTTCACTGTGTGCCTTAATGCTTTGCTTACGACGTCTGCTTGTGTGCTCAATGTGCAGAACATAATGCCTCAGAGCTACTGAGGCCATTTCAGAAAAATGAAAAGTGAATCATGTTCAGCAGTTTGCTGCACTATCCAACTATAACTCAAAAGACTTGTGCCAAGGTGCAAAGCTTGTAGTCTCATATTAACAAAGGATTCCCGAGAGCACGACTTTAGCATTGCTATATTGTACTGCACACACAAAATGTAAAAATCATATATGAAGGCAATTTGCCAAATCTCAAGAGTTGTTCTGAAATAAATATAACCACCAAAAGTGCCAAGTGGAAAATGAAAATAGCTTCAACAGATAATGACTTTTCAAGGATGCTTGATTGAAGGCTCTTGATGTGAGTTTACAAAGTAAACTAATGTGATGCTTTACTTTACTGTGTGCTACGCTTCATGTAACGGCCATTCGGAATTTACCAGCTGGTAAAATTAAAAAAAGTGTGTATCCTCATCTTTATAGACCTTCTCAATTAACTGTTTTAATAGTCATTTAATAAATAATGTCAGGTTTATATCAGTAAGTAAAGATAAAGTCCCCAATCCCAATGTAAATTTAACTTGGATTTTTAGACGCTTGCTATGCTCATTTTCCACTCGTCTACAAAGGTTCATAGAAATCAAAGGCGTGCATAATACTCCCAACAAAATAAACAACCAAAAAGGGTTCAAATAAAAGCTCGGTATAGGGAGCAAATGTCAAAGGTCAATTTAGTGGGAAATGTTTTTCAATCTGGAAGCTATTTTACAGAGCATGAACTGAATTACACAATCCTGCACAAAGAATAAGACACAAATCATGTTAGTCCTTCTCTTAGATTATAATTTCTGACAGGTTATTTAAATCCTCCCTTTGCACCCTCCTTTCTTTGGCTGTCTATGGTTGTATGTTTGCGAGATTACAAAAATAGTTGGAACAATAAAACACTGGAGACGACAATGAATCGAGTAACAAAGAAAGTTCACTATTTTTTACCTTCTTAGTTTTAAAAAGTAGTTACAGATGAGTGATGGCTCAAACCAAAGGCTGTAACATAATCCTGTATCTAGTATTTAACATTCTAATTCTGTACTGTCGTTCAAGTTAAATTGCACCTCTCTACACGTCTCAGTTGGTGGACAATTGCTACAGTTTCAGATTATTACTGAGTAAAGGTACTGGGGCGAGAGAAAAAAAGTCTTCCAAACATAATATATGTCATAAATTCTCCTCATACCGCTTTAAATTTACCCTTGCAGTTATCTGCTTACACAGTGCGGTCATCTCTGCATCTTTCGAAGCAGTTTTGAAATACACCAAGAGCGCATATGTGAATATTGATTTCATTTTTCTTTGCTGCTTCATCTGTCAATTACTGTGCCAGATAATTGCCCGGAGGTAGAAAGGCAGAGTGCATCTATTTTGGAGATACTTTAATATTGTTCGAGCGAAAACAATGATTCTGGGGAACCTTGGGCTTGTTTAGTTCGAAGAGATTTGTTTTGTACTTTCATAGTTGCATTCTTGTGAACTGTAGAAGTATGGTGGAAACTATGCACCGTATGTTCACTGATGGGATATTATTTTTGTATGCTGGGTTCTATTCTGTAACGGTTGCACATGTTTGTTTCAACACGCAATATACTGAAGATTAGATGCTCTCCATTTCAATCAAAATGGTTCACACTTGCTTAATTTAGCACTTGAGCCTCAGCTGTCAGGTTATGATATCAATTATGGCATAAATTACCTGTCAAGCATCAGGCAAAGAAGATGCTACATTATGTAAAGACAAACAGTTGGCACATACTGAGCCTGAAATTTGGCCTGAGAATTTGCGATGGAGATCCTAGCACACATGACCAGAACTCAAGTTTTTTTTTTTTTTTTTCCTCCCGAGTGGTGAGGCTTACAATGCAATCAAATGAGCGCTGACAGTGATTTTACATTGAAAAATCATAACATTCTATACCATGTCCTCACTTTTAAGTAATTATTTTATATTATTCTTTTTTTTATGTTAGTCTGCCATTTTAAATATTACCAAATATTAAAATCCATCCATCCATTATCTGTACTGCTTTGTCCCCACGGGGATAGTGGGCGTGCTGGAGCCTATCCCAGCCGTCATCGGGCTGTAGGCGGGGGACACCCTGAACTGGATGCCAGCCAATCGCAGGGCACAAAGTGACGAACAACCATCCGCACTCGCACTCACACCTAGGGGCAATTTGGAGGGCTCATTTGGCCTACCAAGCATGTTTCTGGGATGTGGGAGGAAATCGTTCAATGAAATAAATAATAAATACATTAACATTAAAACACTGAAGTCCCTACTTGAAAGGTGTATCAGCACCTCTAGAGTTTTACTGCGATAATGAATACCTGTGTGAGTTTGCCTCAGTGAACTTTTGGTGTATACCTTATTCTTCTTCTATGGTCATATTAGTCTCCTAATTGAAAAACATCCACAAAAAGCCAAATCAAATAAATTGGTGCTTACTTAAGCGAGTATTCCCAAATATATCAAAGTTCCAAGATGACAGAAGTGATTCCTAAGAGAAATGCTCCAACAAATTAAAGAGCACTAGAGTGTTTTATATCCTATTTGGCTGGCAGGACTTTTTGTGTGTTCCTAGGTTGCTTTGAGTCCCGCTCTGCCCTTTCTGTTGGATGGTTTTCCACAGGGGTATATTTTGAACCCTTTCTGTTTTCATTGTATTTGCTGCCCCAAGGTTCAATCCTACAAAAATGCGGGCTTTCATTCCACTGTTAGACAGGTCTATGTCCTGCTGAGCACAAATAATTCTTATGACCGCTCTTGTTATGCCTAGAGGAAATCAAAGCCTGGGTGACACTGAATTTTCTAAATTTCAAATCAAAAGAAAATGGAAACTATCTCAACAGCACAATAATCCATGCATGTTACATCTTGCTAGACTACTGTCATGCTTTTTATTTTGGAGTCAGCCAGCCTTGCCTGAAGGGTCTCCAGTTGCTGCTACTCGCCTCCTAACTGGAGCTCATGGAAGGGAGCACAACCCCAATTCTGGGTTATATATAAATCTGTATTGTATTATATTGTGTTTTGACAAAAATAAGCGACAGTGTGTAAAAGCAACATACAAACATGAAACATTTAGCAGGTGCTGATACAAAACTGCACTAATAGAAACAAACACATGCTGTATTCCCAAATATGTTAATAGTAATAAATTAATGCAACCTGAACTATTGACTGTTCATCCTTATTGTTATGCACACCTGTGCTTGTCTTGACTACTTTCATAAAAATGCCATGCATCAAAACTTAGTGGCATCAGTGCTGGCTGCAAATGACATGCTGTCAAGATGTGACATTGCCGTCACTGCGCGTGAGCCACATGGGAGCAGCTTGAGACAACAGCACCACAAACGCAAAAAAATACTCGCCTGATGTGGGTGAGCTGACGGTATTTAGACTCTCAATCAGCTGGGGCCAGAAGGGGCTTGTCAGTCCCTGGGAGTCGCAAAGCTGCCTCCATCTGTCATGATGAAGCCCATGGCACTTTAGCTTTCTTTCCGACAAAGACAGAAAATCACCGGGAACAACCAAGCCAGGACGGGCACATCGCACCAACAGAAAAGAGGAATAGTGACTGCTCCTGGGAAGGGTTAAGCTCCATTTAAAGTGTGACACTGTTGATGTTAATCTGTAAAAGAAAGCCAAGGATACAGACATTAACAAGCAATGCTAACAAGTTGTCCCCCACATAGTGAATGACATGCCCAAAATCAACTAAACTGTCATGCAGAGTTTGACAAATCGTTTTCATGAGTGACCGACCTAATACCATATAAGCAAAGTAATGCATAGATAACTTTGTCGTTCAAATATATGCGTGGGTTGAAGAACAGCCTCTCAAGATACTCAAGCTCTCCTCCAACGCCCGTTTATGTAGTGCAGTAAAAATAATACAATATGTAATTCAGTATATTGACCAAAATGCAGGTCAAAGTCCGTTGTGGCGTTTCAGCAGAAGTGCACTGCTTGACTTCATGATTTTACTGTAAATCAGTGGGCAAAGATTATTTTAGTGTGAATCACTGAGGAACAGCTGGTGTTGTTGTTTGGTTCTCTTATCCCTACGCGTTTCCTTCTTGAAAGGGCACACAATATGGACAAAAGAAATGGGGTTGTTTAAATAGTCTGTGCAACCAAACCACAAATGGAGACTTTTCAAATCAAGTTTATGACATAAACTTAAGAACAAATATTGGTGAATAATAAGCTCATAGTTTGAGTACTATTAGGGATATGGCAGGGTTGACTTTTAAGGAAAACTACATATTCTTACTTCTCATGTCAAAAAACTCTTAAAATAATTATCCACAAAGGGTCAATTTTATTTTTCTAGCACAAATAAGCAAGTGGAAAGAAGAAAGCGTCTATGTCAGTGCTACTTTCTAAACAATCTTATTTGTATGTCGGCTGTTGGAAAATTCCCTTGAGCACTGGAAGATGCTCATTAGTAGTTTGAACACTTTGTACAGAATCCACAGAGAGCCATATTAGCGTATTTTGAAGCTACTCACTATATGCATATTTGTGATATTTTCTGTCTGCTAAAAGACACCTGTAATTTGTATAAATGTAATAGGACAACACATCTCAATACGTCACAGTACATCTATTAATATTCCCCATAGGTGTTCAGCTCATAGATGTGTTTGTTCTCATATGGACATTAAAACGTTCATACTGAGCCCAAGTGAGTTATCTTGCTAACAAAACCAATAGCACCGAGCAAAGCATGTAAGCACTGTAAGAAAAATGAAAAAGCAAAGTCACAGCAGCAGCAGACTCTCAATTGTTAGAGATTTTTGCATCTGGGGATAGCAACTGTTCCATCCTTCAATTGTACTTGGGTTTATTCACTTGTTATGGTTCCTGCCATTTCTTGTAGATTTTTCCCCTCAAAAGAGTCCTTTCATTTGGTTTAAAATTGTGGTGGAAATAAATGAATGAAAAGCATGTACAAATGTTTTGAGCAAAAATCACGAGAACCCCCGCAAAAGAGACTATGTTGGCGTTGGAAAGTGGTGAGATGCAAATATGCATACTACAGTACATCTAAAAATAGACATTTACGATTTGAAAATGTTTGTTCAAATATAGACCGACCCTCCCACCTACATCTCATCACCGTATACTTAATAGATGGTTTTAATTTAGTTTTTTTTTGGTCCAATTACTCAGTCGAGGGACACTTGTTACCATAGTCTTAATTAGTGATGTCTCATCCAAGCCTCCCCAGACTTGCTCTCAACACAATGTGACAGCACAAAGGGCCAAAGAATGGCAGGCGAGGCGGCTGCCAGTGTTGCTACAATGGCATGTGGGCCACAGTGTTGTCACAAAAAAGGTTTATGAGCCTTGAGACACCACATTAGGAGGCCATCCTTGCTTGTCATCAGAGCTTTAATTGCCAGAGCCAGGTGCAAACAGCATGTAATCTTGTTTGTCAGCTGCACAGTTTTATTTTCTAATTTCGTCCTTTTGACAAGCAATTTGGGAATAGTGAGGGATTTGGGAGCGCAGGCGGCCGTGAGCCAGCGGGGCGGAGTCGGATTTGACAAATCTGCAAGAGGAGGAAATAGCGGGTGTCTGATGTGCACATTATGTGTGCGGGTCTGTGTTTGTGTGCGCGTGCCAACACGCCTCATCTCCCCCTGTCCGACCTTGTAATCTACAGTATGTGCTTCCCCTGTTCTCTTTGTCCTGAGGAATGCCTGCCTCATTGTGTGCAGATAATTAGCCCCCTACTTTGCTCCACACAAACACACACACACACACACACACACACAAAAATCAATTAAGTGTACATAAGTACTTATCAGTTATTGTTGGCTATAATGAATAGGAAAAGGAAAGAATGCCGCAGTGCAACTCAGTAGTTTCACAGAAAGCCAAATTGTATATCCATGCATTATGCTTTGTCTTGCGAGGATCACAGGTGTGCAGGAATCCATCCATGCTGATTTAGCGCATGTACACCTATGACTGATGGCCAGCGATTCACAGGACCAACAACCATTTACTAAGGACAATCAAGTCATCAATTAACCAAACAATGTAAATAAAATATTCATTTTGAATCTTCATCATCTAAACCTTCATTCATCATAAAACTTTCAAAAAGTGAATTTAATCACTAGGTGACATGCTTAAATGACACAACGACAGCCAATACCCAGAACAATACCCAGAACAATATGACCTTCACACTTTCCAATACAAAAGTCATTCTCATAGAGTAGGACATTGCAATGATTACAATGCCAGTCCTTTGACTAAGGCAAACGCCTTAGTTGACATGAGAGAAAGAGAAAACATTCTAAAAACCTGTGCCACATTTTGCCTGCTTTGGGGTATTAGTTAAAACCATTATTCAGTTGGAGGCAATTTTTTAATTCAATTCTTTTTACTGCCAAATCTTGAACCACGAAGCAAACTCAAACAAGCAGAATCATTTGACAACAAAAAACAATATAAAACTTCAACAAAAGTACAATGCTGACCAAGGTGAGCGAGTTATCAAACAAAAGGTTACACAAATTACTAATCAGCCTGAATTAAAATCACAGTTAGAACAATAATACTAATTATAGTCAGTTATAGCTCGTGCAATGTAATAAGCATGTGCAAAAATGTAATTCTTCTCATTATTTGATATGATGGCAAGTGTCGCGCTTTGCCAGTAAAGTGTGACACTGGGTGGTAAATTAATGCAAGCCACACTTCCCCAGCCCAAAATATTTGCATGTTTGCCCTGGAGAAATGCAAGAGGCCAGTAAGAGAGAAGAGTACACTTGTTCTCGGCTCATTGGAAAACTACAATTCTGAAAAGAGAATAATCAGGTTTTTTTTAATTATGTGCCCCTCTTGCAGTGTCCTTTCAAAACAGACCTCACTATTAATACGATGCTAAGTAATGGTTTCAGAAACTTTCCTACAGAGCCTGGTGATAAAGTTTTAATCAATCTGCGCTGTCTTTTCGCCATACTATGTCACCCCCTTATTTAATTATTTCATCTTTTGTAGTAGTTAATGCATTTTGGCAGTCAAGTACCTTTGGGAATACAGCGAGCTCTTGTAGGGCTTGTAGCAACCGAGACAGGCATCACGCCATATTTTTAATGCATGGGGAGTAGGAGAATGGAGGAATGTCTCACCTCAGGGCAACATGTTATTCTTGCCCAGAAGCACACCTGGTGAGAACTGCTCCAGACCATCGAGAAAATGTTGAGGCTATTTTATATTTCTTAAAACATTACTTTTGACCAAGGGCATTTGTATGCCTGACATGTGAAGGTCAGGTTATTTTATATACAGTAAATACCAGGCATTTGTTGTTTGACCTTAAAGCGATCTTTGCAATGGTACACAATATGAAAAATGATCTGAAACTTGTTGTTGACATGGTAACCTAGGAGTGGACTCAACAAAGTTATTATTTTTCCATTTAACCTCAAATTGGGCTGGAACAATTTATTATCAAAAATTATTTCAAAATGACGGTAATTGACTTACAGTACTCATGTCTATTGTTGGTTTAAATTACAATGCTCTCCTGTCAACTTGGATAAATATGTTTTTTATTTTTATTTTTATTTTATGTAATATATACACAATAACTGAGTAACTGGTATACAGTGAGTTCAATGGACCAGCCAGCTGGCAAATAAACGCAAAGTGAAAAGTGCATGGAGGGCATAGAGACACAATATGTCGACATCCATGGACGTCATGGAGGACCGAGCTGCGACACATACAATTGTAAAGTGGTAAACTGTTCAGTATTGTCTACACGTTACGCTCGACTTTCTCTGTCGCATACTTCGTTGGCTTCAGTCTCAAAACTTTCAATGGTTATTTGTAAGTGGGATTGTTCTCTGGATTTTTTTCTGATCTGCAAGATGCTTGAGGTATTTGAGGTCAAAAGTTGACACATCATTCTGTTTAAATTATCTCCTCTGTTAAAAATTGACCATGCCGAGATGCCCAGAAACCATCAAGTGTCATGCAAGCTTCTTGCATCACAGAAGGGCTCTTTCCATTACTCATGCACATTTATACATAATGCCCTTCAGAATATGAATCACATATGAGCACCAAACACCGCTGTTATTTGCAGACTGCCATCACACAACATCGTGAACACAGGCAACAGCACTGCATGAATATAAAGGAATTATCTGAATTTGCTATTCACATCAGCAGCTCATTCATTTGAATTATTTTACACTGACAGGATATTGTTGACTTTGTCCCTGATATCGTTTTGAGCAACTGGTAAGAGAAACTATTCAAAATTATGTATAGTTTTATGTAAAGACGTTTATGAAAACCAAAGTATGTAGCCTACATAATGAGAATAAGATTGTAAGGTTATGAGGAAAAGGTTAGAATGTTATATTATAAAATATTTATTATATAATATAGTATATCTATGATAAATATATAATATAATATATAATATATATTTATGTTATAAAAATATAAATAGATTTTAATTATTTTAAATAGATAGGGCTTGTCACCATGTCAGGGTGGAATATGCTAAAACTCCACCGCAAATGTTTTATTTTCAATGTTTTGGATGAGAATAATCCAGTGAGAATAATTTATGCCAATGTCATTTCGTATTCGCTTTGGTCAATTAAAAAATAGGTTGGGCAAAGGCACTGTGGTCGTCATGACTAGTAACCGCATACACACGTGCAGAGACGCCCACGTACGCATTGTGTGCGTGTGTTACATAAATATGCACGCACACACGCACACGTGCACACACACAAGCGCAGACGCAGACACACACACACACACACACACACACACACACACACACACACACACACACACACACACACACACACACACACACACACACACACACACACACACACACACACACACACACACACACACACACACACACACAGTAAATCCCTCTAGCTGCCTACTCATGTTTTTCCCCTGTTGAACTTGTCCAGGGATTCCTTTCTTCTGCAGAACACAAGCGTACACTAGAGGTGGTCCCATGCCTGGTTTTCTTTTTCATGAATTTTCAATTTGAAGTCCCAGAAGGCCACTGAGACGGATTCTGCCAAACTCTTTTAGGTGTCCATCTTTTTAGTTAGCTGGACGCCCACCCACTCTAACCCCCTGCCAGCGGGTCTCATCACTGACTTCTGTCTCTTGTCAAATTCAAGGCTTTCACCCCAGGAAGATAAGGGACCAACTGATCTTTTGGTGTTATGGTATTGTGAGACACTGCTGGAAGAACTGTAATAAGAAGAAAAGGCATTGATGTTTTTAAAGCTTGGTTGAGTAAGATGGGTGGAGTCAAATAATTCTACTATGACTGGGTGCAAAGATGTGACATTGATGGTGAACAAAAACTCTGTGTCTGAAACTTCGCTCAAGCTTCACCACATTTTCTTTCATTTTAATTTGTGGCATCGTTCAACTGACAATTTGGATTCAGACATGCAGGTTTTGTTTTCTCCAAGGACGCCGTTTGTGTTCAGTCTGTTAGCACTGATTGGATAATATGGCACTCCAAAATGTGTGTGTTTGTTGTTGGCTCAAAGGATTAGACTTTTAGAATCCAAATTTAGGCTTAGACAGAAAAGTTTGGTGTTGTGCTCAATCATGTACACGACAATACAATTACAAAAAAAAAAAGAGCTCCCGGTGTATTGTAAAGAGATGAGCCTACAAACCATTTTATTGAATAATTGATTAGGGGGAATGATGTGCATTAAGACACATTTGTGGCAAAGTTTCCACTATGTAAGGCAGCTTTATTGAGTCATGGGTGTAGACGAAACAGGGGTTTGGCAAATTCAGAAAGAGCATGAGTAAAATAAGTGACTTAGAAGAGTTGGCACACAAGTTAGCGATTGGCTGCCTGTCAGTGTTGGCTCACCACTGAACTCATTTTCGAGATTCAGGGTCGTAGATACATAAAGGCCATTCACTCCCTGGCCACCCGCAGATTGAGAGGGGGATTTTTATACCTGACCCTTTTTGCCATTTTTATGTGCATGCTATATTCTTGAGCCGCTTGATACTCTACTGCAATGCATTTCGCTTCAGAGTTTATTGAAAGAAAGAAATACAATTGATTGTTCGCACACTCTCAAAGAATCTGTTTTTAGTAATGGACATTAGTTTCTTACTGTCATTGTGACAAAAGAAAAAATTAATTTCACACCATAGCAAACAACTAACATGGCTGCAAAATCCTTGTTTATCATAACATCCAAATAAAATACGTACATATACGTACTAATATTGCCCAGCACATTCATAATACAAGCAGGAGTAAACCAAAGTATAAAGTAATGTTTTGAATTCTGAAACATTTCGAAATATTTTGGTCATTGAGGCAGCGCGGTGATGTACTGATGAGCCACACAGTTCAGAAATGCAGGTTTTGATTTTGGCTCGGTTTCTTCCTGCGTGGAGTTTGCAAGAGATCATTTTAACCCACTGGTTATTAGAGTCAAAGAATGTTATGGATTGACGTTCTATACTGCCTGTTGATTCATGAGACATGACCCGACGCTCATTAAAAGCCGGTGCCTCATAATACAGTCAATATTTTGTTATGATTGATTGACAGCTCAGCACCAATTTACCACTTTCTGTAGATTTGCCAAATTTAATGATGTTTCAAAGTGTGGTGATTCCACAGACTACAGATTTAAAATTAGCAAGTTGTGTTTGGAATTAGTTGTTTGTATTTGTTTCTATGCCTATTTGTGAAAATATGGTACATCATTACATGCTATTGGTTGGTAGGGCAAAAATGGTTGAGGAGCAATACATTTTAGAAAATGTCAATGATGTCATTTGATTAACCTACTTCAGCTCAACTTTCAACACACCAAAAGAGAAAGAATATCCTAAAAAGCTTGTTGTGGGGATATGAGTGGAAGCTGGGCTACCCAGAGAAAATCCTCATGCACGCAATCTCCATACAAACGTGTCATTTTGGAGAATTGAATTCAGACCTGCTCACCACTAAACCACTGAGCCACCAATAGCCTTCTAAACGAACAATAACCCCCCCCCCCCAATCTTAAAACTATAACACTAAAACCTTGAATGTCAGGAAAAGTGTAAAGCTCTCATATGTGCTGTGAGATGCCAGTCTGCATCTCTGGTGTGCCACTTGGCAAAATATCAATTGGGCTCTCATCTCTTTTATAATCAATAAACGGCAACGCCACTTGCAGCCCAGTCCGTCTCCTATTAGTCCATGTGATGGACTCTGAAGCGCCTGCACGTCGGAACTCAGTAACACAAAATGTCTATTACAAACATGTCTAAATTCATATACTCAGGGACTCGGGGCATATGGGGACCTCAGGGTGACACTTGTATAAAGGAAGATTCAAGCCTCAGAGATGGATTTCTGTCATGATTGTCAATGATCCGCTCACTCGCCCTCTCAGCCAGACAGTGAGCCCAATTTGTATTCCTGGTTCTTTTTTGTAGCTGTCAACGAGATAGACGTGTGTCCATGTTTGCTGCTGGGGGAGTCAATGAGCCATTGATTTGGAGAACCACGTTGAATCCTGAGATGCCCCTATGATGGATGGGGCCTTTTTGAACAAGACAGGGCAAAAATATGAGTAAAAAAGTATGACTGCAGTGGAGGACCAAATCCTCCCTCTTGGAGACATTTTGATTTTTCTGGAAAAATAAATTTTAAAAACATCGTAGGAAATCTCTGTATTTTAGCATGTCAGCTTATTGGGAAATATTTTTTTTTGCAGAAAACTGCAAAGGATGAGTTCATGAGTTCTCTAGGGAAATCAATTTACATATTTATGATGCAGCAGCATATATTTGTTCAATAGTCTCTTTTGAAGGATGAAAACAAGGCTTCAAAATCTGAGTCAATTAGGCCAGTGTTGTTGAAAATATTTCTACATTTTATCAAACACTCGAAAACACTGGTAATTGGATGTCCAAAATGTTGTTGTTCGCATTGTATTGCATTATAAACTGTAAGGTATATTGGACATGCATAAAATTCAAATAACATTTGAAGCTTCAAGCTTATTATTGCAACCCCAACTTGAAGTTTATATTTTTTATATGGAACACTGGTCCAACGTGATGTGCCACCATCGCACCCAAGCTTAGGTCTTTTTAACCCCCCCCCCATGCAATGTTGATCTGCCTCAACTCTTACTCCCTTGTGCTTCTTCATGTATGTGTTAGCCAGCCAGTCTGACATTTGCCTTGCGGATTGCAATCAAGAGTACGCCTACCTATGCTATTGTTGTCTCTTCTTCTTTTGTGCCCTATCAACCCTGCTCGCTCTTGAATCGTCTGCCCGACAACTTCCTGCCCCGTCCTCTGCCACATTTATTTATTTTTTTTATTACTTGTGTGTTTTTTCAGCCAGCGTTGAAATTTACTGTCAAACTAAGTATAAAGCAAAGAGAATTAAAACAACCACATTCGTAGCCTTTCAGTTGTTATGTTTGTATGTTTATGTTGTGGTGCTATACCCCTTAAGCGACATGGGAAACGAACGGTGCAGAAGCAGACAGATGATATAAACATTATTCACAGGCATATATGTTCTTCCTTCTTTGCGAGCAATGACTATTATTAGTGTCATACTGATGAGCTGAGTGGAACTGAGTGGAGGCAATGAACATTATTTTTCCGTCGTATATTGCGCCAAAGTGGCCGGATGAGCACATTGGAAAGAACAGTACAGTAATCATTCAAATGATGCAGTGTGCCAAAAAAATCTTTATTTTATCTTTTAAATTCCATGTGATTGTTTTTTTTGTTGTTGTTTTTTTTTTATAAAATATTATGGAGAAATTATCTCACTAAACATACATTGCAATATTTGTTGTTGTTTTAGCTGAAATAAAAAAGTACATTTTCATTAATTTCAATGGGAAAAGATGAATTGAGATAGGCGCTATTTAGAGATGTTATGAGCATGGTCACAAACAAATTAAAATTGGCACCCCTCATGTACAGATATACAACATTTTAATCTGACTAATTGTTGTAAAAAAGGAATACAACTGGATAAGCATATAATGGGTTTGTTTGGCCATGGTTGTCTTTAGGTTTATTAAAATATATTTAATTAAATGGTGTATATACTGTACTCAAATCAAAAGCTATTTCATTGTTCTGTTGGGAGCTGGCCAACAAGGCAATCCCCTCATCAGCACTGCCCCACCCCCCTAAAAAAGAAATCCAAAATAAGACTACAAAATGGAACTACCATGTTCAAACATGACCACAGCATGTTTTTCATTAACTTTCAAATCTCTTATTTCAAATGTGAAAAATAAATAGCAGCAAATGTGTGTGTGTGTGTGTGTGTGTGTGTGTGTGTGTTTTGTATTTATTCGGGAGTGCGGTTCATTACGTTCTTTCTACTAGAAGTTGCTTTTGAACAGCTTCTTTAAATGAGCACCTTCATTCAACTATGCATATACTTTGCTGAGGAGAAAATACAAGTCACGTACTGACAAGGCTATAGGAGGCATACCACGTATATTGTGTAAAACCATCCCATTCTTTATGTGTTTGCATACTTTCTCAGTCTTTTCCTATTTATATTTTTCTTGCTTGAAGATGTTTATTCAGGGAATTTTCCATAAATGGTGCAGGTTGATACAAGCGGCCCAATTAAGGCAGCCGATGCTACATAGCACAAGACAACCCTTGTTAGTTAAATAGACGGTGTGAACAAGCCCTCATTATTACATCCTATTGCATTGTTTGCTGTGCACAATGGGAAATGGATCAGAGATTATGGGCACACAAATGCTGACACAACATATAAACAAAATCACTATATATACTCTCAATTACCATGCACAATTGAAACCTAACTTGCTGGTACTTGCTGTATTACCACACAGTGCTCGGAAAATATAATTTCTCCGGCCAACAAATATCTTCTGGTATGTTCTTTGCTTGGTGTTCCCCAGTAAACACAGACTTCTTTCACATTGTATGTTTTTAGTTGCACATGAACTGTAAATTCCTGCAACTATGTCTCACGTGAAGGTTATAGGATTTGTACCAAAAGTTTTGCAATAAAGTTTCAAATTTGCTTCATGGACCTCAGGGAACTAGTTTGATTATTTACTTCTCTAGAAGTTACTGTTGGAAATGGGTGCAAGAAATGGCAAGTCAGTGAGCTTTCATCCTAGTGTTGAATAGAAAGTGCCAGTTTGAGAAATAAAAAAATAATAATACAACTGCTTCACAAAGCAAATTTGAAGCTTCATTTTAACATCATTACCTTGACCCCAACGTTGGAGTACGCCATCCGGGGAATCTGACAAAATAACAAATGGTTCATAAAGCACATTTGAAGCTTCTTTTTCTACCACATTGTATACTTGGTTTTTTTTGGGGGGGGGGAAAGCTGGACCAAATTAATCGTGTTTCCCTTAATAGTTCCCTTAATTGGAAAAGATTATTTGAGATGTGGTTTGAGTTCAGAGCATGCTCACAAAACAAAATAATGTAAAGCAGTGCTGCAAGGCACCACTGTATTGCTTAACTTTGAATATAATATCACTAAATTTGTGGGACAGAATGGCATAAAACGTTTTCCTTTTTTTTTTTTTTTTGAGCAACTGACGCCTTTATGTGGTTGAATGACGTACTATAGAATGATGAGGCCAAAGCGCTGCCCATCAGCGTGCACCATCCACCCACCATTAGTTCAAGTGCCTTGATCAGCCATGTGTGAAGCCTGTAGAAAAATAGCATGGGATGTGTTGGTGACGGCGTATGATGGTGGCACTTTCTAGCTCCCATTTCACACCTGACTAAGCGGGTTAAAAGTCATAGAAGAGCAGGGGAAATGATGATGGAAGTGACATGGCCAATAACTTTCATTATGTGTCTCTAACCTTATTCCATGTGCTAATTAATTTTCCTCTACCTGACAGTCATACGCTATGTAAGAGCTCAGGTATACACCAATTCTGGAGTGGTCTCCCGGAAACTGTCGATTGGAGTCTCTCTCTTCAGCTTTGAGCTGTTTTCTTCATAAAGTTCAACATTCCCCCCTGTTGTGTGGGAATAAATAAAAAAAGGTTATGTTTCCTTATATTGATCTGAATCCATTTGTTTCATCAATACCTGCATGTTTTACCACGAGGGCATGAGTACGTTGAAAAAAAAAAAAAATCATTCATTCATTCATTTTCTGAACCGCTTTGTCCCCACCGGGGTCCCGGGCGTGCAATCTTTTTTTTTTATTCAATAATACTGTGATTTTAAATTTCACCATTTAGAAGAAAACCATCAATGGATATCCGTTGCAAAACACATTGAGGCTTTTATTACTGTTGTTCAGGTCATTCTTTTTTAAATTTACGATATCACTACATTGCACCTACTCAACTCTTTCTCCAACAAAGTGATACCAATAATGGATTCGGTGAGTGCAGGAATTTAGCACCATCTTGTGGTATTATAGAGAACAACGGCTTGTTTGTTTCATAGGCTTTGTTGCAGCTCTCAGGGATTTACTATTTATGCATTTCAATCAAAGGGATCACTCTCAAATCACTGTGACCATTTTTATACCGTTGTTGCATAATTTACATACCGTGTGTAATGTCTGTATTGTTATCTGGAGAAATATGCTGCATCAAAGAGAGACTGAGATGCCCCATTAACTTAATAGCAAAATGGTCCGTGTGTCTCAAAAAGTGCACCATCATCCCTCTTGAATACGATTTTCTTTGATATAAATCTTAAAAACAGCCTGTTTTCATTATCATCTTTGCATTGATAATGACCTTAGATGTTTCACTGATGGTTCATGTTCTCTAGTGCAAGGTCATTGTTCTGAATTCCTGCAAACATACAGTTCATTATCACTTCCATGCTGGTCTTTGAAACTAATACACAGCATAATAAAAATAATGCCATCTTCAAATCCTATTCTCCATCTAGATGCAATGTGATTGCTACCTTTTCCTGCAAATGACACTTTGCATGGGCAATGCCAGACAAAGAAGTTCTTTTTGACATTGAGACTTGGTGACCTGCAGACATCAGAACAGTTATCATGAAGAAAAATATCTTAGATTTTTAAGTGAGAGCTGGGGATGGGGGGATGGTGACAGGATATTAATTATATGTTAATGACAGTGGTAATCTGTCCTACAAAATACGCCCTGCACTTTGATGCTGATTATAGTGTGGGTTGAAAAACTGGGTTACAGTTACACAGTGTTTACAATATAGATGCATGGATTGTTATATATTTGTCAATCAGTCTTGGAAAACTATCCCCGCATGTGCAAACAATTATCTGGTTCATGATGATGGGAAGCTGGAGCATATATCTGGAGACAATGTGAAAAGCTAGGTACACGCTGTAACTATCACCTGTCAAACAAATTCAGGGAAGCCTTCTATCTGAATAGAATCCATTTAACGCATTTTTTTTCCCCAAACATAAAATGAAAATAGAATGAAATGACATCAAACTATTATCAAAACTGTTTACCATCTGTAAAAAAACAATTTAACAGTATGAATTTTCATCAATGTGAACAGTAGTAATTTGCTACTGGAATGATTAAATTACAATTAAATGACACAATTAAGTGACACAGTGATCTATGTGCAAAGGTGGAGAGTCCATTCAGAAATCACCATATTCTCCTATTCAAGCGCAAGTCTTTTTTTCATGTGCCTTTTCGTGCCTTGCGCTCAGCGATATATTGTTATCGTACCAATATTTAGCATAAGCATGGCTTCTGAAGTATTTCAAAGATACATGGTATATACGTACATACGAAAAAAAACAAAAAAAAAACAGAAGCCTTTATGTATGTGTAATGAATATTTTGTCAATGAACTACACAAACAATTTCACATATCGTAAATAAATGTGTGTACATTTATTATTCAAATTTATACTCGATGTCTGTACTTCACCCTATCTGCCCTCAAAAGATCCATCCTCCCTTGGATGACTAACACCTCCATCCATGAGGAATAAAAGCCCTTGCTTTATGTAATATTCAGCCTTTCAATGGTCACTTCACTATTCATAGTGTCCAGCACATGTTTTAAGCAAGATCAATGTCTGTCGGTGACGCGAGAAAGGAGTGAAGGAGAAAAGGTGAGACGGAAAGTGACTGGTGGGTCTATGCTAAGCAAACAAAGCCTTGACTATTTCAAGGTTGTCATGTGTCACGCTGCCCATGACACTGTCTTTGCTCAAGCCTGTCTGCATTATGAATGGCTATCGTGAACCCGAGTTGTCAATCAAATCTGAATACAGAGACAAGACCTCAAGGATGGGGGGAATATGAGAGCAGTTTTTCTCCATCACCACACCTGACCTCAGTGGAGCCATCGCAAACCCTTTCACCCCTCTAAAATTCATTCTTTCCTTGGCCTTAAAATCTGTTATGAGTATTTAGGAGTTTGAAAATTTTCAAAATGTTAAAATGTGCTTCCCTGTCCAAAACAAGTGTCCTGGGTACTTGAGCTTAATCGGTTTATACAGAATTTATTCAACACAGTTTATTTCTCCATCAACACTGCATATAACAATGCATTAGGAAAAACATACATTTGATTAATAATATCAAGCTATCATAGCATTTCTTTAGGGAAGTACGTGTTTATCTTCATCTAGTGTTTGTTTCCTGTTTTTTTTTTTATGTGTAGTCTCCTCTTGAGAAAGACTTATAGTTTACAAGAATCTAAACAGCTCTTCAGATATGAGTTTAAATTGTTCTATGGAACATAACAGTGATTTGTATGTGCAGGAAGATTGGTGATACATAGGTAATAGAAAATTCATATGGAGGTTTTGCTGAAAATGTGATATGAAAAAGTGGCAGTTTATAAAATACTTTAAATATTGGCATAATGACTTTTAATCTCTTCATGGTAACTTAAAATCTAGTCATGATGACATTTTATCTCGACATGATAACTTAAAATCTCGACGTGATGACTTTAATCTCGCCTTGATGACTGCAAATCTCGTCTCGTCTTATTATTTTTGGCTAGGTGACCCTGATATGCCATCGTAGAATAGACGTGATGATGCTACACTTTTTTTTTTCCCTCGTATCTTCAGTTACTTTGATTTGCAAACGTCAAACCTGGAGAAGACAGAAGTTTACCGGATTATTTCTAAGACTTACTTTGCCACGTGTTGTACAGCCAGCAGGCATAGTTTACAAAATGCTCTCACAACAAGAGGAAAAAGTTAGAAAATTAAACTCTGACCTACTCTGAATTGGAAATCTAACTTGGAGAAAAGTAAAATGTGTCTAACTGTGGCTGAAATTAACTCTCAGTTCACTTTTGCAACCAGAGGTTTTTTTTCTTACTTGTCCATACTAGGGGGCTGAAGAGTGGGGGAGGAGGAGCACGGGAGGAGGTTGGGGGAGAGCAGAAGGGTGGGCGTTCTTGCTTCTTCAGACGTGAGCATGTAAGTATTCACCGTCTGATGGTAAGGAAATGTGAGCACATCTCAGATCAGCAAAAAGGTCAAAAAACAGTGGCAAGTATGTTTACTCATACTTTCTATTCAGGTGTTAAAAGAACAGCTTCTCCAGTTTGTTTGAACAAAGGTCACATTGCTTCAGATGATTTGAATAGTTATTTACCTATTTTTCCATTCCCCAAGTTTTATCAAACTTTAAAGCCCCCACCTTTACTTTTGTCCACAGAAACGTGGATGTCTGTGCGCGCGCGCGCGTGTGTGTGTGTGTGTGTGTGTGTGTGTGTGTGTGTGTGTGTGTGTGTGTGTGTGTGTGTGTGTGTGTGGTCCATAAAATGTGTTTGTTAAATGTATGGAAAGTCCAAACTAATTTTAAATAAATAAAATAACAGAGCAAACAAAAAGTATCAAACACAAATTAATTAACACAGGAAACAACAGTAAATCCAAAACATGCACCAACCAAAAAACACAAAAAAAACAAGGAGAATCAGAATTGTTGGTCCACTCACACAAGACAATTTGTACTTGGGTCTACTTGACAACTAAAATCTGTAACATTTTACAATAACCATGCTTCACATGTTTCATTTACAAACACATTGCTAGAAGATGTATTAAAAAAGTCGATTAATTCCTGAATTGAATTTACCAAAATACGGGGAGAGTAAGACACCCTCGAGTTATCCAGCAATGTGGAAATACTTGAACTCCACTAATACCACGGCATCATTGGCAAAATGACGAAGCAATAAAATATTTTTTGAATGACATTTGACCTCCCCTAAATTTTATTAACTTTTTTTTCTACATTGCCCTGGAATATAATGGAAGTGAGCCTGACTAAAAATGAGCTGTTTCTGAGAGTCAAATAACATGAAAGACTCTAGCCTCTCCTTTGAACAAAGTGTCTGAAGGTAATGTATTTTAAGGCACATGGGTCTAATTACTGTACATCTGAACGTGTACTGGGAATCATGTCAGAACTCTGTGAGGTTCTGACCATTCTCTTTACTTCATCTACTGATTTAATCGAGGCAATTCTCTGACTACGGTAATTTCCGGACAATAAGCCGCACCCGATTAAAAGCCGCACCAGCTATATTTAGGGGGCTTGTTTTGTTCATATATAAGTCACACCGGACCATAAACCGCAGGTTTTTAATGTTTAATTACGATTTCTAAAAGAAATGTCCCCCATAATGAGGGTTTCCGTATAAAAGCTTCCTTTCTTCAGTAATGTAGTTGTCAGAAAAGAGATGGTTCTTTGGGGACGCATACCTAGATCTGGTTCAGTTTGTTATTTGTGTCAATTATACGGCGCTATTTGCCTGGCGGACGGACATGCGATCAACACACCACTTATCTCCCCAATGACCGTGTGTCTGGTCACATATCCCTCCGCCCAGCAAAGCTGTACCGCACAACAGCGGTCCACAGCCTTTTTACGAGTGTACTGTATGAGTAATCACAAAAATCATGAAAAATCCATAGATACGCCACACCGGATGACAAGCCGCAGAGCAGGGTTAAATGCTTGTGCAAAAAGGAGAGGCTTATAGTCCGGGAATTACGGTAATTACCACGGACAAGATGAGAAAGGGTGTACTGTATATTTCAAGGCAGAAGCATGAGTTAGGTGACAAGACCAGGTTTTTTTTTTTTTTTTTTAAATAAATACTGTAAGGTTTTTCCATGATTAACCTTTATTTAGTTTGTGTGCATGTTAGTGTTCGGGTGAGTACTCAGAAGATAGAGGGAAATGTATGCCATACTGTACTCCTATAGGCAATGCAAATATGATTCTCCTTGATGTACGTTGATTCACAAGAAAGAGAGGTAAGAAAAACCAATGTGTCACGGCAAGCAGACGGTGCCGCATGTGATGAAAGGAGCTATACAAAGGAAGTGTCACTTAAGTAGTCCCTAAAATAAAAAGAACTGAACTAATTATGTTCTGTTGTTGTTTATACAACGCTCGAGCCCCCATCTTTTATTCATCAAGACTCAAGGCGGATAGAGGTTCTCTGTCATAGTCGCTCATGCTCACTCTCTCAAATCTCATTTCAAACAGAACCCATTGAGCCGTGGAACCGCATTCCGCATCACAATGAACCATTGCCTCTTGCTAAGAGAAGGGACAAAGAAAAATGGCATTTGCATTGTAAACAGGTGGACAGGTCAAGAGCAACTGTAAGCTTGTGGAAAGAGCCAGAGCGAGAGAGAGCGAGAGAGAGAGAGAAGCTGAGGCTTTTCCAAATGTTACCTGACAATCACCGCCACATGCCAACCAAATATTAAGGAAGTTAAGTCAACGCAGGGCAGCCCGCTGGCTTGCAGCCACTCATCAGTCCTGCATGCGCTATTGAACATTTTTCCAATTCCAACAGACAAGTTGCATTTGCTTTTTGGATGACATCTTAATGTTTACTTCCCTAGCCTAATTGTAATGCAAACCTTAAATAAAACTTTTTCTCACATCAAATGAAGCAAGAGGAACAGAAAAGTCAATGGATTTTAAAAATGCAAATACACGACAACTTGGCAAGTGAAAATAATGAGTTGTAAATAGACTAAAATTAAATTGAAAGACAAAGGTTGTAATTAAAGTTAAAATATGAAAAGAATGTGGTAGAGTACCAACATTAATGTATAATCTGTGCCTAACTATGATTAAAGTCTTTTAAGACACAAGATATATTAAGGTTTTTATAGAAGGAAGAGATCATTTTTCATAATTTGCATACATTTTCATTCTAAAACCGAAATACGAAACGAAATATTGTCTCGTATGTATTTCTTCTAGTATTTTTTTTAAATAAAATATCATTCCATTTATTTATTAGAACTCTGTTTTGTAATCTTACTTTTGCCATCCATTTTCTTGGGGTGTACTTTTGTCACCCTTTATGACTATTTTTTTTCTGAAGAACATGTTAGTTTGCTATAAAGTTTTTTTTTCAGGGTTAACCTTCCACTAACTCTTGCCTTGAAAAGAAAGGCAATTGTCTGCTTTTCTGTTGTTCTTTTATGAGGAGGAGTTAAAGATAATTCAAGGTGACTGTGTGTCTGTCTGAAATCAAGACCAAGAAGCAACACTGCACTTCAACACTGCACTATACCTTGGTTTTCATTATTTTTATTATAGTGCTATAACAGCGTGAGAGGTGTATGGGATTGTTCTACCAATATTACAGACTACTACTATGAAAAGCAATCAAGGGTTGCCATGGCAATGACAAATCAAAATGCTTTTGAATCTGACAGTTGAAAGTAAAACTATGACACAGTTTATTTGTTATTATCATGCTTCAATGGCAATACAAGTCCCTCAAAAGAGAGGGGGAAAGGATATATTAAAAATAGAGGTTTGGCGCTCCAGACACCTTTGGAGTTTATGTGATCCATCTTTGAGCTGCCATCCGGCCACCTTGGCTTCTGTTAATAGCAGACTTTGCTGTGAGCTAACCAAAATGTGGTTGGAGTCAGACAGCGAGGGAGAGAAGGGCAGACAAAAGCCTTGGGGGTGAAGAAGGCAGGAGGTAAAGGTAACAGGAGAGAGATGCAGCAGTGCACAAAGGGTACAAGGGCTATATTGGAGGTATATACATGAAGAAGAAAGACAAAAAAGAGGCTGAAAGAGCCTGAGCTTAAGAGACAGCTGCAGGAGCAAGTGCACTTCAGGGGGAACATGTACTTAGAATGAGGAGTAAAGCAAAGAAGCAAAGCTTTGGAGTACATATGCCTCAGGGAGGATGGAGTGAAATACCTTTTGTCTTCCCACCATCGGGAACGTCTTTGGAATAAACCTGGCCAAGCATTTTTTTCTTTTTTTTGTAAATCTTACTTTGAAGATGGGTGAAGCTAATGCTTTCTGCCAGAGTTGTGATCGAAAGTACTTGTACCTCTGCCCACCTCAATTCCTCCCTCGTCAGTATATATGCATGCGTCACAGTTCCATATCGAATGTAAGTGCAAAATTGTTGACACACCAAGCACCACCTTGGTTGTGCGCCTGCATTTGTTGTCTGGAGTGACTGGCAAGGAGACGTGACCAATTTGATTTTTAAGTCTCCACGGCTGCTCTCTTTATCCCACTGTCATAAAAATGACATCACTAAGCAAGACAGCCTGGTACCGCAACACTGCCAAATCTCAGAGGGGAGCACGCAAGTGGAATTCATCAGTACTGGATCTGTAATTGTTCTTTTAACATGCAGGTGTACTATGCCTGAGTTCCCAATGGGGAAAGGCTTGTAAACGGAAAATAATGGCACCCAATTAGAAGCAATATTGTGTTGAAAGGAGAAAGTCTTGCGTTTTAGCAAAGGGAGATGCTAATTACTTTAAGCCTGGGGCATAGTTTGAATGGATCAGCATCTCACTCAGTCGCAGCTCTCTCATTGGCAGTCCTAGATGTAGTATTCTCCTGACACGTATGTAAAACTAAATTTGGGTCGAACAGCAGCAAATGACAGGTTGATTAATGAAACTGAGAACAATCTAACACATGCTGGTTCAAATGTCAGGATTTACATACTGACTGTTTTAAAGACTGTTTTAAAGCCATGGGCTGGAAAGACTAAATTGTGTTGCTTATCGTCCACGTGCTTTCTTCTTCTTACCTATTTTTTTTTTTAAACATTAAACTACATGTACTACCTTGACAAGTAGCCACTCCGGTTGCATATAAAATTAAGATAATTTGTACCTTTCATTCATTTTATACATTTTTATCGACCACAACCAAACCGGAAGGGTACTTTCACTTGACTCACAGGATCTTCATTTATTCGTATAACTTTAGACTAGGGGTATGTACAATGTTTGGTGACATCTTGCAGGAAAACATTTGAAAAGTGCATCTATTAATACTACACTTGCCCTTGCTGTCATCATGGCTTTTCTTGTCAGTCTGCATATATTGCCCTTGTTTAAGCAGCATTAAAGCTCACTTTCAGTTCAAGTTTTCCTTCCAGTTCACCTGAAGTGTGGCATCTGAATTAAATGCAACATCCAAGTCATCTTCGTTTTTCCCATTTCATCTTTGTTTTTCCCATTTTATATTTGTGCACAATATCAGCAAACAAAATTCCTCGACTCGGTGGCGCACTGGTGAGCACGTACACCTCACAGTTAGAAGGGTGCTTGTTCGATTCCATCGCTGATCCTCCCTGTGTGAAGTTTGCATGTTCTCCCCGTGTCTGCCTGCGTTTTCTCCGGGCACTCTGGTTTCCTCCCACCTCCCCAAAACATGCTTGGTAGGCCAAATGAGCACTCCTAATTGCCCCTAGGTGTGAGTGCGTGTGCGGGTGGTTGTTTGACTCTGTGTACCCTGCGATCGGCTGGCAACCGGTTGAAGGTGTCCCCCGCCTACTGCTGGAATATGCTCCAGCACGCCCCCCAAGGGGATAAGCGGTATAGAAAATGGATGGAAGGATTAAAATTATTTACGTCTTTTTTCTATTGTGTTTTTAGAATTTAACACGTCATTATTTTGTGTTATATTGTCAGTTTTGCATCGGAAAAAAATGAACGAATGATACACTCCGTAGCGATTGCTTTAATAACGCTGGAGATCATCACACTACCTCTCCTTCCAGAGAATGTCTCACCCAGGTGGCACATTCCAATCATTGAAAAGCTTATGTCAAGTGCAAATTGCACAGTGTCACCTATTACAAGGCTCCTTCCAATTTTCAAGTCTGAGGAGTAGTACCCTCGACCAAGATTTGAAACGGGTTCGAATAGGTTGCAGTATAACATCAGTTTCTGACAAAGGCACTACAGGCACTTTTTTCCCCCCCAACTCAAAGTCTGCTTCAACTTAACCAACTCCAGCGAAGCAAATGACTTTGACCTACAAAAAAATATTAATAAATATACTGGGATTTACACACGACAATTTCACAGCCATCATGAGCGAGTGAATTACTTTTCTGTTGAGACAGACGTCATGCAACTTTATCTTTCTCATCTGCTCGACTATTTTGAGGAGGCTG
Source organism: Syngnathus leptorhynchus (assembly GCF_054491065.1). Lineage (NCBI taxonomy): Eukaryota > Metazoa > Chordata > Actinopteri > Syngnathiformes > Syngnathidae > Syngnathus > Syngnathus leptorhynchus. Next base: position 9,026,696 of record NC_141201.1, on the reverse strand, counting down.
GCAATGCACTCTTCAACTCTGTTGTTGTCAGATTAATTGACAAAATCATCAGCCTGTCAAAGTCTTGCAAACACGAGTCCCTTTTGTATTCCCTTCACTGTCACAGCATTGCCATCCACTGTTATGTGCTGTTGACAATTACAGGAATGATAAACTAGGAGCAGGCTCTTATGCGCACACTTCAAAATGGTTTTAAGCTCATTGTGCTGCTCGTGGTTTATGGCAGAGAAAATGACTGAAGGCCACACTGCATGGTACCATGTTTAATGCTTTGTTTGATTCCTCCTCTCTAAGAACCTTTCTTAGAAACAAAAGTGTAATTCTGCAGTTTTTTAATTGACCAGCAAACTTTGGTGTATGGTATTTGCTATATTATGGCGTCAAACGTCTTCATCCCAGCCAAACAACTCTTTTGTTGAAGCCGATTTAACCCTGACTTTTTTTGCAGTGGATGTAACGAATGGGAGAGTAGGTACAGGACTGTGAAGGTTGGTTGTCTCTAGACCTGAATATTGAAGATTTTGACCCCAAGCTACACTATTTCTCCCTTCAGTACAAATAAAATTGCAAATATGCATTGTTATATTGCTTTAAAATGTAATTATGTGTACTGTAGTTTCTCTGTTATTATGACTCGGTGGCAAGGCTGGCCGGAAGACGCACTGTCCTTTATGTGTGCATTTTATTTAAGTGCTTGGCCTATTCTAAAGTGCATCCCTACTTGTTCCCAGACTGGTTTGTGACACGAGTTACAAGTAACATGAGTCACCTCAAGGTTTGCAGAAAGGCCTGTACTTGTCTTATAATATTACTGAGAACAATTTATCAGTAGAAAATTAGAACTTTCACTGAAGGGCAGCGGCTAACAACGGTTTGACCAAGTTGGAATTATTTGCTTGAAGAGCCTGGAAATCAAAGCTTTTTTTCCCCCATTCATCATTTTTTATTGTTCATCTATGTAATTGGACTTATGTTACATACAGTACATCATCATAATCATATTATAAAACTCATATTTAGCTATGATTGATATCAACTCACCCAAGACCCTGAACATGATCAGCTGCACAGATTTGATGGATGGATGAAAAAAACTACCATTAAAATAATCAAAACTATAGTATCATTTCTTCAAAAGAAGAAATAGCCTCGTAAACATGTACTCCAGCCAAAGGATTGCAGGTGGGACAAGAAAGGTGAAATGGAGAGATGTTTTTAATATGGATAACATTGGCCCTGGTAAGTGAATAATCCTCAAGTGTGAATATATTTTAGATGTGTGAATAGGCATCCTGTATGATGGAGAATCCAGCAATGTGACACCCATCACAAGCGTTTTCTAATCCCTAGAAACCCGAGAGAGGACTAGCAACAGGATTACACATAATCTTCAATTGAGTCATGATAGAACTCAGCAGCGCAAAGGGACAGAAAGTAGCCATTAACAAATGTACAAACAGACAAACAAACTCTTTACTTTACTCTTTTTGCTCATTGAATCGTAGTAGAAACATTTCATTTTCCTCTAACTGTAGTTTGTGTGGGTCTAAATGAGTTTCTAAATATTTCTGGTTTGAATAGGTCATTGACCAGCACATCTGAGTGTAGTTGCCACTTCGACTTTATATGCCATTTATGTAGGTCTTACATTAAAAAATGGGCAAAGCATGGCTAAGGGGGGGACGCATGGAAATAATCAAGAACTGACATACGTCCAGTCCTGTATTATTTGTTGCATTATGTTTTTATATTTTTTGAAAATAATCAAAATTAAAATGAGAACATTATATTTTTATACAAATGAAAATTAATCATGGCTGCAAGTTTATTTAATTATTTAATCAAATTAAAATCAACAATTTTACAATTATATCTAACATTTTTAAATCTTTTTTTTTTAATCTATTTTATTTTAGAATCTGTTTTGTTTTATCATACGAGTACTTACAATTAATTACATGAAAATAATATGAAAAAATAATTACAAACACATTTGAACTTGGGGGGGGGACAGGTAACTTCTTACGAATGACATGGCTCCTCCATAAATTTAAAAACTCAAATGTGGCACTTGAGCACAAAAATGTGCCCACCCCTGCCAGAGGTGACCTTTTCTTATATTCATGGTTTGGTCACTCTACATAAGAGACTGACCTCTTAAGGCCATCACCTAGAAGACCTCAGGGACTGAAGAATCCACAGAATGACTGGTATTCTCACACCCTGTCATGTCTAAATACTTACATTCCTTGAGCCTGTTTTCCTTGAAACATGGCAAACGACATGAAGCAAGATTTTTAAAATTGAATTCTATCATGGAAAAGCTTGCAGTTACATTTTCTGCATTGTTTGTGTTTGTTTTCAGCTATACAGGGAGCTCTATGGTCTTTGTTGTCATGGCCTTGCCTCCTCAGCACCGGTTTCCTGCTCGAGTGTACGGACCAAGACCAGGTCATCCACCCCTACTGTTTATCTATTTCACAGGACAAGCTTCTGGATCGGGTGATCCAGCATGCCGAGCTCATCTACCGTGTCGCAGAAGAGTCATGCTCTTTGTTTGTAAGTATCACAAACACAGAAATTCAATATTTGCAGCACAGAGTGGGGCTAGCCTTAAGCACACGTGTATATGTTAGAAGTATTCGCAAATCCATAACAACCCATGTTATTCAATTAACAAGAGCAGAATTCCATATCTGCTGAATACAAGAAAATTCCATATTTTACGTATATGTGGCTTCTCTCCCTCCCCTTGTGTCTGCATCATCTGCAGGAGGACATATTTGTCCCATATCCATTGCGGCTTCAAAGGAACCAGGAGGCCTATGCGTGCCTTACAAAGGCCATCCCTATTCCAAGCTCCATTGGTGAAGTCCAGCAAATGTCTGTAAGCACAAGCTGATGCTTTTTTTTTTTTTTTTTTTAACTAAGACCTGTTATTTTGAACATCAAGTGAAGTATGAAAGAAGCTGGGAAAGTACGAGCCCGTCCTGAATTAGGGGGGCAATTAGCTATTAGCACTTTTGAAAAAAAATAGTAATTAATATATCATGGTTTGTTATGTTTTCAAGAAAAACACGTAATAAGCCATGATTAATTTGATTAGTTAGCTCATTCATAGTAAGTGGTAGCCTTTAATGCAATGAATTCAGTCGATGAATTTAGCAGTTGACAAAACATCTAGATTTAAATATACATAGAGATTTTATTTGCATATTTTTATTTTTGATCACTTGTTTTATAAATCAGTTTTATGAATCAGTACAGTGCAGCTCAGGACAACTATAGTTTACAGTTTACTAAGTGTTTGTCCATGACTTGTGTATGGATTATTTGAAATTTTATGAAGTAGGGAGTTCAGATCAATTTAAGAGGGGCTCATAAATTTTCTGTCATAACATGTAACTCATATGTCTAGTAAATCATACGTGTCTTCCAGGACAAATGGTTGCTCCACTCGGTGCTAATGCTGGTCCAATCGTGGATTGAGCCCTTGGTTTACCTACAGACAACACTGGACCGCTATGATGGAGCTCCAGAAATGCTCCTCAATAAGACCAAGTGGATGTCAGACAAACTTATCAGTTTGGAGCATGGCGTCGTCGTTCTGACTAAAAAGGTAAGTCCGTAAATTGCGTAGTGAGAGCTTCAAGAACAATCTGGCCCATAATGATGGTTGACCTCATGAAGTTTTCCATATAGAATTCCAGAGACCAAAGAGTTTTAATCAAATAATTACTATTTTTTTTAACTTCAGTGATTCAACTGTCTTAACTGTTACATATGTGTAACAGTTAAGACAGATATGTCTTAACTTCAAAACACTTAGTCTTCAACTTAGTCTTCAAAACACTAAGAAAAATGTTTATGTTTATTAAACTCAAATTACACTTCACTGGTCATTTACATGCAAATCAGTTGCCATCATGCTTGCAAATATTCCCATGATGTGACTCAAGTTGTCCGCCCAGATGCTGAATGAGGGCCTACTGACAACGAGTTACAACGACCAAGGCTTGCTCCAATACGACATGCAGACAGATATGGTAGAATCTGTCATGAGGGACTACGTCTTACTCAGCTGTTTCAAGAAAGATTCCCATAAAATGGCAATATTCCTCAAACTTCTCAAGTGTCGACAAATTGAAGATTACAACTGTGCATGAAAACAAAGACACATACTTTTAAACTTGATATGTATTCCTAGTAGATAGCGTCATGGGAGAAAATGACTTGAGAAAAAATCTGAAATAAATATTTTAAAGACAATATACCTTGTGTATCTTATCATTTATCAAGTAATTTATCAAGGTTAAAACCTGCTAAAGTATCAATCAGTGTATTGATATGACGCCAAGAAGTTTCCTGTCCAGATGTTCAGAACTCAAACAACCACTTGTTTATAATAATAACAGAGTCAGAGCTCAATACCCGAGAGTAATTTTGACTACCTCTGGCTTAATTAACTAAATGAAGAATGTTGCAGCCCTTGACAGGCTTATTATAATCAAGTCATCCACATGGCAATGACAATAATCTTTAGCATTTTTATTCATTTTTAAAACATGAAAGGCCCCACAAATGATATGAAAAGAATCAGTGTGAGTGCTTACTGCTGTTATAGTGTGTGGTGTATTTACAATGACCAACAATTAGACCAATCCTGAGATTTTAGTAACGACTGATTAAATACTGGCACCAGTATACCCAATACAGAGTACTTATAGGTTAAATAAAATGATATTTTTTAAAATTACTTTTTCTTTTAAATGTCAGATAAAACGTACACATTGAATTCCTAACCATGCCGTAATATCTTTAATGGAAACATACTTGCATTGTTGTAATGAAAGTTGCCATGTACAAAGTAGTAGTAATCTGCATATTCTTAGTCCCTGCCTCTCAAATTCCTTCAGTTCAGACACCTTCTATCTTGTTTTGATTTAATTTATGAAATAACCTCATCAGTGCAACCTTATTTAACATCGTTTTGGTTTCCTTTCTGCTGGCCTTGTCCTGTCAATCAGAAAGAACACAAGAGGGGAAAATTGTGCACTCTGCTTTCAGGTAATTTACTTGCAGTTAACTTCAAGCGATCCTCACTCAGACAATTTATTTTGTGTTGTGCCATAATGACAAAGAGCGAGCTAGTTGATAGAAAAGCTCAAATCATAATATGACTCTAAAATGTCTACCAGCAGGGGTCTACTCAAGTGCCCAGGAACCAACTCAGCTCATCACACACAGTTCACTTTGGCCCAAGATAAGCAGAATATTATTGAGTAATAAATTCCAGACATTTTTATAGAACCACCTTTCCATCATGTGCTAACTCTTGAAAGAGCCCCAAGTGTGTTGCATACTATGCAAGATAATTGTATATGTTATAATTGAAACTCCATGGCTTGGAGGCAGAAAATCTAATTAAGCCTGCATGATGATCTACTTGTTGGTTCAAAAGACAAAGAGCATCAGCATTAGCTGGGTGGATGCTAAAACCTTGTGGCGTTTAGAGCATTTGTTTTCTTTGTAGCCAGTGGCTCTTATTTTAATGGTGATGTGTATTCAAGTCAAACAGGAGACGCAAAACATTTATAGGTAAAGGGTTACCTAACGCGCGTTATAATTCACAACCCCTACATTTGGTTTCAGTGGCAATTTACCAGATTTAAGACCTAACCACACACACATACTTGAAATAACATTTATAGTTGATGGTTTTCCAAGCAGATTGTGGAAGGACAAAAATGTTCCATCTTGACACCTGTCACACAGCAGATTCATTGTTCAAAATAATTTCTTACAGAAATCTGACAATTAGATTAGAATTAGACAATCTGACATTTGCAGACTTTGATCAGAAAGGGAAGGAACATGCTGAAATTCAGACAGAATACCAAATTGTATTTATGTTTTAAATATGCCCCTGACCAAAATAATGTCAGAAAAAGTACCATCTGCAGAAGTAGGCTTTCTTCTCTCTGTTTTTTATTTTTTATTTTATTAAATTCAACCAGTTCGATTCCACCTCCGGCCCTCCCTGTGTGGAGTTTGCATGTTCTTCCCGAGCCGCTGTGGGTTTTCTCCGGGCACTCCGGTTTCCTCCCACATTCCAAAAAAATGCTTGGTAGGCAGATTGAGCACTCCAAATTGTCCCTAGGTGTGAGTGAGAGTGCGGATGGTTGTTAGTCTCCGTGTGCCCTGCTGGCAACCAGAACAGTGTGTCCCCCACCTACTGCCCGTTGACTGCAGGAATAGGCTCCAGCACGCCCGCGACCCCCGTGGGGATAAGCGGTACAGAAGACGATACAGACTTGGCGTTTGGGTGTGTGTCTTGTTAGATGATTTCTGAGATGTGTGGTATTGCCGGAATATTTCACTATCATGCCGCAATTATTACATATCATTTTGCTCTGATAATCCAGTTCATTGCTACTTTCGTGTTTTTTGAAACCAAAATGTTTACAGACATCTGCCTTAAAATTTGCTAGTGTTTCCAATGCTTCCACCATGTTGTTGTTTTAAGCCCTAGTTAGCAGAATTTCCCAGCGCTTCTGGCAGGAAAGAGGGACTTTCACATCACAAAATTGTACTACTAAATGTGGACCCTGTGAGTATGTTGCCATGTCTGAATGAAATCTATCTTTTTCCAAAATACTCATATCTCGCCTTTATCTCATCAGCTTGTCGACAATAATTGGACAACATCTTAGCTGGACATTTCTGATCTAGCGGCTGTTGAGCAAATGTGTTCCCTTTAGGCGAGGAAAAAGCAAAATGCCAAAAGAGGTTCGTCTTAAATCAATGCAATTTCCTGCTCTTCACGTCTGTGCCCAGAGGGAGCTTCTTGGCGTTTTACACTTTTACTGTGAGTCTCCACAAGCCGAGAGAGGCAAGTGGTGGAAAATGCATTCGTCTGCCTGCCAATGTTTGTCAGCTTATGTTTTTCAAAGATCAAAACCAGGTCTCAAAATCTTGTGCATTTCCATCACTTCAGGAAGCTCTTTCATTACTTCAAATATAATAATTTCCTTTTCAGAAAGACTCCAAGGATTACCAGTGTGTGCTTGGCTTTCATGTCATTCTTGTCTTTCCTCGGAGGAAAAGGTTTGCTGGGAGGTTATGCATCCCATGAAAATGGACAAACTTAAGTGCAAACGGATCTTGATCGGTGAGGTCAATTCACTTCAGGTCCAGATACTCCCATTTTTCCCCAATTCCAGTCAACATGTTATCAAAACACCTTTTCTTTTTTGACATCGGGAATTTACTCTTACAAAGAGTGTCTTGTCATTATTTTTTCATTTTAACTTGAGTTATTTTATTATTTATTAATATTCCAAAGGGCATTGTTTTTCTTTGTTTTCCTATTTGAAATTAAACGTTTTATGAGAGTACTTTTGCCTTGCGTCCCTGCATATGGGTCCTCCTTACCCCTCAACGCAAACCCTGAATCCTATCACAGTGAGCAAACTCATTGCTATGGGCGGGGCCATAGTGAGTCGTGCCCCACTACGCTTTCCTATAACGTCGTCGTTATTTCCCACAACTTTGCTCATTCGCTCGGTTCTTAAAAAAATGGGCACCAGTACACTTTTCCTCCATTCCTCTGGCATCTTTGCACCCTCTCAAAGTCAGCTGATCAACCAGGTCAAAAAATCCAAAGCCGCATCTTCTACAGATGCTTCCATACCTTCACAGGTTTGTCATTAGGACCAACTGCCTTTTTAATTATAATGCTCTTCCATGCCTTTCTAAGTCATTCTTACCCATTTCCTTCAATACCATGTCCTTTCAAATCCTTTCACAACGCTTTCTGCTTCGAATGCTCTGAATTACTTCGTCTTGATCTTTCCAGAGTTTGCCTTTTCTCTTGTAGGTCTACCTGTTACAACTGTATCCATCTATTCATCCTTCCATCCATCCCATTTACAATATTTTGTGGGATTGTTCCAGTAGCCTAGCCTGAATGCAGCTTCCTGAATTCTCAATGCAGACATGCAGAGGACAACAATCTGAGCTGCTGCCAAGACACCTTATCTGTGGTTGGCAGCCTGGAGACAGGATGGAGCGGCAAAGGTGGGCTGGTTGATTAAGAATGGCTGTGGAGGTCAAAGGCCACTGGAAGGGAGAAATGCATCACAAAGGACAACGGATGATGAAGATAAGGATATTCATAATGCAGAACATGTTCTTTCATGTGACACTGGTTATTGACTTGTCATTTGTTCAGATTAAAATAAAATGACCGTGACCATTGAGGATTTGAACAACACTGTTCATCAAAGTATCATACATTTCTGTAATGCAATGACTACGTCAGAGCATGTGGAAGGGGAGCATCAGGTCAATGTGTGTGTGTGTGTGTGTGTGTGTGTGTGCGCGCGATTAGTTGGAGGGGGTCATTTTACTGCTCAATAAATGCTTGATAATAATAGTTGTCTCTCAACAACAAACAACCTAATCTATCTCGTACAAAAACATGCACTTGCAGTGTCAGAAGATGCGCCACATGCACACATTTAATATTTGGCGTTCTACACAGGATGTCTCGATGGGCATTGTAATGGAAGACATGGATTATCTTAAAAAGAGTTGTAGGCGGCAAGTGTGGGCATTTTTGGATGGCATCGCGTTCTTCCACTCATTTTAAGATAGAGTTCTATAATTGTAGATGGTGCAAGCGGAAAAGCTGGTGCATGCCTCAATGGGTGATGGGGGTGTTAATAAAATATTTATAAGTTGATAATTATATTTCATTCAATGAATTGATTTCCAAAATGTTTCAGAGGCAATGTCCCACACTGCATGGTGTTATAAATATGGGGACATCTGTCACACACATTTGTGGCGTGCCGAATCTGTGTGCCTGTGTCTCGATCAAATACATCATAATCGTGTTAAACCAATTGCGCCACAAACTAAACTTGCTTTTCTGCAGTCTAAAGTTTATTTGACTTCTTGTGATGAATTGTGCAAATGCGCTTGGGGGGGGCAGAAGCGCCTAATGAGGCGTAGTAGTAGGACTCCTGTCTGTGGCATTTGGCTTTATAGGCACTGTGAGGACCACCGCCAAGGTTCAAACATTTGTTACAAAGGTAATAGAAATGATTTAAGACCGGCTTACTTTGTTTACACTTGCTGTGGTATTCTGAATGTGTGAAAATGTCTCCAATCCTCTGTGGTGAACAAGCTCTTGGCTCCTTTGTTTTTGCTTGGGACCAAAACCATGTGTGCCAATTGGTGACTTTTAAAAGGTGACTGTCTAATTAAAGGTACAGAACAGATTGCATTTGGCAGACAGATGATCCACAGGTTCCATCTGGTTGAAAGTGATAAGGCTGATTTATTTGACTGTTTCCGATTGGCCACCGATGCCTTTGTGTTGTTTGTTTCGTTTTTGCTTGACATTGAAACATAACTTGACATTAAATTGATTTGGAGGTGCGAACAAGATTGAAAGTTCACCGTTTGGAGCTAGCACAAAGCTTCACATTGATTCATTGTTTATTGCACAAGAGGGATCCCTGTTAAAGACTGTGGGAAGGACATGTTCGACTTTTTCTTCAAGGACAAAAAGAAAACAAATGAATGAGACAGAGCTTGTCCAATTTAATGCTGACAGGCACGTGAGCCTTGACGTGATGCTACAATAACGCGTTTCTGCTCTGTATGTACACTTTGTGTCATGTCTGTACGACTCAAGCGATAGAGCCAAAATGTATCATTGAGTATTTAGTTTTACAATAGATCACATCACATTAGTGGTTATCTTCTTTTTAGTATGCCTGCTACACAGTGAGATGTGGGGTGCATATTTAAACTGTTGTTGTTTTGGAATAATATTACAATTGACAACATTGTGGTCGAGAGGTTAGCAGGGACAGGGACGGAAAAAATATTGGCCTGGTGTTTTCCCCTTCGAACGGCTCCCTTATAATTAGCTGTGTACAACTGACTAGTAATTTATGTAACGTTTGTGTTCCCTGAAGGGATGGATTTTGCTATTATCCAAAACCAAACCCTAATTATCGTGTTGAAGTCTATCGATGTTTACTCACTTGGCGGATAGCATTTTGCTTTGGGTGATAATTTAAAAATGCTTGCATTCCAGCAGGCTCAGGGAGAGAAAAGTAGTTTAGTCACTTCAACTGCTAGCGCAGCAGCCTTGCTTGGGAAGGAAGAGAGGGAGATATTGTTGCAATTTCTATGTAAGATATAATATTTAATAATAATCGGACATTGTCATGCGTGATACAAATCAATCACTCCCTTGACTTAAAAGTATTAATAGCGTTGAATTTCACATTTTATGTTGATTGATTGATGATTGGCTTGATTTCCTGTTAGTTGACGTTGATTGATCATCTCCCTTTATGTATGCATGATGGTGTCTGCTTCAAGTTATAATACGCTTTATAATCCTTCAGAAGTCAAACATTTGATGTCCAATACGATTTACTGCCTCCCATGGCATTAAAATCATGAACCAACATCAAAAGGCAATGCATCCCAATCCAAAACTCAAACATTTCGGTTCAATGGCATGTCAGGGTTTCTGTTGTTCAATGTACTTCCAACAAACATTTCAGTTTCATAGTATTATTCAAAGTATCCACAAGTTATATTTACCATTGCTCAATGTACTTCAAAAAAAGCTTCCAGAATATTGTTCAAAGTATTCAACAATCTCAAACCATTAAATGCTTAACATATCCAAAGTGCCCTTGATGGTTGTTTTATCCATTTGTTTGTGCCATTTTTTGCACAAATTTCAATGTTCATAAGTCAAAGGCATGTGCAGGTCTCAGAACAGCCTCAATGCATTTACTCACCATTTGTTTGTTCAGGCAAGGAGTTCAGGACATAACTTGTGGATGTTGGTTAGGTCGTTGAGTTGAATTAACTGATCTTTCAAGCTTGCATAAACAATGCATACATTTACTGTCAACAATCCAAGTGTTGGTTTGAAAAACCTTATCTAACCAAGAGGCCTGCATGCATGCTTAGCTCACTGACTTAAGACTGCCATCTTGCTTTTGACCCTTCAACCCATCAAGGAGAGCACGCCTCTAAATGCAGTAGCCACATCTGATCAGTGGGAGGCATACCAAACAATAAAGACAAAGGACAAATCTTTAATTATTTATCTCAATCACAAATATTACCTTTTTATTCCTATTTATATTAAATAAGTGAAAATTAAGTGATTAATGTGACAAGACACATTACAAAACATCCAAGAAAATAACACAAAGTAAAAACAAGAAGGCACATACAATAAATAAACAAGAATAAATAACAGATAAATAAATAAATAAATAAATAAATAAATAAATAAGAGTTAAATTTAATAAAATCAACTCCGAGATACGGCCACACACGCACATATAGCTCACAGGTTAACTATAATGATGGCATGGCGGTGTACAGAGCATCCAGGTGAGGTAACACCAACTCAAGCAGCCATCTGCACCTGCACCAGATCACAGGCTGCGGCCACAGGTCATCAGCTCGAAGCTCCCGGTTCTGCGGTGCAGTAAGTACCACGTATGGTGAATGAGGACCCCATAAGGACACAATGATTTAAAAACATAAATAACAGACCTTCAAATGTGAGAGCAGCATGAAGATAAAATACAATAATGATGAAAGAATGGAAATAAAGAAAGAACTAAGGAAATAAAATCAATACGTCTGCTGAAACCAGTTTGATCGAGGAGCAGGCAAACAGATTGCGAGCTCCGTGAACACGTCTGGTGGATGTCATCGTATTTCATTCACAATAATGACAACAAACTGCATAGAACCATCTGAATATTGTAAAAATCAATGGAGGCTATTGAATGCTCCAGCCAACTTTACATCATCTACCCATAGAAGTCTGCTGGCATATTGAGTTTTGACTCTCGTTTCTTTGTGATTGAGATGGCTCTACACACACCATCAAAAAACCAGAAAGCCTATTCAAAAGGTCTCAAGTGTCCCACCTCTTTTCCTTCACGACAGGAGATCGCTTAAATCCCGTTTGATCACTGAGCTGCACTCACGTGGAGCACATCCTTCGGAAATGTATTACTGTCCCATAAAAGTGAAGCAGAAAAAACAAGAATATCATTCTTTTGAATTTACTTTGGCAGGAGAAGAAAAGGAAAGACACATAAATAAATCCAGGACACTTGGAAACAATTAAAGACAACATATTCTTTCTCAAGTTTAACTTGTTTTTGTTTTCTTTCTTCTATTTTATATACATTGTTCGACTGGGAAGAGCTATCTATTTTAGATGTTGATTTCATCTTCTGAGCTTGGTATGCTAAAACAATCTATTGTGTTTAAATCTATAATCACATTGCAAGGCTGTATTTATGTAATCATCCATGTCTTTGTGTTTATTAGCTCACTGGAGACTTTATTAGATACACTAGCACGGTCTAATTAGTACAAAAAAGAGGAATCATTGTTATTAGTACCATTGCATGCATGCATACACAAATCTTTACCTCTGCTTATCACCCATCACAGTCGTGAACACCGCAAACACACACAATTAGCGGCGCACTCTGGCGCTGGCGGCTACCTAAGTACCCAGGGAGAAGTTTGGTGTATTGCTCTCAGACACCACAGCTCAGGGTTGCAGGGAATAATGTTCACTTTTGACTGTCACCAATTATACTGACACTCTTGTATTTTTATTAAACAATATATTTTATGTGTTACATTTCTGATCATGTCAATCAAAACTGAGTATTATTGTCTAAAGACATACACACCAAAGAGCAAAGGTCGCCTTTGACAGTGATACAGCGATGACTTGATGTTGCCACTAGATGGCAGCTGCAAGCCTCTAATGTGAGTCTGACATGCCCTTTTGGAGATGCAGTACTGTGCTGCAATTGAAAAGAAATGGAAAATGTTGTGCATATGAATGGGAAAGTTAGGTGGGAAGTTACTCTCTCTTCATCAGTGTTGCTCTGCTTGATGTCATGTGCAGATGCATGGATGCACATTGAGGTATGTAGCCTACCATGAGGAATCACTTCAACAGATGCTACTTTTATTTCATCCCTTTCTCTGCAGCGTGGGCTAGATTATTGTACATACGCTGTGTTTCACTGGACAAAGACAAAGGCAACGGTCAGATGAGAACTTGATCTATGATAGGAACAACTATAAACAAGAGTTTTGCAACCACTTCAAGGAAGCCTTCAGGGAGAGGGAAGGGAGTATGGAATTATAGCTAATGTAGCGTAACATTTGTGAAGATAATACGGTAATAACAACAGTAATAAAAGCCTACAAATAGTTAATACGTCTCATAACTCAGAGCTTTACGGGGAAATAAAAATGACCATTTTGCAGTCCAGGGGAAGGTTCACGTTGAGTCGAATAGATTGGAAACAGATGCTGTGATGGTGTTCAGGCTATTGAATAGATATGATCATCTTACATCTGTTACAAGCACTCACAGGGTCCCGTAAATTTACCTTTATATGGCTGATAACACCGGTTCCAGCTAAGGTGACATCTTCTGTTCAGGCTATAATGGGCCAATTCCTTGACCTTGTTGTCCATATTTTGCCCACTACAGAACATCTATCATTGGCTAACCCAGTTTTGGTCTTTATATACGATTTACATTTTTGAGGCATTGTTTGATTTATTTATTGTATTTATTCATTTTAATTAATTATTCTATTTTTTTATCAATTTTGTTTGTTGATTTTGTTTCACTGATCTTTAATGAGCCGATATATTTGTTATTTGTTTAATGCGTTTTATATTTATCCTTCCTTCCTTCCTTCCTTCCTTCCTTCCTTCCTTCCTTCCTTCCTTCCTTCCTTCCTTCCTTCCTTCCTTCCTTCCTTTCACTATGTTTTAATTTCTGTTCGTTTCTTCTTTATCTTACACACTTGATCAAAGCTCAGGTGCCATTTCAATCATTTGCTGCTCTCTAGCTCTATTTGTCTTTTTTCTGGTAAGAATTCCTTCTTCCTTCCTTTCCTCCTTCCTTTCATTTTTATCATGCTGCTCCCTCGGTGGGACCGCGTGCAATCACTAAGCAAACACTGCGTTCTTGTTTAGGGCAGGGCAAGCTGCCACTCCCTGGGTCTAATCACCACAGAGTTCTTTTCCATTTGTAATTGCTGATAAACACAGTTGGCTGATGGGGGGCAGCGATTGTGTGGAGCACAGCGTGCAGTAGTATCTGGCATCGGCCTAATTGTCACAAACAATCTGCCTCATTTCATTACGAGAGGGCGATTTTACAGAGCACACTTGAGGGGCAAAGTGTTTATGAGTGGGACCATTTGGGACCTCTTTTCAAGTGTTTTCCAACGCTCCTCCACAACTGATTCCACTCTGAAGCAGCCAGTGTTTTGGGATGCTCTTGAAACAGTTGTGACTCACGATAAACAGCTTCAATTTGGAATTGTTATGATTTATTGTCACTGAGATGAAGGGGAATGTGATGCTGTATGACAGCCAAAATGGAATGTTTGATGTTGATTTCCCAGAACACTTGTCCAAGCTATTTTTAAAACCACTTGAGAGTTTTTTTAGTGGAGGGGGGTAACTCATTTTAACATTTAAAGTCTGGTACGCTGATAGTCTGATTTTAATATCCATACATACTTTTTCAATAGTGCTTGTCTTTATGAAAATAACCTAGCTGACTTTGGGTGAGAGGTGGGGTACACGGGGACTGGTCAGTTTCCAGCTCTTTGAACATACAACTTCAACACACATTTTGAGATTTCATTTCAACTAACATGCCTATTTTTGGAATGAAATTGAAATACCTGGCAAGGGACAGGAAGAAAATGCAAACGACTCACAGGAAGGCCTGCAGTCTTAATTTAAACCTAAACCTTAAATCCCCAACTGTGAGGCAGAAGTACAAAAGACATTTGGCAATCAATTATTATTATTATTATTAATACTATGGGCAAGAAGCAATAGGGCAAACAGTGCAACCATCCTCTATAGCTCGCACTCCATTGTTAGCTCCAGGGTTAGTAACTAGGACTCACAAAGATGAATTTAGGTTGGTTATAAGTGATTGCATGAATAAAACTTTGGTCTTACTCTTTATACCGCTGTTTCAAGCTGTAAAACCCCAAATCACCCACACCTTTACAACATAACTCGAGAGGAAATAACCCAACTCAGACAGGAAGAGCTGCAAGGTGACCAGTAGCTGTCTAGTGGGATATCTTATTGGTATTCTGCGTGTATTCAATAGTTGCATAAAGGCTTTGGTTTGTATTGCTGCCACAGTTTTAAAACAGTTTGTGTCAGGAAACAGCTGTGGAGAGCAAGGAGGTAAAAGTGCACATTTAACGGTCGAGGGTTACCCACCTTACATCAATCAAACTGCATGAAATTTCACCTTTACATTACTGGAAAAACATATCCGCACTTCAGCACTTGCAAGTTTTGCCTTCTCAAGTAGATTTTTAATCTGTTATCTTTCTTTGGTTTCATCAAAGGCATTGCAAAAAAAAGTTCCCGCTGGAGCAAACATTGTTCAAACATTCACAAAGTAAACCACAGATGGAGCTATCCAGAAAGGAATCAGTAATAATTAGATTTTTTTTTTCTTTGTGACTTAAATATGGCACTTTAAAGTGCTATTTATTGGAATTTATTTTTATGAACAAAAGTCATCCTTTTATGTTTTAACTGTTCGAAATAAAGACTCATCATCGAAACTTCAACACATGTTGCCCTGCTTTGATTTCACACACTTAGTTCAAACATCAGCCTTGCCCTGTTGCTGTATCACCCATTCAGCTCACATCCTTCCCTTGGGATTTGTTTTGGTTTGGTTATAAGTACAGCCACAGAGCCAGAGTGGGAAATCACAGATATTTTGGTATTATAAAAAAATTAAAAGGTCACAGTACATAAATGCAAGTTTGTGTGTTCATATTTCATATTCTTGTCATAGACTGAACTGTATCATGTTGTCAGATGTAACATGTACACTCCGTCAGTGTATTATTAACCAAAATGAAAACCTTTATCAAATACTGATGTATTTTTAAACAATATGCAGTTACCGTTAGCTTGTGAACTGAAACAAAATGAAGGCCAAATGGCACATAAATATGTGCAAAATAAAATATATTTTCCATGTACCAGCTAGTGTGCTGCTAATATGCACAAGCACAAAATCAAATGTATCACGCCTACGTTCTTTCTCTTTTGTTCAAATATTTTCCTTTGTTGCTATCTGAATTACTGACAAACACAGCCGTTTCCTAATCATTCCAATTTAGTTCCTATGCAGTTTTACTTTATCATCAGACTTGTTTTTTCTTGTTATAGAAACAAATTTTCTTCTCTCAAATCTGTTCTATTCTTTATTCTTTTAAAGTATACTATTGTACCTGTCAGGTACTCTGCAAACTTTTTCCCGCCTGTCTTCATCTCTTTCTGACATCTAAAGTTCTTCATTTGGATGCACGTCCTCCACCACCCATCAATCTTGACACATACCATCACGTTCTGTCAATCTTGTCAAAATTGTGATTAATTCATAAAATAATTATTATATTTTTAGTTTGTCTGCTTGCTCTGTAAAACAGCCACATCACTGCAAAGAAAAAGCTTCTTTGTGGTTTTCAAAGTTCCAGATATAACACTAATTCATTCCCCGTAGTAATCAAAATCGCACAGCCACTAAATAATGCAATGTGGCATTCACCTAAAAAAGCATCTCGCTGAGGTAGTTGCTGAAAATATAGGTAGGGTTATTTCTATAAACTCATAATAATCTGTCACCTGTTAACACAATTGATGCAAATGTTCACTCTTACTCAGAAACCCTGTCTCTTCAAATATGGTCAATTTCACATCTTTACTGTCAGTCCCCAAGTGATGTCTAATACAATATCTTCCTCTCCGTGGGAGCCTTAAAAGTCTATATGATTTCTAGATAATACAGAGTAAAAATAATATTTTCGAATACATTTCAGTAGACCTCTTTTTTTATCTATAAACGGAAGGCTTTGTTGCAGTGAGCTTTGAGCTTGCTTTGAGCCACATTGTAGTTTGCATACAGATACTGTAACTATTTGTCTATTTTTACACTGTAGTTGGCTGTTGAACTTGATTTATGGTGTGTTCAGATCATGGAAAATTCGACGTGCACTTTAAGTAGTTAAAGCACATTGTATTTTAAATGTGAACATATAAGATGGATTACTCTGATGTAAAAAAAAAAAAAATGAAAACATGCGACTTGTTTATGAAGCTGATTTGAAGCTTCATTTTCCTTATCCCTACTATTGACTAATAGCTGTTGACTATGGTGTTTCTTGGGTACAATCATTTTGAATTGTTTCCACAGTTTCACAAGTAACTTGACAAGAAACATTCTTTTGTCTGGTTGTTTCAACTCCACAACAACAATTTTTCAGATCAGAGATATATTTTTTATGGTCTCTGATTGAGAACAATGTCTAAATATTTTTGCATGTCAAAAAGTTAAGTCTGATAAGTATGTGCTAGGAAATTGGTCCAGCGGGAACAAGCAGGTAATGGGAGAAGCTCCATCGGGACAGAAGGTGGTGGGGAAACTGGTGAAAGATGCTGTCACCCCCTCCCCCCCAGCACCACCACCCATCCCCACATCCTTGACCTCAACGTACCACCCCTTGTAAATTTTTTTGCGAGCAAATGCAACAAGAGAGACAGCACAAAAACAAACACCAATTCCCCCTCGGCTCATTAAACATTTCTTGCCAAACCCATTTAAAAATCTCATATATTACAATCGGTGTTTCTTTAGTGAGGGGGAAATATCATTATTGCTCAATAGCTGATAAGAGTTAACGTGTTGCATTTTTTAATCATCATCTGACATTAACTGGAAGCAGCTGGCCGCAGCATTTATAGAACGGTCTGAAATTTCATTATATCGCTTTTCCAGCTGCTGAGAGTGAGCAGCATCTGGCAGGCAGCCTGTTCTCACTTGGAAGAATAACACCCCCCACCCCCACTCCCGCCCTTTTACCCTCCTCTACATATGAATATGGAATATCGTATGCATTATTTGGCCTTACGTATGTCTAGCTGCAGTTAAGTTAGTCACAATTCAGCTCACACCGCATAAAATAAGAGGAGTCAATGCAGGGAACCGGGGAAGTGTGCTTCTGCTTGATAACATGTATCATAATGGCGACTTGGTCGAAGCTTCATTAGTGGTTGTCCATTGTGTTGATTAATCATGTCGTGGAGCAATTGAGACAAAAATGGAATGTACTGTTTAGCCACAACCATTGGAGGCACTGTTGATACATAATTAGAAAAAGCACGAGTCCCTCCCAAAGAGCAATTTATGGATTTGTGTTTCGTTGTGAATTATATAGACAGTTTGAGACTTAACTTGGAAGCTTCCTCAAAGCCCCCCACTGCATCATTTTATGGAAAAGAGTTCCTGAAATTGTATTCAGACGTACAATTTCCATATGTTTTAGCCATTGTAGATGGTTCAATCATGAACATTTTACATATGAATTGGAAAATCTCGTGGAGATGAGACACAAAGGATCCATAACTCCTACCTAGTCAATCTAGTAATATTTCTTTTGTATCCCTCAAACCAATATTGTCAAGGTGATGATGCATGCTTTCTGAGTTGCAACAAGCAAGGATGATGAGTTCTAAGCTTCTTTGTTGAAAAATATTTACTATTCTCACAAAGTTCACTGCCACTGTAAAAGGTTCGCAAGTCAAAGCCAAAAACTAGCCGAAAGTGACCATGACTTGGTTAGCATTGCATACACACTCGCACCTTGCATTGTTCTCCTCCCTTGCCAATTAGGTTCCCATTTGATTAGATGATTATAATTTTGTTTTAAGTGATTGGTCAATGCCCTTCTGACGGACTGGTTGCGGTTACAAAACGGAAGGGCTTGAAATTCAAAAGCAAAACGCAGCACAGAAGATGGGAAAGCTATCTCAGACATCACAAACAGTGCTGACTTTGAGACACGGATTGGCAAAGAGAGGCACATATGTCAACATGACCGGCGCAATTGCAACCTGCACCATGATGAGCTCGAGCCGGGCGGTCGGGTCAGCGTTCATGGCATAAGTGGCGATTTAGCTTGGCAGTGGGCAGTTGGAAGTCCATGTGAGTCTTCCGAGTCACCGGCTGTAGGATAATATTTATGGCCCGCCCACAAACTCCAGAGCTACAGCAGACTTGACGCAAGGCACATCCTGCCCCTGCGCTTTCATTTCAAAGGGTCTGATGATGTTGCCTGCCGAGGGAATGGGACGGGACGGGACGGGATGTCAAGTCTTTTTGAAAAAGCCTTCTGGTACAATGTGGAAATTCTCATTTAACTCTTTGACAATTTAGCAGACTTTGAAACAACTTTATGATGATGATGATGATGATGATGATGATGATGATGATGATGATGATAGAACTTTATTTATCCCACAGCAGGGAAATTTACATGTCACAGCAGCCTACAAGAGTGCAATACAAGAGACAAGTGCCAAATTTAAAAAAAAATAGATAAATAACAGACAAGAACAAGTGCTGTGGCTCAGGCTCTAGAGTGGGTCGTTTAGTAACCGGAGGGTTGGCGGTTCGATCCCAGCTCTGTCACAGTCACGTGTCGTTGTGTCCTTGGGCAAGACACTTCACACACCTTGCCTCCAGGTCGCCATTGTAAATGAGAAAGTGTTCTCAATTGGCTTACCTGGTAAAACATTGAAAATAAAAAAAATAAAAGACAATTGCCACTAGTAGCGGTAAAGACGAAACACATGATCAGGTGCCACGCATGTTGTAGAGTCTGACAGCAGTGGGAATGAAGGACCTGCGGAATCTTTCCTTCCTACACTGTGGGTGTAATAGTCTGCTGCTGAAGGAGCTGCGCAGCTTAGAGGGAACACTGGTCATGTCCAAGATTTCTTTGAATTTTTGCTGATGGCTGCCTAAGTACCTGCTTGTGCCAGTCGTTTTCATTGATGTTCACTTAGTTGATCAAAAAAAAAAAAATCCTGAAGGCTTCTGCTATCAACAAGTCATTGATCCCGATGACATTCCCTCCAAGCAGCTCCTCGTGTGGATTTAGTATGAATACATGAGCTGGAGTTTAAGCATGACCTAGTCCTCATTATGCCCATGACTAATAATTGTTGGTACTTTTTTTTCCTGTCAAAACGGCTTCTGGTGCAAACAACTCTGCCCTTTATGTCTTTAAATCTGCGTTTAGTTAATCTTGCGCAGTGTGTTTTTTTATGAGACAGTTCCGTGTGACATTCTTAGGCATTCGTGACATGTGTGCAAGACAGACAGATCTCCTTACAGTCATTTCCAGTGATCTTTTGGGTTGATTTAGATGGTGTTTTGCCCTAATAGCACGATTCAGAGTCAACTCATCTGCAACGGAACAAGTGGCCGCCTGGTTTCCTTTGGTGTCAGCGCGCCACGTTCCAGTGAGCTGCATATTAAGACCCGTTCTGGAAAGGTCTCTGTTGCTGTTGGAGTGCAGAGGGCCACATATTTTGGCCACGTGTGCTTGAGAGACAAAAGCCCAAATGGAGCACATATTGGGACATGAGAAGTGCTGCGTGTGCTATTGGATTCCTGGAAGCAGACTCAAATGCTGATAGAGGAAATGACTGCCACGGGTATTTTGGGAATTATTTTAACATTGTGATCATTTTATTTCACATTTCGACTTTTTTTTCTTTTGAAACTATAGCCTTAAAAAAAAGTCTGCACTAACAGACAGACAGAGGGCAGCATTTATCTATATAAAAGAAACAGCCATGCGTTTTGCTCACAGGTTGGGTACTGTATTACAGGACTTTAAATTGGGCATCTTCAGTTGATATACAGTATACTTTAAATGCATTTTAATGATATGGCTAAAGGAGAATTTATATGCTGAATGAGGCATCCTTATTCCGTGCAAGATGGGAAAGTTTAAAAACACTATAATCTTTATGTAACCACATTAACTACTTTCATATTTTATGAATGATGGCGTTGAAATTTGGATAGGGTTTGGTACTGTATTTTTTGATTGCTATTGGTCCAATTCTGCCTTCAAAAGATTATGAAAATACATTCATTATTTCTCCATTGTCCTTGTGTTTAGATATCTAATATAAAACATGCATGCCAGATTTTCTTCATAAACTGTAGATGTGTCTAAGATGTGATGTAACAGGTCTGCATCTTGCAAAAGGCGCAGTTGCTTTTTGAGAATAGTTGAGAAGTTGTGAGTAGTTTCAGCTTCTTGCACCAGTTTGAATGAGATGCTAACAATTGAGGAGAACAAGGGTCGCCTGTGCATTGTTTGTTGCTCAACATGCAGGTGACACATTTTAATTAGAGCTGAGAAAATAGGGACTGCTGCAGCAAAATGGAGACTATGGACTTTTAATGCCAGTGTGTTTGCAGTATGTTTTCAGTCTTTCTTTACAAATTTGCTCATAACTTGGCACACTAAACATGGCTACCCAGGTATTGAAAATAATATCTCATAACATCTGTTTTGGTGTGGGATTTATATTTATTTGTGCGTGTTTGTTATCACTTTTAATCCACCTCAATGTTCTTAACACAAACTTGCTTTTAAGACCGAATGTGTTAGGGATTGTTAGTACAAAAGGTGGAGGACCCCAAAATGCAGATCCGATTAAGAGGGGTTTTATTCACAACAAAAGAGTCACACCAAGACAGTGCGGGGTGTTCGACAAATAAAAGGACCACATTGCACCTGAGGAAAAAAAAAGTTAACAAAAGGTACAAACAAAGGTCAAGTCATAGAGTTCAAACTAAAGTCTTCAAAGTCAAAAGGTTAATGCAAAACCAATAATCACTAAAAGGTTTTGCTAAAAAATCTCAGTTTTTTTCATAGTTTGGCCGATGGCGCGACTTATACTCTGGAGTGACTTATGTGTGAAATTATTAACACATTATATATTAAACACATTATATATTTCACGTTATTTCATGTTTTCACACTAAACCGCAAGAGGTCGCTCTAGGCCTGTGGAATAATTGTAACTGCAACTGATGATGAGTCTGATGTAAGCGACGTAGAGGAGGAAGCGCCCCATCTTCTACTTCCAGGGTTAGCGGAGTTGATTATAAGTGTCACAGAGTATGACGATTTCGTTGGATTTAATTACTTGGAGTGACACGAATGGTTCGATAAACTTGTTAGCCTATTATTTATGCTATAGTTATATGAATAACTCTTAATATGTTACATCAGGCAGGTTCTTAGTTCCTTGTTTATGTGTTTCTGTAATGTTAGCATACTGTACCGTTCAGCCTGTTGTTGGGTATTCTATTTTTATTTTAAATTGCCTTTCCAGATGACATGTCTGTTTTTGGTGTTGGATTTTATCAAATAAATTTACCCCAAAAATGTAATTTATACTCCAGTGCAACTTGTATATGTCTTTTTCTTCTTTATTATGCTTTTTATGGCCTGTGCGACTTATAGTCCGGAAAATACGGTAAATACCCAGATAATCAGGACACAGGTTTGAAGCAGAAGGCTCCGCCCACCAATTATGAGCAATTATCTGAAGAACGGAAAAAAAACAAAAAACAAAAGCAGACCAGAGAACATGAAAAAGTGTGCCCTACATGTCCTGTACTTACACAAAGTTGTTCGTTGGCTTGGACATTAGAGTAAAGGGATAGGAGAATAACATTAAAATGCTATTAGGGAACGAGCAGTACTCGCTAGTGTCTCTCAAGGCTATGTAATAGAGCCCACAAAATCCTGAATCCAAATGCAGTGGTTCTGGGATAAAAGCTTCCTTGTTGTTTTCTGGTTTGAGCATTACTCATGAGCATCAAAACCATGCATGTTGAAAAGTAAAGTACAAAAAAGACTTGACTGCAATTTGAAAATATTTCATGATGCAAAACCACCTTGACAAAACATTGTTGGCTTGTGTTATTATAAAGTGGGGTGAGACAAAAACCAGACACATATTCCCCATAGCAAACCTGTTTGAAAAAAAAAAAAAAAAAAAAAAGAGTGTGACATTTTAAAGCAGATCTGTTCAGTTTATTTTTAACTGTTTCGGCCCGTCTGTCTCACACCTGGTTTGCTGAGTGTGGCAATGAACAGAGCACACTCTGTTCTGGACCCAGACAAATCAGCCGAGCCATACGGAAAATAAATCAGCTCCACATTCATTAAACTTTAAAAAAAAAAAAGAAGCTGTGGCCAGATTTATTTCATTATTGGATTTCTCAACCATTTTCCCCTTGGCCGAGTTAACCCTTAGTGGCAGTTCTTCTTTTTGGGGCCCTTGAGGTATACCTGAGGTTCTTCCTCTGTATCTCGAGCTTTGTGCCTCTACTTCATTCACTGTGCTGCCCTTTGAGACATTGTGAAAATTGGAGACCAAAAATTGTTGCACAGTTACCCGGGGAAAAGCCCTCCTGCCACGACAGCCTGGGCCGCTTCGGCCAACACAGATCTAGCAAGCAAAGCAAAGAAGGCACTCAAGGAAATAATGAGGCTAATGGTCTTTATAAGTGGCCCTTTTTATCCTCATCATCTTTGATGCAATACCTATTCATCTTGTTGGGGAGCATGGTGTTTGCATTGCAAGTGCATGTTGAGGTCACAAAGCAGAGCGACTGTGAACGCAATGTGCCAGTGTGCTGATTCTCACCGCCTTTCCTTTGTGAAACGCCGCTGTAGAACATTTGGGGTTTTGAAGCCGCAGAGCCAACGTCTGCAAATAACAAGCGGTGGTTGTATTTCTTGTTGTTATTGCTGGAACACGACTGGGCCCTTTGAGGAGTATCACCTGTCTCATACAAATCCACTGGCCTCGGCTGTGCCCCCTCCAGCTGCTGAGTACAACTAAGTTTGAGCGACGATCACCTTCATCCTCTCAGCATCCTTTGAGGAAGGAAGCTGGGAAGTCTGCATAAGTGCCCCGAAAGCTTTACAATCTCCTGCAGGGACTCTGGTTATTTTTGGACTGAATAGGGTGGCATATCACATTACGACTACAAGAAGACACCTCAGACAGGAAATCACCCAGCAGCTCTTGCATTTTTGGCAATCAGCCCAGCTGACTGGTGGGTGATTCATCCCCACCGTGCATGTGGTGATCAGAGAGAGGAAAGCCCAACAGAACAAGAAAGCCATCTTCTTTTCAACTCCGGATGACCTACTCCCTGCTGAAATCTCCACACACCAGCCAAGTGCCCAGTGTGACTTGAATACATAACCGAACCCACGCAACAATCTGGGGCAGTGGGATACCATCACTTTGTTCCCAAGAAACATGTCTATATTGTGATTCCCCCCACCAAGTTTTGGATCATCTTGCCAAAGCAACAGCAAGGCACAATGTGGCATCGGATGTTTTTGAACTTGTTCGAAAACCTAACCTTGCCTGAGGCACTTTCCCACCCTTTTCTGCCACACATTGATTCTTCTGGGAGTGATTCAGTTGTTCATAACGTGTAATCTAGATCAAAATGATGCAAAATTTGAAATTGCTTTTTTTATGATCACATAATCCATGTTACTTCTATCCCAGATGCTCAAAGCAAAGTAGGATACACTGAATCAGATCCAAACTTTTAAGATGAGCAAAAAATGCTCTAAAAAAGTGCTCTATATTTGACTAAATATCAGCAAATTAAAAATAAATAAATAAAAAAAACTGGTAAAACAATGGCGAGCATGGGCTCCCTCAAAGATGATTCATTTGAACAAAAAAGCACAGAATATATGAATATCCCATTTGTTTATGCAAGCAATTGAGAGTTTAAAGCATTACGAAGAGGCACTTTGTGTGCTTCAAATACTTGTGAGTGGAACGCTAAGGAGTGTGCAACGACCGCTGTCGTGGTGAGTAAATTATTCTGTGCTGGGCTTTCACTTGTTACCTTACAGTTGTACTCACACCTTTCATCCACCTACTGATGACACAACATCAGAAGCAACTGGAGGTTCAGTGTCTTGCTCAAGGAAATTTCTGCATGGGAGATGACCTCTCTATCTTATGGCAACATCCACAATAATTGTATTCTAACTTGCTTTTTCAGATTTAAGTCAATCAGATCACGAGCACAAATTTTGCAAGATTAAGAGTGCATTGCATGAATTGATAAACCTTTGAAGTGCAAGGTTAGGCACTTTAAAGTTGAAAATGTGCATCCTATTGATGCACAAGTTTGTCTGGTGCGATTTAATAACTGGCTGTTAGAAGATGAGTTCGCTGTTGGCTTTTGACTTTGAGAATAAGAATGTGTGCCAGTATGAGGTTTATTGGTGTTCACTACAGGCTGACCTCAGGGCGTAAAAAGGCTGTTTCTCCATCGTTACTTCACTAGCTCAGGTTACACATTGCCCATTCACACTCGCTGAAAGGCAGGACGAAGGTGACCGTTGCTCTCCTCCTGCTCGGCTCTCTAAAATGCATCAAATGCCTTCAACACCTCGTAGCATTTGGCTTCCATTATGTGAGTATGTACAAGTTCAAATGGATCTAAAATGCACTCAAGACGATCAGCACTTGTTCACGTTGCCTTCTTTTGGGGCATCTTTCAACTGTAAACCATGTGATAATGATATTTTTCCATACTAAAGAAGCCATCCATCTATGGTCAAATTGGGTACCAAATGTGTCATAGAGCACCCGCTAACAATTGTTTTCACTTTAGTTGTAGACACTGTAGTACACAATACTCCACTTTCTCCTCAAAGTGCCTATGAGTCATGTAATTTCATAGAAGTTATAACCTATTTTTTTCTTCTTTTCATCTGGACCTTCTTTAGTAAAAGACCAGAAAAACACAAAACACACCAGTTAAGCCTTTTGATGCTCAATAATCAGTGAGAAGCTATCCATTGCAGACAAATTAATGTTGGATACAATACAGTGCAGTTGGCGTTTCAAGGAAGAAGACATGCTCCCCACCCCCATCCTTATTCCTCTGCCTTCATCTTTTCATCTCAGCCTCCACATTGCTCCCCCAGAAAACCTTCCTTCATTAAAACTCACTACAGGGTTATGAATGAGCCTGTCTGGCCCGCTGCACAGCCTTGAAAAGTCCAGTTGGTTCCTATTACCACCTCTTCTTGAATGCACATGTGTGTGTGAGAGAGGGAAAGAGAGGGGGGAAAGAGAGGGGGGAGAGAGAGAGAGAGAGAGAGAGAGAGAGAGAGAGAGAGAGAGAGAGAGAGAGAGAGCTCAGTCGTCAGACACTGAAGAGTAACAGGTTCTGCTTAATCCCTGGCAGGTAGTTGTGATGAGAGCCAGAGTTCAGGTGTTGCCAGGGCATATTGGTTAGGTGAGTGAGGGGGGGCAGCTGGAAGTGTAGGTGGGTAGTAGAGATGTAACCTTTATCGGAAGGACTTTTAAGGTGCCACTATAACCTTGCAAGACCTCCATTTCCCCTTTTCTCCTCTTGTTCTCCAACTCCCCTGGTCTACCCGAACCTGCTTCCAATCCATCTTGCCTTCCCTCCTCTGTCAATTTTTTTTTTACTGCGTTCCTGCTCTTTTTCTTTCACCTGCCTGTATGTTGCTATTTATGTCAATAAATAAGAAAAACTCTTGTCATTTCTTTCCTGGCCAAGAGCCAAACATGAGGATGGGATGTTGAGCTGGGCCACCAGCCAAACATTATTTTTTATGAGTGTGTATAAATCTTAGGGAGTCGTCGACAGGGAGATATATGTGGCTTTTTCCCCGTGCGGCACTCCTATTGTATTAGTGGCTGGGCTGTAGCCTGACATAAACTTCAGATGATGAGCCAACGCTACCTATATAATGCAAATACGAGTGGACATTTTGCTAGCATTTGTTTAGCCTTAATAATCAAAATGCGTGCAGGGTTGCTTTTATTTAACATCTGTAATGCAGGTTTTTTTCCTCAAGTGCAAATGGCATTATATCTTTGTTTGGAAAATGTGGAAAACAAATGACTGATATATATATATATATATATATATATATATATATATATATATATATATATATATATATATTTTTTTTTTTTTTTTTTACAGATCATAAACATCATGTACTACTATCAAGTCTGATGAGTGTTTTTTTTTTTTTTTAATAAGACAAACATTCTTCCTAACAGCTTCTTTAAAAGCAAACACCCATTTTCAAAGGTATAACTGTTTTAAATTCGAATAAAATGGGATGTGGGTCAGTGTCTCGGAGTGTATCATGTTCAACTTTGGAGATTCTAATGGATTTTGTTATTATTTGTTAGTCAGATTATACAGTCCACTTAAAGAGCTCACAACATTCCCAGCCCCCACTTTGTATTCCCATGCCCTAGTAAATCGCCTCACTTACGTTGAGGTTTACGTTCTCATGCCCTCCCAACCACCAGACGGCCACCGACACCCCCCTACACACAAACAGCCCCACCCCTTCCTTTCTTCTATCACTAGCACCCTCACTCACAAACGCAACATATAGTCAGTCCCCCACCTCTCCAAAAAAACTGCTGCAGAGTGTAACACATATGCTTCCAATTAGATTTTCTTTAAGCAGGCCACCTTCTCTCTCTTGTTTTCACACACCCCCATTTTAGTTCACATGCATGTGTGTACAAAACATTGGGAACACACACCCCTCTGAGTATTCATGAACACATGGTTTTCCCTCCCTGTATCCCTCAACATTCCGTTTCATTATCTCCCTCCTAATCAATTTACGCAACACAATGTTACATAATAGCATGACGACCAAAATCAAAGGGAAACACTTTTCCTGATTTTCAAGAATGAGAAAGACAGGTGCATGTGTGTACGTACGTAAAAGGATTAGGACCAGTGAAGAATAAAAAGGGGGTGAGAGGATTTTAAGTTTTTTTCTCAGAATTCTGACTTAAAAGTGAGAATTCCCACTTCACTTTAAAGTCAGAAAACTGAGAAAAAAAGTCAGAATCCTGTAACTCCCCTTTCTTTTCTTCACTGGCCCTAATCCTCTTGCATACGTGTTTGTTTTATGAATTCTTCATACTACTGATCTGAGTGCTAAACACAATAACCACCCGGCAATGTGCAGAATGTGTGTCAGTCTTGTGTTTTTTTTTATTCTATTTGGATTTTAAACTGTAAACCCCTTACAGGAGAATGGAAATACAATGGAGTACAAGAAAATCCACTTATGACCACTAGAGGTGCCCCTATGACACATAAGGACTCTCCAGTGACTAGCACAGCAGTAGTTCTACTGCAATAACATCTAATATTGACTGTTCCCTAAAAATTACACCGCTTTCCAAATAAAATTAAGCATTATACTGCATAGACATTTTAATGGCCAGCCCCATATTAAAGGTATTGGTGATCTGGTCTTGGTCAGCTAATGTCCAACTTTGTCAGTTGGATGATGTAGTTAAGTCAGTAAACATTGGTATATGATTAAGTCTACAGAGTACCATTGTTGAATGGTGTGTCAGAGTGAACTAAAACAACGTTAATGTCATATTTGTTTCTAGGTCACTGCTGATGCGATTGAACGGTTGCCAGGGAGATGCTCTAATTCAACTTCATTGTACAGTTAAGTAGTACGAGCAACAGGTGCCTGTTATTTTTATTTTACTTTACTGAGCGATGATTCTCCATTGTCAGTGTGTGTGTGTGTGTGTGTGTGTGTGTGCATGCGTGTGTGTGCTCATGTGGGTGTGTGTGTGCATGTGTGTGTCAAGATGTGCGTCTACTGCAGAACTTATGCATTTCTTTTGCAGAAATGAGCCAGTGCACGCAAGACTGTGGTTAGCCGAGCTGCACACCCTTGGGAGTTATAGAATTTGTTTATCAAGTTGCATGAAGGTGTGATGTTGAAAAAAAAAACTTGATGAAAGCAAATCAATCATGGAAAAAAAAAAGCTCACAGCTGTGGCGTTCAAGATCACCACCACCGATTTCAGCCTTTTGGGTTTTCCATTTGACAGCTAAAACAATTTGAACTCTCAGGTTTACCAGAAAAAGTACAATACTTTTTCATAATGGACATTAACTCTTAACTCAGAATTAGATTTCAGTGAGCTCTGTACAAAAAAAAGTTCGTATTCCACAGCCCTAAGCAGGTTTGTTGCAAAGACCCCATCAATTAATTTTGTGGGTTTAATGTATTTCATCAAAATGTCCATCCATCTATTGGCATCTTCTCATCTGGCTTGTCATGGCTCAGTTCGACTCGGTTCAGTTCGGGGCGGTTGGTCTTCCTCTTTCTTAGTAGTCGTGGGAAACTGCACAAATCACTACAGTGAATTCATCAGTGGATGTAACAAGACGCTAAAAAGACATGCTGCAGAATGAGGGTCTTTTGTATTTCTCCTTTGGCATGTAGCTTTAAGTTACATGACTCTGACAACAACATCCTGAGATACTCATCCACCTTAGACATATCTGCAGTAACACAGAGTGTGAAATCGACACTTTTTCGACAGAGAATGATGACCTCAAATAGAGTCATATTGTTAATCTGAAATTGTGCGATTTGAGGATTAAAGGAGTGCCCAAGTGATCCTAGGGCTCACTTGTTGATGGTTCTTTGCCATGGTAGACTATCCTGAAACAAAATCGAGTTTTACCTGATCGATTGTGGCCTGAGTGAAGGCCTCAACAGTAAGAATCTTGTAAGCAGCGCTGACAGGAGGAGAAAAGTGATGTTGATTTTAAGGGCCCTCAACTGATGATGGCTCTTTAAAGTAATTGTGCCAATTTCTGGCACTTGAGGATTACAAAATCCCAAGCAGTACCATATAGCATGTTGGTGGGCCTTTGCGAATGGAGCCTCGCTTGACTCAAATGGTGGTAGGTTACAGTATATGTGCATTTGGGCAGTGATCAAGGCTCAGTACCTTGGTGGTCTAGACTTCAGATGTAATAATGGATTTGGAATCACCCATAGCATAATTTGTAATACTGAACACATGTTGAGAAATGTCCGCACATTCATTTATGCTGACATCTTGTTAAAATTAGAGTTTAATATTTACAGGACTCAAATACCAGAAGTTGGCTTGCTGATGTTAAGCACACTGGACGGCCCCTGGTACTCTCCTGAATCCTGCACAGTGCTACATTGCTGGTTGTCGGCAGTATCAAAAGTTCCATGGCATTTTGAGCAAAATGACCTTTTTACACTGAAAGTGACTCTTGGACTTGTCAAGCCCATTCAACGCATGGTGATAAATGTCTTACAATTGGGAGGCTGGGGCTCTGACCTGAGCCACTGTGTCAATCTACCACAGGCCTCTTGGGACCCATTTTGCCACGACCCCTTGACTGTCAGATCTACGTTTGACAATGGGAGGGGGCAAGAGAGTGAAAAAGTTCTCCCACCCTCTGACCTCTCGAGAGGGTGCGGCAGAGCCCCGGCTGGCCACATGAGGCTGCTCCGCATGGTGCTACCCTCCTCTGTTATTCCAAGTCTCCAGTTACAGTCCTAAACCCCAGAGGGTCTTTAACGGGGGGCTTTGGGATCACAGGCATGCCTGTTAACAGCTCTAAGGTGAAAGGCCTTGGATGCAGCCCTTTAATCCGTATGTTTTATGTAGTCCCCTCAGCGGATCCTTAGAGATAAGACCCTCCTCCGTGGGTATGGCAATGTGGAATCACTTGTTACCCATCCATTTGTTAGGGGTACCATCTCCATATTATCTCTGTCAAGGATATGGTCATAATGGTTTTGTTGGTTGGTTGGTTGGTTGGTTGGTTGGTTGGTTGGTTGGTTGGTTGGTTGGTTGGTTGGTTGGTTGGTTGGTTGGTTGGTTGGTTTCTTTATGTGGAACCTCCGTTTGACAATATTTCAGTCGGATTATTTCACGAGTTGTTGGTATTCTTCCTAGAATGTTTTGATGGAAATGCATTCAGTGATATCCACTCATTCATACATTTTTCTAAATTGCTTATCCTTATCGGGGTCACTTCAGAACTTGAAGTCCATCTCAAATAAATTAATTTAAGATTTATTTATTTTTTGGTTGGTTTTATCGGCAAGATCAAACAATCACAAAAATAAAAACTGATCAGTTTCACTGTCACTGGAGCTTTGCTGTTTGGATACATGTGTCTTCAGCCTGATTCTCAATTCTTGCCTTTTGTGTGCTACAGTCTAACTCATATCCAAACAATAATACACTGGAGAAAAATCTTCAGATGGTTATTTCATAGGTAAGAAATGCTTATGTCTTAGAGGAAGTCTTCAAAAGTGTAGCCTGGTAATAAGTGTGGCCTATAGGGCCAAAATCATCTGAAAGTGCCGTGTTACTAATAATGAAAAGTGACCTGTCACTATAAGGTTTCACAATGACAAAATGATGGATTGCCAAAGAGAAAAGTCAACTTCTAACCATTTAAATAGATGCACGCTTGCAGTCTAAATATTCTGTTTGTTTCAGACATCATTCCGGTGTGCCAATTTATCTTTTTGACAGTGTGGCAGCGTTCATCTGCCTGAAATTTCCATTATCTCTCCAACCGTCTCATGTAGCACATTTAAATCTGTCAAAATTAGTTCAAATGTGCAAATTGATGCATGATCTGTTGCAGGCCTAAACGCCGGGCACTCTTATTTGTCCAAATTAGACTTGTCATCTTCTATCTGAGGACGTGACTCTCGGGATAACAGTTGTTATCAATTGCTTGCCCCCCAGGTGAGATTATTCCTTTTTACCATCTAGATTGGACTCCTCAGCAGACCCCTCTCAGTGTATCAAATTTGTGATGGAGCTGTAACAAAGGCTTGGAATAGACCTAATGTTAGTCTACATAATTTCAATTAGACTCATGGGGAGTCATATTCTGCAGTTGGATATTAACACATCCTCTCACTTAAAAGACATTTGGGCAATTTCAAACAGAGCTTTGTGTTTTTGGGATCAAACAAGTTTATTTTAATTGCCAATTGAGAAGCATTCAGGTCACATTGTTGACGGTCCATTGTGCTAACTGTGACACCCCGTTGTAGTATGTTATGACTGGTTGAGGCTAAGGATTTCCTCAAGGAAGTGCCTGGCTGTGGTTGTGATGATGCTCCATTGAAATGAGGTGGAGGCTCTCAACCTGACAGCCAAAATGGTTTCTATATGATGGGGAGCTATACATAACTGCACAAACTATGAGTGGCACTTGCAACTGTCACTAGACATGTCACTACTTTTTTAAATTGAGATTGATAAAACATTCATTTTTTTCTGGTTGTAGTTCGCAGCTCTGTTGAATTACCCAGAATTATAATATTTTAAATACAAAGCATCATGCCTTTGACTTAGCTTGCATTTTTGCCACCTTGTAACCATGTAGCCCTTTAGTTTGAACCTATTGGAGATAGAGAAAAGGCTCTTATATAAACACCACATCAGCCTCTTAATTACAATGGATGACAAGTAGTAAATTAAACACTTTTTTCACCTTTGTATAATTACTATATATTAGTGGTATTAATGACTCGCTGGCTCAATGGCCTCAATGATGTAGATATAAATTGTGAAGGTCATTTTTAAATGAATGAACTCAAGTGAAAACAAACATTATGATGTCACCCTGGAGGTTCGTAAGTGTTGTCAAGGTAGCTCGTATCCCCGGTGACCCTTGATGCTCTGCTATCTCAGTCTACGCCTACGCTGGTCAAATAGCGTCCTTGCACCCTTATTGTTTCCCATCGCTTCATTCATGACCTCCAGCACAACACTGCAGGGGTCTGTTCCTATTTATAATGGGGAAAAGAGGGGGCTGTTTTCCTGTCTGCATTGTTGCTCTTTGCCAGCACTTCCTCCTTTCATTGACTGACCTCTTCTCTACTTCCTGTTTGCGCAGCCTGACAGTGGTCATTTCGAGGCTAGTTTTGGTAAAGGCTCTCAATTAATGAGAGGGTGGGTCTGCTGCAATATGAATGTGAGGAAGTGTGAATCAGATGTGGTTCATCGCTAGTACGTCATTGCCACACCACGCAGAGTTATTCTTGTTTGTTTATCGTTATTATTGCCTTAATTTTAGAAAATTGTTTTTTCTGAATGAAAAGAAGCATCGTGTTTGAAGCACATCAAAGACCAAAGGTACACCTGACTATCTTCATTCTTGGTGAGTTACAGCAAGAGGTAAAACTGAGGGTTCAATGTTTGTGCACAGAAAAATGTTATTTGCTGTATTGTGCATGTGACCAGAGTACAAGCTTCATGGTCAATGGGAGCAGATTCTCTCATTCAGCCTTAAATTCGAGACGCGAGAGGCAAATTGTCACACATGCAAAAACTCTCTTGCCGGTGCAAGAGATTGAAGAGCACAAAGTACGTTTAGAGGGAACCGAAAGCAGACTTTCAAAGCTGGCCAGGGCGATCGTGAACTGAAGTTGGCACTCAGAAAACGTCTTCCACCCCAATTGGTCACCAGCAGGTAAATTTAAACATATAATAAAGATGATGAAACTAGTAATGCTTCATTTAGTGGGTTTGATGCACACTCTTGTCATATTTATGAGTGAAATTCATGAAGATCCGCTACATACATCCGCAAACTCAGAATGTCTGCCTGCACCTCGATCAAATCCACCAAAATGATGTTACATCACCTATGCCACAATTTCCTTCCAGCTTGTTCAAAGTTCAATATACTTTTAGCCATCAAATTGTCAAGTATGCCGGGGACAGGAAAAAGAAAACGCACTTGGTGTGCGAAAATTCTAAAATGTGTCCCAAAACTGTTCATAAACATGGTAAAGGAGGCTTGCATGGTCACAAAAATCAAGAGTCGTCAGTTTTTAGGCTTTGCTGCAGCTACGGATTTTACATGTATATGTGTAGCGCCCTAAGTTTAAATTATTATTGTAATTAGTCGTACTAGTATTGATGTTAATATTAATTTATGATAATATATTTTTTATCAGAAGAATGTATTTACATTTATGAAATATATGACTCACCAGCCATCTGAACATGAAATATAAATTCAAATTAAATGAACTCACTTCTGAAGTTATGCTTGAATTTATATAGTTTCATTTTAACCCAGAAAACTTACAAAGCCTGTGCAAACTTTTGTACAGACGAACCACATTAGTTAATACCCGGAATATTTGCATACTAACAAGCACTTTTTCATATATCAATTTATGAAGATCCATGCGGGTGCTGCACATTTGTGCCTGATAGCCAAACATTGTGTGAATTCCATTACACATCTTTATTGTCTCCAGGGAAACCTTTTTATAGATGAACAGGAACCAGCTCTCCCTTGTGGCTCCAACTCATCTGCATGAGTGACACACTTTTTGTAAATTTTTATAATTTGTCTCTTATTTTCTCTCTGTTTTAAGTTTCTCAAGCAATCTCTTCAAATGTCTCCTGGGGCCTACACAAGAGTTAACCGTAAAATTCTAATTGGCTGCCATGTGAATACAAAAGATTATTAGGGGTATTATAAAAATAAAATGACAAAAATATAAGCGTTTATGTCGATGCGTCAAAGGTTGTTAGGGTGATAACTTGAACATTTTCTTCTCGTAATATACACATGCATATAGAACTAAATACAACTTATTTCTGTAAATTCTTCATTTACGCAATCAATATTTTTGTATCAACGTAAAATTAAAGCTGTTCTCTCATTAGATTCGAACACAAAATTCTGACCTCTCCAGAAACGTTCACGATGAGAGAATTTGGAATTTGTAAATGTGTGCTAACCTGTATTTCTCTAGTGTAGATTTGATATATCTTTATTCCCTTAATTTTCTTTCCTGTAATATTTCCTGTCATAGTTTATTTTCAAAAAATATATAACAAAGACTACTATTATTTATTTATTTTTAAACTAATATCTTAAATCTTATATATTTATTTTCGTAAAAAATAAAATGAAAATCATACATATAAAATTGATAACATACAATGAAGAACTTCAATAAGCAAGTACAGTCAATGGCCGCCCACCGGTGGATACTTCCATTTGTTACCCAACTAATGTCCAAACTATGGCAGGAAGTGATGTGAATGGTGACCTGGAAAGGTAAAAACATTGTATAAAAATTGTCTCTGGAGAGTCTGGCTGACAATGGATCAAAATGAGAGCTGAAACAATGGAGCACAGGTTACAGCGTCATACCAAGCAGATGGTAGTGTGAGGGGGTGGGGGCTGCGGTTTGATTATTTGGACCTTTGAGCTGCTCAAGCCAAGGCTGCAGCCCACCTGGATGTTCCAAAGCTCCATCACAGTGAGGTGGGAGGCTGAGTCCTTACTCACATGGCTCTTATCTCATTCTGACATCTGTTTGCACAGACAGCCTCCTCCAGATGTTTCCTGCAGGGCTTCTGCTGATTCTTAGCAGGGACAAGGGCCTACACACTGGCCATGTGTTGGTGTTAGACCTCTGGGTCCCATCTATTGTGTTTACCTATGGATGCATGCTGAGAGTAACTTGGCAATAAGGCTAGATCATATCCCAAAGGTCATCATTTTCTTATGGTTTAATGTTTGCGTTGCAGTATTTGGCTGTCATATGATGAAAAAATATATAGTTGAGGACTTTCTTATCCAGAGGATGTTGTGTAATTGTCCTCTTTGTGTTTACACCCACAACTAGAATAGTCGATTGTGATAATCAGCCAATGCAATGAAGTCACTCCAGCCTACGTGACTCCAGTCACCTTTTATCGTAACAATGAGTGATTACCAGGGTCAGACTAAAATTAACAATAACAATAGACGCTTGTATCTAAAACGTATAATGCCCAATTAGAAATTCAGCCCGTATAGTTGGTGAAAAAAACAACAACATGTTGGTGAGATCATCAGTCAACTGTTCAGTGGTGCAAGGATCAAAGAATTTACTTTTTTTTAATGTGTCAAATTCCAAAAGGATGTGCCTGGATCAGAACTTTTGTTTTGCGATGGTTAATTTCTTGTTTCAATTGGAAACACTGAATAGCATTATTTTCTCAAAGGATTTGAGTGTACCCAGTGTCTTAATATTATGTGTGTGGCATGCTAGATATACATATTGTACACTGTACTATATTAAATTGTACTCACAAAAATTGAGTGAGAATAAATGCACTGGATAGCATCTTATGCAGGTGGTCAAAATAATGTGGCTGACCAGTACATCATGCATTGTTACAAAGGACAGTTGCCTTTCACTCTGTCTCCAGATAATAATAAAAAATAAAAATAATAGTATAGCCTCTTCCTTTTAGCAACATGCACAGTTTGTGAGACTATTCGGTCCTTTAAATATCTTAAACGGTGTTTTTGATGAATGTGCAACTATTTAATGTGTCTGCGCAAGGACGGGCCTGAGCTTTGAACTGGCATCAGTGTTTTACGGCATCGTGATAATAGCTGGAGACAATGCCGGCTTATATACTCTATCATCATGACAAGCGGAGAGACGGCTCGCCTATCTCACGTCTCATCCTGATAGACCTCTTGCTCAGAAGTGCTGTCTCACCATTCTCCTTCCTGAACTAACCCTGAACTTACTCTTTCCAAATCCTCCTGTACTTTGTACTTCCTTTTTGTTTCGCATGTCATCATGAATTTAACATGAATAACTTCAAAATCTTAAACATACAAACAACCTTGAAAAGTTTCTGTCTATGTATAACCGGTATTTAGCTTTGGGGCAGTCGAAGTGATGAACTCAAGCTTCGTCCAAATATCCACCAGTTCAAGAAAATGTACAAACATATGTTGTTTAGCAGGTATAAATTATTTATATGCATATATGCATATACATATATTTTTTGATAAAGCGGTGAGAGCTCATAAACTACGTTTCTTATTTATTTTCCAAATATGTCTTTTCTTTTCCTCTGTGTTTTTCTTTGCTCCCTCAATTTCATTCACAAATGGTTTTGTGCAAGGAATTTGTCTGAAAAGAAACAGGAAGCTTTTTATTATTATTTGTAATATTTGAATATTTAGAATAAAAAAAACAAGAACGAAAGAAAGCGTGTTTTATATTTGCAAACAATTTAGAAACACTCAGTCCTTCCTTAGCACACCCGTATGTTCTGAGCGTGTGCTGTAAACAACATCACATTCTTTACCAGACTTCTAGCTAAAGTCAAGTAGCACGTAAACTATAACACTGTAGCCCTGGAAGCACAGTATGGACATTTGTCAGCTCGAAACACACAGTAGAAATACAGAAATTGCTCAAATAGTCACTGGGATCCTTTTTTTTACAGAAATATAGAGAATACCAGATTTTATATGTATAAATTCTTGTAGAAGGGTAGACATTGGAGAAAATTGGACAGTGGCTTTTGGAGACTGAGTTTGGATAAGCCATCTTAAGAGAGCTCATGGACGTTCTCCATGCACAGCTATCATTGTTTAACAAGTGAGTACAGCACTTGACAGAAAAGCAGCCAAGCTGCTTGAGGAGCTGCAGAAGTCCACAACTCAGGTGAGAGAATCTGTCCCACCTGTCTGTGAATCTCTGAGCACATCAACTAAAAGCCACTCACTCCACAAATCACTGACATTTTTTTTACCCCTAAATGCAAATGACATTCATCTTCCAGCAAGACAATGACCTTACACATAAAGCCTGAGGAACAGTGGAATGGTTTGCATCAAAGAATATTTATGCATTAGAACGGCCCATTCAAACTCCAGATATGAATCCCATTACTGAAATCCCATTAAGGAGCTGTACAAGCTACTTTATTGAGTTTTATCATACAAAATCTAAAAAAAAATAAGACACTGCTGCTTGTTGTTGTAACCCTAACAAGTTCAAGAGTCAAAGCATTCTAGTTCACGTTTGAAGCAACTCATGGAAATAAATCATTCAAACTGCCTAACATCCCCCATGTACAGGAGAAAATTCAATGTGACAAAGATGTTTGGCACTGTTTTATAGAACGTCCGCCTCCTTGGTAAATGATGAACTTTTAATGTTTTATGTCGTACAACGTATGAAAGAGTTACTGCACTTTTACTGCCGGCAATGACACGCACTGACTTTTGGCCAATGGAATCTATTTAATATCCACCTGCGTTTTGATCTGAATTATTAGGATCTGCGCATATTCATAGAAAGTACTGCCAGGATGTTCGATTCTTTCCAGACCATTTGGCAGAAAGCTTTTCAGAGCGCCTTGCAGATGGTTCTTTTATTCACCTTATCAGCTTTTTTTCCGCCCCACACACAAATGTTACTTTCGTGAGGTGCATTGGCTCAGTCTTTTATGGAGAACAAGAAGGGAAAACCACCAGTTCTGCAGTGGTGCACTGTATGCCGCTGGGCTAATAAATTGTACATGCCTCAAAATAAGAGGAAGTACAGGTCTAATAGAGTATCCTCCAGGCTTCCTGTTGGGTTAACCCATCGGGTTTGAGCTATTCCTCTATGCCAGCTGAGTCGAAGACCACCTCTTTGTTTAACACTTGGGAACTTGAAAATACAGTCATTGGAAGAAAATATTGTA
The DNA here is from genome assembly GCF_054491065.1 of Syngnathus leptorhynchus. Classification (NCBI taxonomy): domain Eukaryota; kingdom Metazoa; phylum Chordata; class Actinopteri; order Syngnathiformes; family Syngnathidae; genus Syngnathus; species Syngnathus leptorhynchus. The sequence continues at coordinate 8,988,248 of NC_141201.1, read as the reverse complement.
CTGCTCACATGAGCATAATCTGAGACGTGAGACTGGTTTGAGACATGAGACATTAAAGAGCCTATCGTGAATCTTAACTATTCATATTTGACTATGCCTCCAACTTTGGACAACTATTTAAGGAACCCCTTCAACAAGCACTTAACGGAGAATGGAGCCAAGAAAATAAAAACTCCTTTCTAAGGAAGAAACCTCAAAACAGAACCAAAGTTCATAATGTCTTCACATATTGCATGAACAAATTTGTGACTCACCCAAACCAGGGTTGCTAAATTCCATGCTTCCCTCTTTCTCTGTAAATTGCTCAAGTGCGACCAGTCTGGAGTGGGTAATATCCAAATTCTGAATTCTCTGAGATTGAAGGAGTAAGGTGATCTGTGTGAATCACAACCCATGTGCCAGCTGAACATGTTGAAAGCACCTGTTTCAAATTTGACTCATGATATCCTTATTCTTCACTGCCTTAGCTTCACCATCCCCAAAATACTTCTCTTCTTTTGTCTGCTCCACTGCATTTGTCAGACCGCTGATTAATTCCCCATTGGAGAGTGGAGGTGGGGGGCACGAGAAGAGGTGAATTGATAAATCACATCTGTTTTCATCCACAGGTAAATAAATTGAAAAAAAAAACATGGCCAAGCTCAGAAAGTCACTGATCTAGAGGCCTTGACACCCACAGATGCTCTGCATTATTGTCGTAGTGCTTCAGTCTAGCATAATTTATTGACCCCAGGGAAGTTGTGGGCACTTGCATGCACATGGGTCCAATTAAGCTACCATATATTTTTTTCTTACTTATTTAATACACGGTCACAGGTAATAAAGATTCTCAGACAAAGTGAACTTTGACCCCATGTGGAGATTTGGGGGTGGCTTGGCTTGGGTCATCTCTCAGCTGGATGGTCGCAGATTCCTGGCCAGGCGTACGCTCAAGAAATACTGTATATAATTTCCATTCTATGACATAAGCTGACATATTTTAGAAGTGCGCTAACTCTGTAAAAGTGCAGTGGTTCCCTACAAAGCAGCGGCGGAGAGGTAGTTGGAAGTCCTGTAAGGGCCCTTATATATCAAATAATGTCCAAAAATACGATCGACGCATCTGTGGAATTAGTTTGACATTAGTGGCATATATTTCTGGTAAAGTTTTGGTCTAATAGAAACTGGACAACTTGTAAGAGGTGTAATGTGAAAACTAACAGAAAATATTATTATGAAATTATTCCAAATCATATTATACAAATTGATGAGAATTTGAATTTCACAGTTCTACAATACAGTCCTTGTTTTTATCTTGCTAAAAACATTTAAAACTTGATGTCTTGTGTAACTCAACTGGTGACACGAGACAGATCATCTAGTACCTTATTCTGCTCAGCCACCAACATTGAGGCTGATGTTGCAATAGCCATCACACGGCGACACAGCAACTGTTATCAATGTTAAGCAACATGACAATTTTTCAGTAATGTGCTTTCTTCACATGTTGGTCACTCACTTGTGCAAATGTTGTGTTCCAGTTAAATGCAAGCAAGTTATGACACATGCGACAATGTGAGAACTATGTGGTGTTCTTTCACTTCAATGCGAAACCTAGCAGGGTTATTTCCAGCCGGGGCTGCTTTTCAGTTTTGAACACCAATTGTCTTGCGCAGTCTGTGTCGTATACCCCCTCCCTCCATTTTACATTTGTGAAGCCCGTACTTGCAAGAATACACAAGAACATGTGCAGTGTAAGTGCGTATGGGTGAATTCCCACGAATGGCACCATTAACTCTCAGGTGTCTGTCGTCTCATTTGTAATGTAAGGCAGTGAAGCCTGTTCATGTGAGAATTTAGTATGGGTTTGCATGAAAAGTCATGCATTGTAAAACTGACATTTTTGGTTCACTTGTTTTGTTCTTTTATTACAAATGTTAGTCAAATAATATTCAATTTAAAAAAAGTTCCAATTATATAAAAGGTAAGATTTTCAATGTTTAAGGGATGTGCTGCAACACTTACAGTCCAAAGTCAAGTTAAAGTTTTTTTGTTCAGTTTCCTATTAAATTAGAGCTGTAATATAAGACTAAAATTGGATGACTTTGCACAACCTACGAGGATTTCAAAGTCTTACATGTTCAATTACCTCTGTCAGCTCCATACTGTGTTAAAAAATTCACATATAAGTCGCTCCTGAGTATAAGTCGCACCCCCACCCAAACTATGAAAAAAGGTGCGAGTTATACTCCGAAAAATACAGTATTCCTTTGTGAAGGCTCTTGAGGTTCACTTACCCTCCTGCTGGGTTTAACTCTACCATCAGTGACTGGCATTTTTTGATGAGATAAGTTATTATATAAGAATTTGCTATGGTGCTTTCCTCATTAGCATTGCTGCTGAGCTGGAGACTGTCCAAGGGTATTTATGGTGAGCTGGCAAGGTAGACTGGTTGCCAGCCAATCAAAGAGCACATATACACAAGCAATCATTCAGACTCACATTCTGCCATTACATTCCCACCACTATTTAGAGACTTTAACAAAGCAAACACGCATGTTTTGTGGAAGTTAACCCAACTAACTGGGGAAAAAAATCCATCCCCCCAAGGTACTTGAACTCCTTCACCGGAAGCATGTCAGAAAGGCAATGTGCCCACTCAGATTTCACAATTATCATTTATCTATTTCAATTCGTGATTTAAAGCATACATATTCGTCAACTCAGCATTATATTGTACGACCTCTCAGTCATTGCTACTTGCGCATCCAAATAGAGACATTTTTGACCCCACCGCTAAAGCATTGTGTTTATGACTTCTAGGACAAGTTGCTATAGTTGCCCGGGCAATGACCCTCCATGCACATACTGCCTCCTCTCAGTGTCCTGCCACTTGCACCTTCTTATCACCACCACAGCCACCCGCTCATTCTCATGTACAAACAAGAAGAAGGGATGACTAAGTGTGCAGAAAATGAAAGTGCTGCAGTCGTCAATTAGATTGCACATACAAACACGTACGCATACACACACACACGCACACGCACGCACACACACACACACACACACACACACACACACACGCAAGCACACACACACACACACACAAGCACACACACACACATACTCGTTTTATAGTCCTGTTTTTTGCCTAGTAGGAAGCTAGGTCAACTAAAAATTGTTTATCGACGTCGTTTGTCAAAAAATTTACCTAAATATTTATGCAATGTTGAAATAACTTTGGCAATTGTTACAAAAGGATCCAAGAAACACACTGCAAGCTTGCAGTTTTTATGGGATGCTTGAGTAGAAAGTGATAAACATGCTTTCACAGCCACCTCTGAGCTGTGAGACCTATGGAAAACTACACATACATTGTCAGCCATAAAGTCTCCTGACAGACATCTTATGGACAAAAGGACCAATATCCGTATTAGACCTGCTACCTTGAGGTGACATGAGCAAACATGTTGTTTTTGACAACATATATATTTGAGAATTAAATTTTAAGAGCTTGCTCAGCATTATATACAAGATGCATGGATTTTTTTGGGGGAAATGGTAAAATCCAGGGAATATTCGACTGGTGGCCAACTCTGAACTGGTGGGTGACGAAGCCTGATGAGAAAATAAAGTCTGGAAAAAAATGTGACGATGGTCTTTGCAGCACATTGGTCCAATAATATTATAGATCTATGCAGTGTGCAGTAAGTAATGAATGTAAGGAATGTAAACCTGCTGAGCAACTGATGTGGCAAGTTGTCATAAAAAGATGACAAAAAAAATGAATGCATTTTAGTTTTATTTCGTAGATTTTCTTTTTTTCTAATCTTTATTTACCCAGGTAAGGCAACTGAAAACAGATTAGTATTTGCAATGCCAAGGTGGCTTGCACACAGCATTAAAAGTCAGATTTTTAAAATGTATTTTGATGATGTAAGAATCAGTGACTATTATGACTTCACTTCATTTATGGCTATATTTGTCATTTGGGGAAAGTGAGGTTCCCTGAGAAACTGAGTTAAACAGCCCTGACATAAACATCGTTAATGCAATTTAGTTGGTATGCCTGATACATCAATATTTGTTTTTCCAAGTAAAGCGCTAGTTGTTTTTTTTTTCTCTGTAAGTCACTGAAGTCTCTTCTGCTTTATTTCAAATTGTTATCACCTGACAGAGGGAATCAGCTACCCAATGACTCATCATTTTAGGACATACCCGTGACCACATTTTGTCCTCTGATATGTCATCTTCTTCTTCTTCTGTCGCAACAAGAGGGGGGAATGGTGAGAACAGTGGGGTGTAGCCTTTCCCAAGCCAAAGCCCAGAAGATTGTTGTGGAGCAAAGAGCCCACCTCGGCCCCTTAGTGATGTGGGAAAAGCCTGGGAGGGCGTCCGTGTGAGTGTGCTAAAGCTCCAAATGTAGCGCTGCAACATTAGTTCAGGCCAGGCCCAGCTTGTGAAACACAGCTTGGCCCACTTGTGTTTTCTTTGCATGTTGTTTCACCTTGGCTTCAACTAAACAGGCATCACCACACAAGATGAAGGCTGATTCACTGAGATTGCTTCGCACTAAGCATTTTTGAATTTTGTGTGGTTTGTAGGGGTGTCACGTGACAAAAAAACGTGGTCAAAGAAAGTATTCAGCTGAGTTACTTTTCAAACTTGACTTATTCCAGTGTATGACATGTTTTTATTTGTGAGTTAAAATGAGCTTTATAAGACACTAAACAAGCAAGCTAAAACAAGATGTACGACTAATGAGCCTGATTATTTCTAGCTCATTTGGTTTCTGATTGTATCCATTCTCCTACAAACATACCACAATGGTTTCAGTGTCTTCTTTTGCAATAATCTTTGCACCATGTACCACATGAAAGCTTACTGATACCACTCCATACCACTGTAACATTTGGGAGCCAGACACTGGCAAAGTGAAGTGTCATAGTGAGTAATCCCTAGCTGGTCTCAGTGTGTTATACTGATAGAGAGCAGGAGGATCTGTGTTCTGTCAAATCCTATAACAAGCCAAACACATGCCCGTACTGCACTTGCACATGCATGGTTATAACAACGTCCCACCAGTGGAGAGAGTGCAAAATTTATCAGGGAAAAACAAAAGGAAAGAAAGCGTTGTTATTATTGCAAGATCTTCGCACGACATCTCCTGCTTGTTTCTTGGAGGATGAGAACGAGGATTGGATCACATCTTGTAGCTCTTCTGTCAAAATGTTTTCTTGTATGTGAAGTACAGCAAACATTCCTCTGAAGCGCCTCTGAACATACAAAGAAAGCTAATGCATGACTGCAAAATGTTTACATGCACACTACTCACTCAACCGAAAAGTACTTTTCTAACCTTTTGCATCAGTTCAGACTCCATGTGAAAAGAGGTACAGTGGAACCTCGATATACAGTCGATTGCCCAATTCAGGATTTTTCAAAATACGCCTGCAAAGACAGTTGAGGCAGCTGTCCTTTGACATGTTAACATGTTGTGCAAGATCTCTGCATAGCTTATTCGTTCTGAAAGTATTTTAATTTTTATTTTGTGGCTTTTATTTATTCATTTATTTTCAAAGGAAAACAAATTAGAGATCGAATAGTATCCGGAATCGATAGCGTTCAAAATCCAAGGTTTCAAAGTAGCTCTTAAAATATTAGAAACTCAGAAGTTCATTGAATGTTCCTGCGTGTGTGGGACATCCATACTAATAAGAGTTGTAGCAACTTTGAGGGTGATTTGACATTGTCCCTTGATGGATTTAGGGATTGGGGTTAGGATTAGGGCAGGTTAGAACATTTTTAATAGGCTTTTTGGGGTTTGGGTGGAGTTAGGAGGCGGTGATGATTAGGTTTATGGTCGGGGTTAGGGATAGCAGGATGAGGATGGGATTAGGAGTTTGGGCTAGATGACAGGTGTTTGGTCCGATTTTGAGTCAGGGTGAGTTTAAGACTAGGCCACACGGTTGGCGTTGGAGTAAAGCTTGGGTTAAAGTTAGGTCAAGGTCTTTTTAATCTTAATAGCACTTTTTTAACATTTTGTGCTACTCAATGTTATGTACAATTAAAGAACAACATGAATATTCACTTACATTGCTAAAGGGTTATACCGGACAAAAAAATACACTCATATAGCAAATGAAGGGGGACTATTCCAATTTCTCGTGCCTGCCAAGAGAAGGCTTGACCTTTAAATTCAGTTAAGGATTGGGTTAGGCTTTGTCAGAGTTTGGGTTAGAGTTAGCTGCGACTCAACACTCACATAGATTGCTAATTGACCTCAATACAACTTTTCCATTAACTTGGTATCAGTTATAAGTGTAAAAACGGTAGCCTCCAGAGAAACAAAAAAGATAGTAGCCACAGCCTGATATGAGCCACATTCCCATTGACCTCTGCCCCTAAACACTATTGGTTTTGTGGCCCTGCTCCTGCTGTGTTTGGTCTGATTTACTGTGCAACACTGCTGACTTGTCTTCAGGAGTAATCCTGGGTCAGAGTGAGCTCGTAAATTTCAAGTGTGCAAGTTGAAGGGAAGGTTAAGTTTGCTGTAGTCAGTATTTGTGCAAAGTCAATTTAAAAAATCAAGCCAACAATATAAATATTGTAAAACAGCTACAACAGTGTTGTGTATCCGAACATAGGACACAAAGATGAGAAGTTACGTTGTGGCTTTCAATTTATAGCCCCCCAACTGTTCTTTGACCATTTAATAAAATAAGATATACAGAACTATAACTTTTCCTGATAAGTGGAGCGTTACCAAATATTTGTCTCCCACAGGGAATTAGAGAGCAGCCCCTTCTCTTCGAGAAAAGTAAGTTGTGTCAACCTTTGTCACTCCGGGGGTTAAAGTTTGGTGGGAAAGGACAGAAAGACCGAGGGTTTTGCGTGAAGGCGCGCACAGCATGAATGAGCTATTTTTGTTGTAACAACATTAAATTTAACGACTCATTTTTGGAGTGTGGAGAAACCGGCATGTAGGAGGGAGAGGCTGGAAGGGCACGCAGGGAGAAGAAGGCTGCTGCCACCAGCCAAGTGGGCACACAAGTGGACAAGTCAACAGGGAGTGAGTCAATGTTGACAAAAAACACTGAACTTTACATGTCATAAGAATAGAGACGCATTGTCTTATTTTTAACCTTATGGGTTTTCCTGCTCAGTGCAATTAAGTAAAAGTGCAATTCAGCTATTACCCAAATATGACTCATGTTTAAACCCTATGGTGAAGCCAGGCAGGGCACCTTCCAAGGCCTACACCATTGCACAACTAACATTAAAACAGGGCAGAAAAGTCAAAGACAACTGTGAGCAAAAAGGAACACTTGTAGAGGCATAGAGAAAATTTGAAACACTGCGTGCTATTACAAGTCTCAAGCTATGACTGTTTGGTTACAGATGTACTTTAATTGCATGAAGAAAAAAACTTTTTTGGAGTGGTATATTGGAGCATAAATTCGGGAGTTTCCAAATGGCTGAATGCTTATTGAATTGAATGAGGCCAAATAAGACAAAGGTCAATAATGTATTATTTTCTGCAATGCCAGATTGTGTTGAGTGCATTTTGCAGTTCATTTTGCTTTTAAACTGAAAGCATTTTTTTTAAGATTGCTCTTTGAATACAATTTGTGTCTTATTTAGGTCACTTTATTGAATTAAATTGAATGGGATGGTACAAAAGGGTGCCGTTAGTAGTTGGGCAATGGGGAGGTTTTACAGCGGCAAAGTGGACACGACACAGAACCACACACAAATGATAATATCAACAAATCAAAAATGCATGCAATATGATTGCTTGCTTGCTTGCTTGCTTGCTTGCTTGCTTGCTTGATTGATTGATTGATTGATTGATTGATTGATTGGTTGATTGGTTGGTTGATTGATTTTGAGCTTAAAAACAGAAAAAGATATCAGTAAAATACAAAAGGAAAAAGAAAAGGAAAAAGAAAACAGGACAATGAAAAAATGTCCCAAGCAAGTCGTAAATAACTTAACAATAATTAGGACAGCTCGAAAAGGAGTAGGAAGAAGTTAAAGAACTTTTCAAATCCTACCCTCTATCTCTTTTATCTATTCATAATACAGATTTTTCTATACCTATGTACTTATATACCATAATTATATACCACACACATTACTGCACTTATGTAATAATGCACAATAATCAGAACAATATTACCATGTGCTAAAATGCAATAATCAGAATAATCAATAATAGTCAATGATATAATCATCAATACTATGCAATTTTACAACATCCTGTAATGACACCAAGCTGAATGGGAGCAGCTGCTGTATACATGCACCAACTGAACAAATAAACTTGATTATGACGGTGATATTGTGTACGCAACTATAATGTACTCATGCACTAATGCACATTTTGATTTCAGTATATCATGCCAGAACATTCTCAAACCAAGATACAGACGTCTGTATGCAATGAATTGCATGACAAAATGATCAGACCCTATATTTTAAGACATGTGCATGTGTGCTTGGCGTAAAAATGGGCGCATCTTCATTTTCTATCACAAGCCGCCGGTGCATCTAACAATTTTGTGACAGAAAGTATACTAGACTTTAGACCAGGTGAAACCAGCTCTCATTCATAGAGCAGGTGGTATAACCCAATATTGGTGGCACAGTAGACAGATTCTGTGCTCTGCAGCAGCATTGTGGGGAAAAAAGCAGGGGGAAAACTATACATCAAAGAGTAAGCAGTTGAGGATTACATACACGCCAACATTACTATCAGCAGTGCAATAACGACTATACACTACAGTACAGTCATAAATAATATACAAAAAGAATGCGACACTACAACATGCTACTATATTATGCAAATGAGAATGTGAACAAAAACATTAAGGGTAACCAGCGGCATGGAATGTTTTGACGACACGTGAATCAGATATACTATGCTGTACGACCTATAAGCATTTGGGAGCAAAACCAGCAATATTAAGCAGAAATATGGCAATTATACAAGTTAGATAACATGAATAGTTTTAAGAAATATTCGTACTTATTCCTTTCGCTCTACACCAGTCTTTGTCAAATGATTCTACCTTCACAGCAAGTTTAAATTTCTCAAGATAATCCTGGCTCTATTTTCATTTTCAATTTTAGATATTAAACAGAATCATTCTAAGTCATATAAAATATTTTGCATTCTGACATAATTTGATTTTATTGCAACATGTGAAACAAATACTGTATCCAACTGTCTTCTATATTTACAAATATAAAACGCAATATCAGCAGATGTTTCCATTGCCATGCAGCACCAATGTGAATCTTTATAAAATGTACAATTGAACAACAAATACAATCTTGTTCATACATTTTCATCTAAATGACTGGAAACCTATTGCGCAGTCACTATTCAAGCATGTGTTAACTGTGACTACGCAGCAATGACAGTGTTTTCCACACTGAAACAATGAAAGCGTAAGATAATGTGCCAAGATTTGTTTGCCCATGAAACCACAAACCATTTATGTTTTGCTCCACCCCAGAAACACACACACGCACACACACACATGCAGCATGGATGGAGGGATGGATTGATGGATGGACGGATTGACGGAAAGACAAGCAGGTAGACAGACAAGTAGGTATATACAGTATGGTCTGTCATGTAGCATGGGGATACTGCCAACAATTACTATTATTTACCGCACTAAACTGTCACACATACATCTTCTAATGAAAACATGTATTATTGGTATTAACAGGAGAGAATACTTAATCAGTATCAGTGTGTACGTGTATGTGGGTGCGTGCGTTCGTGCATTAGCGTGTGTGTATTTAACCCCAACAGCAGAGAAACGGTCTTTTGACTAACACTGATTGAAAGCAGATGTTGGCTAAAAGGCAAGCACAAGAAGAAAATGTTTGGGAAAATTCTCAGGGCCTACCCTTCCCTTTCTGGGCCCTGGCCCAGGCAGCCAATGGTGGCTCAGCAACAGCTCGACTCAAGGGTGAAAGAAGCCCTCCTACTGGATGATGATGCAGACGTGGGCGTTTGGAGCAGATGCCCTGGGAAAGTTTCTGTGTCCCAGTTGACTCTCGGCAAAAGAAAAGCAAGAACATTTTTTGTTCAACTGGAGCGGTACCGACATGTGTTTGAATCCCCCCTCCCACTTGATTACTTCTAATGCGAGCACTTGGAGATCCTTTTGAATGTGACAGATACTATACACGAATAATCCAACGGTTTACAATTCAACTGTATTATGGAAGGGAAAGAAAAGATGACTTTCAGAGGAATTTAAAATGAATGAGAAGCTTCCACACCTTTGCCATCTCAGACTCTCATCTTGTATTCCACTTTTTCAACCTTTCACCTCCTCATTTTCTTCCTTCCTCGCCATCTCTCGTCTCTGCTGTCACACTCCAGTTCACAGGCGGCCTCACCTGCAAACAAAGCACCATTTTAGTCTTTCATTGTGCAAGCCTATTGTCTATTCACGGCAAAGGCATGGCACAAATCAATCATCTTTCTTAATGGAAACTCCACATTAGCCTGTGAAGACACTCCATTTCCGCCACGGAACGCCAGGTCGACTGGTACCTGAGTTCTAGTCAATGTAGACCTCGGGGGCCAGCAGCCACTCTCATTTCAGGTAGGATAGCAAGGTGATGGAGCCCGGTCTTGGGGTGGCAGCCGGAGTCAATGGTGTATTAACTCGGGATGCGACAGCGGCAATAAAAATGCAAATTAACAGTCAAAGCAGGGGATGGCTCTGATCTGCCCTTCATGAGACGGTATAATACAGTCGCTACTCTTGCCGAGACATGTGGTTCAACACGTTTCAGCCACTATATGTGATGAATGGAAGGAACACAGGAAAGAATTTTGAATAAGAGGCCAACCTTGAGTACTTCATGTACATTTTTGTGATTTACTTCCAAGTACGTTGATGTGCTGTCACACATAGGAAATTGCTTTATTTTGCTACACTTCATCCTGATATATTCATTTTTGAGATACAGGGTTGAAATTGAACAGTACCGTTGTCTATTGGTTACTCCATCTGTATCGCAATTGAAGTTAAAATCTTTCCCTGATTAACAGTGAACTTGATCACTCCAAATTGTAAATATAAATCTAATGTATTGTCATTGCACATGTCATAGGTACAGAGCAAGAACATTTGTTGAGTGTAAGAGACATTGATACTAACAGGGGGAGACCAAACGGGAAGGTTGACAAGTCACCTAATGGACGCCCGGATTTTTAGGTTTCCGCTCATTCTCGATTCTAATGAGGAGAAGCGTTGTAGAAAATGAATGTCACCCTATCCCATTTTTGTGAGGGTAGAAGAACTGAAACGTGAAGATCTGTGTTAAGTTTGGTTTTATTTTATGAATGAGGTAATATGGACATGACTCTTGAGACGAATGAAGGAGATACTATAAAGCACACCTGCAGCATGACTAACTTGACTGTCAACATGGAGCAGTCTGTTTATCTATAAGGGTACAATGTGTTGTTTCAGGGTACAAGTGGGATCGAACTGGTAAAATGTCATTTGACAGGTGATCAATATAGTGCATACCCTGCTTCAAGACTGCTGGCTATAGGCTGCAGCCCCCATGTGACATTGAACAGACATAAACACAATAGAAAAGATATGGATGAACTGCGCCCTTGGGAAATACCTAAACTTAATGATAACTTAAGACAAAATGTGTTAATTTTATTCTTGTACTCAGTGTAAGTCTTGTGATCAGTCTGGACTCGTGCAAACATGACAGCGCTTCTTTTGTTTAGCACCACTAGAGTCCTAAGAAAGTGTCGGGATTTGGGAGTGAACCTTTCCGTTTCATGGTGGTTGGATGCTAATCTTGGGCATTTGAATTTTGATGTGAAAGCATGACTTTGCTATATAAACAAAGAAAACTCCCCTTACGAATGTCTTGATACAGTGATTGTATGGTCCATGCTCAAGACATACATTTGATATACATTACATTTTTTTTCTAGTTAATCTCTTTTGGTGTCTATTGATAAAATGGATATTTCATGATGAAATTCATCTTTCACCCAAGTGTAATTGGAAATAAGTTGACACACGCTACAAGTGAAATATTTTACCTTTATCAATGTGAAATCTTGAAAATCTATGAGAAGTCTCATGTTGGAGAGGACACATTAAGATAAGCATATGTCCTTGGGCTAGTGTTTCTAAGTTTGGCATTCTTGGCCACGGGGGACCCATAGATCATATTTCACTGTTTCTCTGCGTAATGGAACATCTTCGATGGCCTTTCTGCGTCATTATCTTAATTCAAAAGGATCTCCCTGGAAGACAGTGAGGATATATTTAGTTTTAAGAACGGCTGTTAATACTTAAGTTCAAATGCTGTTTAAGTATTGAGATTGAAGATAAAATGGGGTAGGGATAAGGTTTATGTGGTAGATTGAGAAGAAAATAGTTCAATATATGTGATAGATATGTATATATGTGACACGGTCAGAAAAAAAGGGGATGTATGTATTGGGACCCTTGTTATTTGTGCCATTTGTAGGCAAATACCATAGGGTACATATTATATATACCTTAGGGTACATATTCCAAACCCCTGCAACATGATACAAATGATTCCCCTAACACTCCTAATCTCTTTCAATTTGTAATTACGTACATTACTTACTAACACTTGCACCTGTTTATCTCCGTTAGAAAACAAAATCAAGCTTAACCTGCCAACATACAGGAAATGCATCTACCATTTATTTATCACATATGCACAAGCACATGCTTAAGTGTAGCATGTGAGCACTTTATCTTTCCACCAATGGTACTATTTGAGGTTTTTAATGTTTCTTATACATAAGTCACAGTCACGGTTGCACTTCTTGGTTACCACGTTTTTTTCAATTGTAGGTAAAGATCCCAATAAGCAGCACTACTTATTTTTTTATTTGTTTGGATCTGTGGAGTGTCTATTTTTATTAGAATCAAATTGTCTCACAGAAGTAAGCATTGAACACCAGGACTCTAATATAAGGATAATCACTTTTTTATGAAGTACATGCTATTTGACTTCATGCTGCAATTGTATAAATTGTACTTGTGTTTCCATCTAATTTCAATTCCATCCACCAAATTAAGGCTTGGTCTGAGGCAATGGTGTTGCATGCGTGCATGTCTGGAGCACAATGTTAGTGAGCCTCAAAATTGGAACCAGTCTTGAATCCTACTGTGATACTCGAATGACTAATTCAATCACAGGCACAGTTTTCTGAGTTGCTTTCCTCATTTGTAAGTCAGTGACTCATCTCATTCGCTCCACTCCCACACAGCCAACATGTTCAACATGAATGGAAACAAGGTTATTTTACGGAAACTAGAGAAACAGTTACAACTAAAAGTAATACTCATTGCCAGTGATTGCCAAACCCTCCTTTACCCTAACTTGGGTAACCAATGTAAAAATATACAAAAACAAGTACCTAGATAGAATGTCTGTACTCCAAAAAGACAATCATCTCTGTTCTCAGAGATCCTACATATTTTTTGAGTATGTTCTCAAGAGAATTTAGCCAGATTTCCTATCAAAAGTGATGCATTGCAATCCAGTGACATTTATAGTAAGGGGGTATTTGCAAAGATATTGAAAATAAATACAATTAATTTCGGGTGAAGTTCGAGACAAACTTAGTAAAGTGCATCAGGGATGCCAATATAACTTCACAAATGAGCATAACTTAAGCGGTCATGTGCAATTGGTCGTTGACACAATTAAGGCAAAATGTAGCATCGGACAAGGGAGTGAACAACATTTGGAGACACATTCGATAGTTTAAAAAAAAAAAAAAAAGCGATATTTCAGACAATCGTTATCAATTCTGCAGGTGAAATATAATAAAAAAGCCAAGCATTATAGCCCCAAATGGAAAACTTTGTAAAGTATTTCACGCATTTGCGATTTAATCAGTATTCTTGTCTTAGCACAGCAATGTTAAGACTGCGTGCCGGAGACAGATACAGCGTGCCGAGACCCTTAAGACAAATATTTAGGTTTGAGGTCTGACAAATGGGATGCTATAAACTGGCGGCGGCAGCACAGTAATAGTTGCCTGTCAGAAGGATGCAGGAATTTTTGGGGGGAAACTGCTGCGTGTGAAATTTCTCGTTTCGGCACACATTTTCTTTGTTGTGTGGTGAAAACGCAGCTTTCAAATTACCTTACATTGAGGTACTAAAGTGGACGGTGGAGGAAAATAGCCTGAGAATCACCATGGTGACGGGTTTCCGTGTTAAATACATGATTGTGAATTGTGGGGGATTTTCCTCAAACCTGCTGAGTATTCATGTCTGGTATGGATCACGCAACAGCAGAAGGAATACCTGGCTAATTATAGCCACCATCCATTCTTTTCATCTTCCCTAAAATGTGACCGACCAGTCCTCTGCTAAAAATAAGTAAGTGAATCAATCCAATTTACAGTCCAATTTACTATGGACATTTTATACTGAGCAGGAGAGGCACGTGTATGGTTCTCTTATGTCACAATATTTTTTGTTCCCGGTTCTATGGTTATCATCACATTCATCCATCCATACAAACATGAATACACACACACCATCAAATTATTTGTTCACATATATTTTATAACATTTTTGAAGTACACTTTAGAAATAGAGGCTACAGTTTATAAAACCTTTCCAGCAGAAATTATTGATGGGCCAGCATCAGCCTTTTTCTCTAGCAGACAGATCTATCTTTTATTTAACAAAAAAAATGGAAATACCCATGGGAGGGGGAAAAAAAGAAAGAAAATCGCTACATTGTTCAATCCTGTGCTACCTTTAATATCCCATGAAAGCACCAGATGTCTGCAAAATTATTTTATATAAAATATAAATTATTGAAAAAAATATTAAAATATTTGTGAACTAAATACAATAAAAAAAAAAGGATCTCATAACAAAAATACTATAAAATATACAAAAAACAACATGAAAAAAAAAAAAAGCTTTTCCTTCTGAATCCTTTTTTGGGGAGATATGCGTGAGCCACAAACTATGTACAAACTATGACATACAGTAGATCTGTGACAGTACAAATTGCTCTAGAATAATTGCGACAATTTCAACAGAGAGTTTACTCCCAGCACATGAAACTAAAAAAGACAACTCCATCCTGCACAAAAAAACTGTCTATGCCGAAGTTCCTCTTCTTAAAATGGGAGCTGATATAAAAACAGTGTTTTAAACATGTATGGAAAACAATAACAGTGTAGCTGATGAGAACCAAACAGTTGAAGTTCAAATTGGTGTTGTGTGTTTATGAGCGAGTGCTACGAATAATGACGGCTAGACAAACATCTTCCCAATAAAACAATCACTTGAAACAGTCAGTGGGAGACCCCTAGAAGCTAAAAAATACATTGCCTATGTTCTCAAGCCGGGCGCACCATTTCATTTCCAAAACGGTGAGAGAATCATGGTCCCCATCTTCCCAACTTTTGGGTCCATACACGAAGTACGGCTTCCAAAGACCTCACAAGGCTTTTGGTTATTATTCCGGCTTTGTCGCGTGCTTATTTGCGTAATCCGGATCGCTGTGACGCATTATGAAACACAATCTGCACAAATAGACATCTCCAAAGCTATTTTCATCAATATGGGTAACATTCAGCTACTGTAAACAATAACATTGTATTTATAAGATGATGCTCAACTTTGGCATTTCCCATAAAGCCAGTGTACAGCCCATTTGCCAAACTCATCTGGAACCAGTGAATCTTAATGCATGAACATACATGGATGGACTCATAAGATCCCTCTAACTTCAAATTGTCTCTCAGACTATACACATATTTCCTGAGCATGTTCTCATGAGAAATTAGTCAGATCTCCTATCAAAAGTAATGCACTGTAATCCAGTGAAATTTCTGTTACCAATACTACTCGGGGGGGGGGGGGTATAAAAACTATAATTAATTGAAAAGACAAACTTAAAATACATCACAGATGCCATAACAAATTTAGAGATGGGCATTACAATAACTTATCGTTAAGTGGTGATTGTGCAATTGGTTCTTGATTAATTGAATCTTGATGCAATTGAAGCAAAATTGATTATTAAACATTGGAGACACGAATGTAATCAATTTGAAATATTTCACATTATCATTAATAATATTTCTACACAGGTAAACATGATATACATACACTGTACATACTTGCCTGACAATTACAAAAAATAGTAATTGAGCATTTAATTTCTTGATAAAATGTCATCAAATGCCCATCCCTTGCTTGTGGAGTGCGATTAGCTTTTTAATACAATTTCCAACTAAATTCTCGTGAGTGCACATTTACTTTCTTCGCCTTCTCTCCATCGAACACATGCAGCTTTCTTTCTCTCTACTACCTCTTTACAAATTTAAAACTCCATCCGAGATCTGCCTTCAAACATTCGGAGCATTTTCCCCTCAACTACACTTCACTTGTGACTTTTAAGACGACTAATCAGTGAACCGACATTTTTTTTATACATACTTTAAAACAACCATAGAATTCCCCGCAATGATTGTCTACCGTTTGCTAATACTGCTGGTATATGTAAAAAAAAAAAAAAAAAAAAAAAAAGAAAACTTCAGCAATATGTCTTAGACAAGAAACCACATGAAAAAAAAGTTTCATAAGCAACTGCTACTTTCAGTCATTTCATAGACACTCATGCTATGAGTGATCTCGCCCCACTCAATCCCATCAGCATGCTTCTCCTAAAAGGCTTTGAGAGCTCTTTGCTTCCACTATTTTACCGTTGTAGTTGATACACTTTACAACATACAGTATAGATGCTTGCTGCTGGGGTTGCATGGGCTGCTGTCGTCATCACTAAAATAATACTCATCATCTTGACACTTTTTGGTCCAAGCTGAAAAAAAAAAAAAAAACATTTAAAAAAAAAAAAAAAAAAAAAAAAAAAAAAAAGAATTGTCTTGGTCCTGACTTGAACTCCACCAGCATAGTGGAACCTACATCTGCAAAAACATCAACCAAATGGGGGGGGGGATATATATATATATATATATATATATATATATATATATATATATATATATATATATATATATATATATATATATATATATATATATATATATATATATGAACATACACAGACACATATGTGTGTGTGTATCTATGTGTATGTGTAAATGTATACAGGCCTTTGGTTTTTGGTTTTCTCACCCAAGACCGCTAAGATGACAAAACCAGTTAGTCATTAAAAAGGTTTCTGCCCCCTCCCCCCAAATAAAGGTTCGTTAAGACCACTTAATGAGTGCCAGTCCGTGTGGCTTCAAAGTCTTTTTCATGTTTCTGTCGACTTTCACTCGTCCGTGTCTGGCTTTACGTCCAACATGGCGTGCAGCTCCTCGGGTGTGTAGCCCAGCAAGCTTTTTAAGTCACAAACAAAACGGTACACGTAGCGCTTCCCCGACGTCTTGTGGATGATGTTCTTATCGTAGTAGTAGCGCAGACCACGGCTCAGTTTCTCATAGTTCATTTTGGGCTTGTTTTTCCGCTTTCCCCACCTGCGAGCAACCTAAAGAGCCAGGGGAAGAAGATAGAATGAGCGGATTAGGATTTGCCATTTAGATGATGAAATTATTACAGCGTACATTTTGTAGCCCGGGTAATATCATCAGAGAGTACAATACAATGATGCAATCGTATGTTACAAGGGGGAAATGCTAAAATAGCAATTATGTGAAATCCAATTTCCTTATGATCCAAACATTGACATTATCAACAAAATAACATGAACAATTTTCACTAAAGAAGTTGAATCACGATGATTTTAGCAATAACTTAAAGAAAAAGAAGCACTTTTGACTTTTGTCTTGCATGACAGGTAGGAATCAGGCTCACACATCTTTTACAATTACCCTCATGGAACCAAACAACAATTGTTGCAAAGTAAAAGCAGCGTTTTTTCATGTGGTTATCTACTTTGGACCTCCCAGCACGTGTGCCAGTGTGACTTGGGGGGGTGGGGGGTTGTGGGGGGGGGTTTCGCAACCTCTCACCTCATCCGGGTCGGAGAGCTTGAACTCCCAGCCGTCGCCTGTCCAGCTGATGAAGGACTGGCAAGACTTATCGGTCAGCAGCTCCAGGAGAAACTGCCACAGCTGAATGGGACCCGTGCCTGAAGACCACATGAAAAACACAAGGTGTTCCATTTTTGGAGAACTTACTCCTTGAAATCAAACTATGGAGCGACATTCAAGAGTATTTCACTGCGACACAGCAATGTAGTTCATTTCAGGTAATAGGCACTGAGAAAGAAGTCACACTCTAAACCGTGGTAAAAGATGAAGTACAATGTATCTCTTTGTGCTTCTTTCATGCATGATTGTTACATACTCATATGGGTCAGAAGGGTGTTAAACTAATAAACCTTCTGAAGCAGCGCAAACCCAAAAGAAGGGCCATCTATTCACTAAAATGTCCATTGTGTTTTTATTTTTCTGCCCATCTTTCTTCATACTTAAGAATAGCACTTTATACTTATTTGTTTTTTTCTACATTGACGAAATCACCGATTTTTATTGACCTGCCTGTATAACTCGGGGAACACAAATTGTGTGTAAGGTTTAACATTTGTTGTGCAATAAACTCTTATAACCAGTTGAAGGCTGATGGCTTACAGTGTGGGGGGAAAAAAAGAACGAAAGCAGAACAGACTGTTTCAAAAAATGGTTTTGAGTCTGTGCTAGATTGACTGCAGCACACTTTGATGTTGTGGCTTTTCGGCATATACGTACACTAACCCACCTCCTGCTTAGGCGTGCATGTTGAAATTACACCTGCTTATGCAGCACAACGCCCCGGCAAATACACCCCCCCCCCTCAAAAAAAAAATACATACCTATATGTAACTATAGAAGCAAAAGTCACTTCTCTGAGAAAAAACAAATACGTCTTTGTATAACGTAACCAAAGCGTTTGGGGAAACAACGCATGTGAGTTTCACACTTGACTTGACATTTCTGAGCATGCAGATTGTGTTTGAGCGTGGTAAGAATGCATATGGTGCTAACACTGGCCCTCTTTCACAGTTTTGACTCACATTCCAACGTCTGCCGCTGCAACAGCGAGGCCCTTCACCAGCGACGAAGGCCACTCTCGTGTATAAAACGCAGACTGCAGTTTTATGAAAAGAAAAATGTTTCCAAAAATATCTTACAATGGCCTTGTACTGAAAAAGTGTACAGTGGGGCCTCTCATTTGCAGAACTTTCCCAGAATGTGACCCACCCAAATGGAAAATTGTATCCGTGAAAGTATAACGAGCAAACAGGCTCCTAAAAGTAAAAGAAAATTAGAATATTAAGGATTTTTGTCCTGCAATTTTCTTTCCAACAAGTGCCTCTGAGTATCATAACCTAAATAAATATTTTAAGATAAACTTAACTTAAATGCATGCTTTATTTTTGTTGCTGTCACCAGAACCGTTGCAAGCAAACTAGCTGTGTGTAAAATGTGTCTCCACTTGCGAGCATTAGAATATAATATGATGCAAGGCTGACAAATTTGAATGCGTCACCACTTGCGAGCATGAGAATATAATATACTATGATGCAAGGCTGACAGATTTGAAAGCAGTTGGCTGTTAAAATATTGGTTAGCCAGAGGAAGCCATAGAAATGTTGACTCTGTTTTCTGTGCGCAGCCACCTCATCACCGCAATACAATGTCACGTAACATGTCACCTCTGCTTAACTTCTTAATCCACACACAATATTTTATGAACACATGAGTTTCAATGCTAGTTCTGCATCAGAATAAAGTCAAAGAATGCTGACTTTTAACATGAAATTTTCAGATCTTTTTTTCAACATGTTGGCTAATGCTGAGGGTGTAGCACTGAATACATGGCTGTAGAACTGAATTGAATCCAAATGAGTCGGCACTTAGTGACAGTATTATTGTGTTGGACTGAACAGTCAGGCCACACTCTTTGTTCTCTAATTGTGTTTTGAAGCTATTATGTAATTTACTTGACAATTATGTTTTTTTTTTTAATCACTTTCAATGCTGTCAATGTTCCGTTTTTAAAACGTTTCATCCGTTTCGCAACTGTTTCGATCCCCCGTCTCTTTTAAAGGTTTTAAAAGCTGTTTGTATATGTGAATGTGTGATTAACAAGTACTTAAATGAACTAATATAGATTATATATTCTCAAAACATTTATTAACAACAGTTGTTTAGGTTTGGATACTATTATACGACATGTAAGACTGAGTGTTGGCCAGAACTGGTAGGTTTGAGCTACATTTGCATGAGGGGAAGTTTGTAGATTTACATTATCTGTTTCTGAAAATGCCACAAAAGATGAAGTGATAGTTTGACTCGGGTTGGCTATGCATAAGGGCAGGCATATTTTCAGTTTCAGCAGCACTGCTGAGACAACCTGGAAAATGTAGGTTGAGATGCGGGTTACAGATTAGAAAGAGGCAGGTTAGAAGTGAACAAAAGAGAGAAGCAAAAACAAGAAAGAAAAAAGAGACTGCGCAAACACTGTATTTTTTTGTGCGAAAGAATTTTCCTTGCTTCGTTAAAACCACATGTCATTTGTGGAGGCAACGGGATGCCAAGTAGTAACGTTGGAAATGATGTCCTACTAAACAGCTCACCTGTGTATCCTGCAAGCGCCGCTGCTGGAATGACGGGTTTGTCTTTGCTGAGGTCCGAGCGTTCCCTCACATAGTCTTTAAAGGTGCCCTTGGGCTTGTGGCCATGCAACGCTGTGGGGTAATCCTCCGAGTCAAAGCTGTCGTACGAGGGTACCCGCTGTAGACTGTTGAACGACGACTGGCTGCTCCAGGACTGCGTCAGACGGTCACAGCTTTCGTAGCTCTCAATACTCTCAAAAGAGTCCTGGCCACCCAGTTTACCTGCACAGAAATGGAATTTTTTTTTTTTTTTAAAGTAGTAAAGCCATCCTAAAACGCAAAGACGCTCCTCAAGCAATGCGACAGTGAGCGCCCAGCCGGCGCACTGCGGTTGCGCAATCAGACCAAATTAAGCTCCCTGCGCACTGAGGTCCACTTAAATTTTTTAAAGTACATAAGGACTTTAAAAATATTTTCTAAATTTCAGCGACGGCTCTGTCACAATAATGCGACCAGCACGGTGCAGTTGCGCGGTCGGTGACCCGCTACGGTTGCGCGGTCGGCGGTGCGCTGCAGTTGCGCGATGGACAGAATTAAACTTCCTGCGCACTGAGGTCCACTTAAATTTTGGAAAGTACATAAGGACTTTATAAATATTTTCTAAATTTCAGCGACGGCTCAGTCACAAGAATGCAAAAAGCGCGGTGCAGTTGCGCGGTCGGTGACGCGCTACGGTTGTGCGCTACGGTTGCGCGTTCGGCGGTGCGCTGCAGTTGCGCGTTCGGACAGAAATGCGCAAATGAAAAAATGCTTTAAAAGGCGTTTTGTTTCTGGAACGGATTGTGTTCGAAAGCCGAGGCTCCACTGTAGTAGAAAATCACACAAACGTCTTGCTATTTTTGGTCTCGGGAAAGATAAGGGCTGCCTTTCATTGGAGAGTCATTAACAAATGACAGATAATGCAGCACCTTGATTGATGCTGAAATCTTCAACTGGCCAAATTGGAGCCACATGTGGCTATCAGTCGAGCCACAAAAATACTTTCCCACGAGAGCACAATGCGGGGTTGAAAAGTAACATGTGGTGTGTGGGATGCATAGGGATTGGATCTTAGTGGCTAGGGGAAATTTGTACAGTACACAAAGCACTTGTTCATAGGTGGAAGTTGAGGACACAGTCCAAGCTTTACCCTACCTAAATGACATTATCATTAATAAATGCATGGTTGAAGATAAACATTGCAAACTGCCAACCTGCATCCACCTTAAGGGTTTTTGGTTGATTTTAAGATGAATGAAAGAGTATTTATTTGTTTTAGTGTGGGACTATAAAAGGTAGATAGTGGTGTGTCTCTATCAGGTTGCCCAACCCTACCCCCCCACCAAGAAAGTTGCCGTTTCCCCTCGACCTAGAACAATGTGAAAAGAAGGTTTGCCGAGACCACAAACACACCAAAGGACTTGTTTATCGCATCTGGTACCATCAGCACACTCAGATGCAACACTGGCATGGCTCACCAAAAAAAAAAAAAAAAAACATGCACATTTTAGTAAACAACATGAGGATCTGCACACTACAGAACACCTCAGATTATTCTGAACTTCAAATTATTCCATACGTTTTGACCCTCACCTCTGCTTAGACGTCCCACACACATGTTGTCAGGGGATACCACCTCTTGTTTGACGGAGAAGTAGTCGCCCTGCAGGGGGTTGAGGGGTGCATCCCGTAGGATGACTGCAGGGTATTCGCTCTCGTACTTGAGCGTCAGTAATTCCTCTGAGCTGATGGGGTGAAGCGTCTGGTACGACTCTGTGATGAAGCTGGGCTCCGAGTATTCAGAGGGGGGAACGCACTGGGCATGTTCGACGCCATAGCCTGAAGATGGGGGGGACCAGAGAGAAAGCAGAGCAGGAAAAGGAAGAGCAAAACAGTGGAGTGGGATCAATCTTTTGAGCAAGCCGTGTGATTATCCTTCATGTGAAGACTATAACAACTGTGGCAGATGACACAGCCAAGGCTTCACTGATATCATGGTTTTAAAAAAAAAAAAATCACCAATGGGAATTTTAAGACAACTGTTTACATCTTCTTTGTTTGTCATTCAAAATGAGCTCCTCGGATTAATTCCTATTGCTATCTGTGCTAACTTAGCCCCTTTACCACATTGACCTCAAAACACCCTTGTTCTGTCCTTGCATTACATGTTAGCGATGAAATAAAGACATTTTGTCTGTACATCTGAATTAGGGTGCAAATAATATTTTTTTCTGTCTAACAAGTCAACATGGCATCAACAGCAGTGTCATCCGCCAGAATTGTCTGACACCTATACTCCAGAACATAGATTGCTGGCTAACACACGGACAAAAAAACTAAAATATGAAGCAAATATAATGTTTTGTGTTCCCTGGCTTTGATGTGTTTAAAAATGTATTTATTTTATCTTAACTACTCTAATTGGGATCCCCATCATTTTCAAAATTAATACAAACAAAAGAATTAGATGTCAAAGTCAAACATTTAAATACCAACGCAAACTTGTGTCGTTCTTGTTTTGATATATTCTTATAATTGTGATTCGTGAATTACTGTGTGACACATTCTGACTTCTTATTCAAGCAACAACATTAGATCAGTAATGAACATGGATTGACAGAACTCTTGTGATTGATGGCACTGTGACAATCAAAATGTTGCAACTGATTATGTTGGACAGGATTTTAAAAATCCTCAAGGTTATTTTATACATGAAAGGAAAATCAAAAAGACAACAAAAGGACTGTGCTGGAAAGGATCAATGTGTTTGGCAAAATTATTTATAATCACACAACCATTGGGCTGCATTAAAGGAAATTAAACACAGGGGAAAAGTTTTATCTTCAAGGTTTGAATGTACTGGCCTATTTTCAGATGACATCCTATAATATTGCAACATGAGTGAAATTGAGTGTGGCAAGTACTTACTGACAAAGTAGTCTGAGGTATAACGGGATTCCTGGAAGTTGGAGGTCAGTCCGTTGTTGGGGTAATGCTTCGTGTCTTCTTCATGAAAAATAGATAAAGAATCAGTTGCTAAGCGTCAGTGACCTCGACATTGATTTTATGTATCACGTAACTGCATACAGCAATGTGAAATATTAATGACTTCAGCTAACGTGCGCCTTCCTGTTTGGCTCCTGTTACTACAGCAAATATCGACTAAGTGAATACAAGCAGAGATCACGTCTCTTGTGTGGCTTTCTCACATTTTAGCCTCATCAACCTTCTAACCTGTGTGTGAGAAAATGGCTGATTTACCTTTCTGAAGCATTTCTAAATGTTCCCAAAGGATGTCGCCCACAAAGTCAGGTGCTAAATCCAGGAAGCGCTCCTTGCCCATGGCGCACAGACTGCCGCCATTCATGCAGAATCTGTCAAAGTCGACGTTCTTCAGACTGAACTCGTTCACAGTCCACGTGAGCCATGCTGCTACATGATTTTCTGTCCATTGTCTGGGGTCTGGAGAGGATCAGAGGGGATAACTGAATTTCTCAACATTCGTTTGCCGCACATGGTGGTAAAATGCTCTGAATAGAACTGGCTATTATCAGTCCACTTAAATCAAACAGTCAGGCATCAGTGGATGTAAACAAGCAGGAACTAATGAAGGTACATCTATACAATTCCACTGACAAATCCTGTACAGCAGTCCTTCTGTTACCAATAGCAGGAATAGGCTCTGCAGTTGGCATCAATTAGGAAGCTATGTAATTACTCTGCTGTCTACATTCTAAGGATGTTGCTGGAGTCAACCTGAAATGAACCATATGAGGCAATTGTTTGCATATCTTGTTATCTACTGAAGGATCTGATGCTTTACATGCAGCACATTGTGGTTTTGAGAGCTCACTTTTTGTAATGATGGAAACTCCCTCCATTAAAACAACTAAATGGTGTACAAGCAAACGGTACCTTTGGGGATGCCCAGTCGCTGCTGTTCTTTGGTGAAGCCACTAAAAGTAGCTTTTAGCGCTTGGGACATCATCTCTTTACTTCCGGGGGTTAGCAGGGGAACATCTCCACACTCGGGATCTGCCAAATCACAAGTTACAAAGAGGAATGAGTTTGATAAGACTGTGGAGAAATTGTGTTAACTAGTTTATTGGGAATTTTACCCACAAACAAAGGGAAGAAATGCAGTCTTACAGGTAGCTTCTGCGACTAAATAATACTTATAGAACTACAAACATCTACCTGACTATAACAATTATCATCTTAAACATTGAATGTCATAAATTTCTGCCTTAGGTGTCAAAGCATTTCAATACATTCTTTTGGGACGACCGTGCAATGCATACATGTGTACCAAAGCAAAGGTTTTTCACCTAGAGTTCAGTTTCCAAATAAACACAAGATGTGTATTTGTTGTTTCTCCAATGGCTGCCCTCTACCGCACATACCTTCACGTTAGGTGGGTGGGCGGTGGCTAACGCCTGGTGCCCATCAGTGACACCATGACCCCCTTTAAAGCTCTCCTACAATGTTGCCCCGACACAGTGGACCCACTGTCGCCAGACCAAGCATGGGGTCAAACCCTGGGAAGGGTCAAGGGTCAAAAGATGAGGTGATGTCATCTTGGCTGTAGGCAAGGGCGAGCCAAGTTGGGGGAAACTATCTTGAGGGTCTCAGTCAAACACTACGCTCACTGTTCTCTGCTCACAGCCAGTGGGCACCCAGTGGGGAACAGAACTCTCTTTGATGCCTTTAAACAGTGCCTGATGACTCGCGCTCATCTAATTAGATTGACCAGACTTAAGAAGTGTGGGATACACATGAGACCAACAAGGGTGATGATAACGGAACAATGGGCAAGACCCTGAGGCCACCTACATTACAAGGACAGACTGCAAAAAACGAAATGGACAAATATATTACAAATCACAAAGTTCGAACAATTGTCATAAATGTGCCCGCTGTAAGTTTAACAAGTAAGACGGACAAGTACAATGTGTTCTATCACTATTGCCAGTCAGACATTCTGTCATTATCTTGCCTGATAAGCATGAGTATATATGAGTTACAGTTTAACCAGATTTTGAGTGCCTTGAAGATGCATCATCATTTCACATAAGGCTTACTTTTGTGAAGTGCTTGGTTTGCTCCCATGATTGATGGAAAAACCATGTAAAATATGTAGCTCCAATGTTAGCACTGTGAATGATATATAAAAAATTAAAATATATATATAAAAGAAACAGGGACCTCACAGCAGTTGCTGCTCTAGTTCTCATAAACTGTTGTGTAATGGCAGCGTCACATTTTGAGACATCTCCACTCGGCTGGTGGTTTTATCAACCTGCAGCGCGAACTAAAGCGGCATACGCTTCACGCCTGCTATGACCACTCACTGACATCTCGACCCAATTTGGAATTCACTGCAACTTTCCCTCCATTGCCTATGCAACCAATCTCAGTCTGTAAAATTAGGTCTGCAATTTGTTTTAGTACCTATCCTCTGTGTCAAAAACAAAATAAGTAATAGTTTTACCCTGTGTGATTGAGTAGTATCTTGAAAAGTATATCTATGGAATGACAAAGTTGGTGATCATAATTTTGAAAGCTACTATAATATATAGTTTGCTGCAAATAGAATAAACACCAACCAGACTTACAGGGTCATTTAAACTGACACATACATTTCATTTCCATTTGATGATAAATTGTTATTATATATGCACTACTTATGCAGTCTCAAAATACAAAAACCTGCTTTTCTCATCTCCATTTCATTTTTTAAAAGAAGGCTAAATGTTACAAATGCTGAAAATTGAGATGTGATTGGGGCTCAGACAGTCTATGCTTTGATGTAAAGGACACGACAAAGTGTGGCCTTTTATTTAAACTGGATCGAGTCAAGTTTGTCTGCAGTTTCCAACTGCTTGAGCCTTTCCCTCCCCATTGCTTTTATCAGTCCCTACAACTTTAGACTTGCTATTGAAGACTCTAACCCACTGTAACACAAAATCCTCCATCAAAGACGTGCAAGACTTAGAGCTGCCATTTAATGCTCTTTGATGCAAGAAACATGAGCTACAGTGAGCGTAAACACCAAAACTGCAATGGGAGGGATTTATTTTGTTTGCATTTGGATAATGAAATAGATAATTGCCCATTAGTCCCACAGTAAATAATTACATTCGTAAGCTAATGGCAGAAGCAGTATTAGTAGTAACCGGGGATTAGTGTGTTTGTCAAAAATATTTAAAACTGACTCAAACCAGCAATCTTCCAACTGGTTGCTGGGCATTTTTACTTTTTAGTAGTTAGGCATGCACTGTACAATTAAAGTTAAAGCTAACAAGCAAAGTGCTCATACTCTCTAGTCAGGTTGTTGCTGAAACACTCGTTCCAAACTGTTGATAATTAATTTATACTCCTTTGAGTTACAATTAAATGTTTAACATATACTTCTTGATTTTGTCATGACAAAACTGAGATTCTGTTATATGAAAACATTCTGCACAATTTTATAGTGATCCAAATTTACATTGATAGTCATCACTAATGTTTAAAATTAGTTTTAAGTGATACAAGAAAGGATATCGAAACGTTTCTGTTTAAGGAAAAGAAACACTTATCACAGATTGTTTTCTACAAGTGTATTGATTTTTTAAGCTTTTGTGAATTGCACTAAAGACAGGCACGCCAGTACAGACAGGACATACTCCATTCTAAAAGACTAATGGTAATAGCGCTATCATCTCTGGGAATGATCCATATGAGCCTTATCTGCGGCAGAGAGCTAATGTGCAGTGTGCATCCATTAGTGAAAGAGGCTAAGCTAGCATCATTCTAGGTGGTATCTAGTAAATGATGCCCTGATAGGATTTCAGTGTCTGCAAGTCCCATTAGAAACACAATGGTCAAGAAAGTTCAAGCATCCACAAGTCATCACTTTCCACATTAGGCCGTGTGGTTCCGCCCACTTAGCTTGCAACTGCAGGAGTGGCACTGTCAAGACCCAGGGTGGAAAATACATTGTAGAACATACTATAGAATAATTTATTTTATATGTTGCCTATTCGGAGAAGTGAATCAGTTGTTTAGGCATTGATTAACCACACCTCTCTGAATAATGGACAGGCTGCTGACTGTGCTGTTTTCACAAAAGGAGTCTCACAAACATGCTGTGCACCTTGAAAGTTGCAGGCTTTTCATCCAAGCCCATTCCCAACAACCAGCAAAGGTTTTGGAAAGACTTGAATGACAAACATCAACTTCTGGAATAAATTAGCCTGAGCACCAGACAAGTGTGACCTTGAGCTTTTTGCAGTCTTTTCTTCAAAAAGAGTATACGGCAGGGCAGGGTTGAATAGGATACCCAAGGAACATCCTGAGGAGGTGGGTGCTTCAGGACCGCTAAGTATGGGGGATGAGTCACCAGCCTGTAATATGATCTCATGAACGTGAGGTCTCACAAGGCTCCCTCGTTTTTAGTGTCTCTGGTGTGACATCACTGTGGGATCTGTGCCATCTCCCAGGCTCTGTTGGAGACTCGTTTCATTCATAAAGCCTGACTAAACTGCAGTCTCCACTTTTGTGATGCAATGATACAAGCATCGCATGCAACTAAAGCCAACACAATGGGACAATATGCTTATTATCATCCAAGTGAGCTATAATTAGCCTTGCAGAGTAGATTCTGTGAATGGCTGCGGGTCGGTATGAGAAGCAGACGTGGGGAACTAAAACAAATAAATTTGAAACTTTGCTCCTTGGTCTTTAAAAAAAAGCATCTTAAGAGTTAATTTCCTGTGGCTGTTCACCTCCTTTGGGTAATAAGGCAAGTTGTGGGTTCAGGTAAAGGTCAGATACTTAAGATCCACCATTAAGGTGTTTGCGAATATCCCACAAAACATGCATCTAGTTCCAGTTAAAGCAAGGGGGGGGTCTTCCAATTGGCATTTTAAAGCATGGGCATCTACCCACAGCTGACCAGAGGTGACAGTTGTATCTGGGAGAACCTTTGATGGAGATCTTATCAGAACCCTTGGTTTGAAACCATGGGCTCACCCAACCAAAATGAAGGGAGCCCATTCAGAGTGATGAAGTGCCGGCTCTTGGCGGCAGTGGAGCAAGAGGGCAGCATGGCAGTCTGGTTTTGAGAGGGCTGCTTGTTCAGACGGCTGTTTAGATTTCCATCTCAGTTCCAAAGACCAGGAATAGAAGCGCAGAAGCAGCTATAACCAACGTGAAGGCTAGACTGATCCTAACGCAAGGACAGTGTTGGCCATATCCGCTACACAAACCAGGACCAGCCCTCCTGCACAGACTATGATGCTGAAACTGTAGTTTTATTCTTAGACAGCAACCACTGGATTTTGGCTGCCCTGTTGGAGCACAGGCTTGTGGTGGTGTATGGAAGGCTGTGCGGCGTGAAACCACTCCTGCTGACATTTGTCATTGGCAATGAAACTGGAGTTGTCCCGCATCATCACTACCGCAGACATGGCGGCTACTGAAGTAGACAATAAGTGAGACTAATACAGCACAGAGGCCACACAATTCCTTCTATTTCCTTTCCATAAGTCTCTCAAATCACATTAGCGTATGATGTGCTAGTGCTACTGTTTCTGCTTATCTCCCAGCCCTTAGCCCTCAGAGACGCTTAACATCTTTTCACCAGTATTTTGATGGTACTTTTTCTTTGTGGTAAGTGGGGAAAATAAACACTTTCAGCATGATTTGGCTGCCAGTTAGCTTGCGTATCCTTCTTATGAGCAGCATTCTGAGTTTCCAAAGTGTGAAAAGGCCTGTGGTTTAGGTGTGCCTCGAGTTTCAGTTACACATTTTTCGCAGTATATCACCAAAACGTGTTAAGTTAAAACACAACCACAGAGTGCAAAATCCGCCATTTGTCACCTATAAATTTAATGGGTGAATGGTCAAGGTTCTTGTCAGCTACTTTTTGTTGATTTTAATACAGTTTTAAGAGACGTAATTTTTTGAGATGTGAAATTCTGTTTATTTTAAGGTCAAACACCTGACTCATCTGACCATCCCATACCATTACCAATGGTGCGACTGAATTCAAGATTTTGAATCCTACTAAGGCATATTCCCACACTCGGCAGGGAAAAATGAGACTGACCAAGTGTTGGAGAATGCAGGTGGTTCAAGTACAGGCTCCATCTTTGATGTAAACAAACAGGGGATGCTCTGGGGGGACTGTTTGGGCATTAAACCAAACAGACCAAACATCTGACAAACAGTTTACTGTGAGTGTTGCAATTTTTCCACAAAACATGGCCCATTTTTTCATCCAAGCTGATACATTCTGCAACCAGGTCCCTTATGTAAGTGCATATTATTTGAGACAGTCACATTATCAACAATCGGTGGACCATTCAAAGTCAAAAGTCAAAGCCTGCTTTATTGTCAATTTCTTCAAATGCCAAGACACACAAAGAGATCGAAATTGTGTTTCCCACTATCCCACAGTGACAAGACATATTGCTTGAGGAAGAAAATTAAACAGGTTGCAAATTAGAGACCACTTTAATTTTAGATTTTATTCATTTTTTCCCCTTATCATAAAGCGACCGCTGCTATAAATGAGGGATATGTACACATCAATTGTTCACCTAACTGAAGAATTATGTTGAATACTTTTAATTGTATCATAAATCAAGTAATGGGTCTTTTAACCAAAGTAGAGTGTCATGGTGATTAATTAATACAACAGTCTGTTACCAAGAAAAGAGCTCTGAACATTTAAAGTAAGATTGTCATCTCTAAAAAAACATATTGTTTGGGCAAAATAAAAACAATTTAGTCATATGCACAGCGAAAATGTCATTAGAACCGAAGTATACTTAGAAATATGTAACTTCCAGCTGTTTTTTGTGTGTCTTTAAAAGAAAAAAATCAAGGCCCTAGTGCTGGGAAAGTATGTATGTGCAGGAGGCAAACCACAGACTGCAGATGGATACTTGATAAATAAATGTCTCCCCCATACTACAGTGTTTTCATCCCACATGCTTAACATTCCTCCTCAGTTTTACAATCACGAATGTATGGCACCCAGCTTTCTTATATTCCTCTAATGTGACCAAAAATGACGAGTAGTCTAAATGGCAAAATTGCTCCAGTACCAGATGATGAACGACTCTTCTATTTTAGGCTTGGTGTAGACTCTGTGAGTATTAAGAGCATTAAAACATCTGGCAGCATCTCTCAGTTTGCCTTGCTTTAAGACACATTTGAGTTTTCTTGAAACTAAGCATCTGAGCTCAGAAAAGTTTCCAAAACAAGTCCGTCAGATTAGTGGAAATTTACAACTCAGTGTTTTGCAATCCTAGATGGGTTTGATTTGAAGTTATCATTGACGATAAAATCTGCTTCTTGTTGTCTTTCTGACTCATCACATCAAAGTGCGTGTTAGGGGAAGGGGGTTTAACATTAGCGTCACACTATCAATGTGACTGGTCATAATAAGAACAAATAACATGTCTTGTCAAATTGTTGCCTGTTGACTCACGTGACCACCTGACCATATAAATACGCACTAAAAAAACACATGAGGATTCCTTAGAATCCTGAGGCTTTTCTTTTCATGCATAAAATGATTCTGAGCCTTGCCCAGTACGTACGATCAGTCATTATTTGTGGAAAAAACAATACATAAACATATTACAACAATTTAACAGCTATAATGTCTCTACTTCGTGTCTTTTAAATTACCTTCATTGGCATTTACAGGATACGTTGTACTTTGGTATGTGACGCAATTAGACAAAATGCCGTCGTCTTTCCATTTATTCACAGCCTTCATATATTTGAGAAAATATTTTTCATCTACCCCACTACACCCACCTAAACATGAGGCAGCAAAATGTTAACCGGACAGCCACCAAGACAAACGCGCCCTTCTTTATCAGGTTTGCTTTGGCAAGCCATTCTTTCAATACACCTCTGGTGCTAAAGGGAGGTATCAGCGGTTGTAGCCCATTTGCTCACCTTCTGCCAAAATGTTTGCCGACTGCGTGAGCAGGTGTTGTGCAGAAAGCACTTGGAAAAGAGACAACAAGCGAAGAAAATCTGGAACTTATATATCGAACAGAATGAGGAACATGGGCCCCAAGTGGCAAAACCAGCTGTCTTCCTTGACAGTGGGCTAACACTTAAAGAAGACTTCTCTTATAGGATCCAATGTGCCTCAATAGTCCTCTGAACGTCACATGACTGATCCACATATGCATTTGTTTACACCTGCCACACCAGCGGGGTCGGAGTGATATTAGCAGAACGATTTACAATACAGAGCAGCGATAAAATGAACAATTCGTTCAAGTGAACTCACATCTCATTTGAAATGCGTCACTTATCTCATTCCAACGTATCTAAGTGTAACCTACACTTACTCGTTGACGCAGTGTATCAAAGTCAACGTCAGACAAAGGGAGACGGGACATGCCACACAAACATTCCCCTCTGACGATAATATGCTATGACCGTTCTTTCAACAGAAACATTCAGATTTGCCGTTTGTTTTCTATCCTGCCAAAATGATCTTTTACAAGTGGCACAGTGCCTTGTGGGATGCATGACGTCAACATCTACAAGAATATGTGAAGCTATGGAGCAGCAATGACAAAATCTTACATGTTGGGTAAACGTCGTAAATAGACAAGTCATAGACCTGTCACCTATGTTGGCCAAAATCTGATATTCCCATTGCGATGGATGCTGCAAGGCAGATGTTAAGTGCCGTGACTCAGGTACTAATTGGTAGAAACGCCTGGCGAGGAGACAAAGCACGGAGGAGATACCGCATGAATGTGATGTGAAACTGAAGGAGTCAGAGGAACACTGGGGAAGAGAGCTGATTGAGTGGGTGGGGTGTGCAAACCATTGGAAATAGTTAGAAAGGCTCATTTCATTTTGTCTGCCAAGGCACATATTTTCTCTTCATGCTTGTGCCTCAGTTGTGCAACGTGAGTAAAAAGACAGGTTGTTAAAGTCCAGGCAGACACTTCTCACCTCAACTTTTTTTGCATATTGATAAGCAGTCACGACCGTTAGTTGGCCACACCTTGCAAGGTTTTGGCTCTTTCAACGCCCACAGCCCCTTCCCCTGGCTCACACCATATGCTTGCTATTTAGCAGACTGCTGGCGTAACACGCCTTGCTTTATGACTAAGTTTTATAAGCAATGATTAAGGCTTGTAGTCGCTAGGGAAACTTTGCGATAGGGCCCACTCAGTGTAATGATTACATGTTTATACGGCTAACGCGGCAGATGAATAAGGAAGCAATGACGGAAATTCCAATTCCATGTCACACATCAGCATCATTGAACTGCATAAAAAGAAAGGTGTGTCATCATGGAAATCATTTTCTATTTTCATCTACATGAAATCATATTATTTTTATACTTAGTAGTCATTTAGTCTGTCACCATGTACTAGTATACAGAACAAGAGTTGTCTCATATAATTATAACATCAATGTTTAAGGTTGCCTTACATCACTACACCCTTCCCACTCAACTAAGTGACTTTGCTGCCTAATCAACATATTGATTGAGGGTGACACATGCACATAAATGGGACATACTGACCTACAAAAGGTTTTGATTCAGTGAACCATTTAGTTCCCAGTTAGACATACTGTAGCACACACAATAATGCAAAAAAAAGAAAAAAGAAAAACATGGACCTGCTAGCTTTAATTGGCTTGAATGATTGACGGTCCACATCGAGCAAAATCCTGATTGGCCAAACAATGTTTGCACAGCTGACAGGCAGCCGTGTATACTAATGATGGCATATATTACACAGCGCACACTACAAAAAGTGCTGACACAAAAGCAAAACGGAATCTTGCACAATACAGCGCTCTGGCAAATTTCTCTTGGCCATGGCACCACCTGGTTTTATGTTCAAACGTCACATCAAAACAAGCAGGATGTCTCCAGACGACCAGCGGGAATGTCACTGACTGTAAAACATAGTATTTTGATCAGCTAAAAGTTTGCAGTTTGAACTCCCACTTCTCTATGCCACCATGCATGACGCCTGATCAACAGGAACATTCCTGTCTGTCGCTAAAACCTGACCTTAATGCCTAACCAAGATCATTTCTACTCACTGAAAACTGGGACTGACTTGAGAAAATCTGACAATTAAGATATCCAAGATATTTTAAACTGGACGACTTTAGACCTGAGTTATGACTGCAGAGGAATTTACAATCTGTAAAATTTGTAGGAAAATTCACTTTGAATTCAAGTTTTCAGCTCAGTGAGAATGGAAGGCCGACTCGGCAAATTACGGAGCGCGGGTCACATCTGGCCCATTCACAATGTCTGACTGGTCCTCACATTACTTATGAAGTCAAAATGAAATGCAATATAGGCTGTGTTTTCCTTTTAAAAGTGCTTTAATATACAGTGGAGCCTCGGTTTTCGAACACAATCCGTTCCAGAAGGCTGTTCGAGAAGTGAATCATTCGAATTCCGAATTATGTTTTCGCATTACAAATAATGCAAAACATTTTAATCCATTCCAAGCATAAAAAAGTAATTTTTTCATTTCCACATTTTTGTCCGATCGCGCAACTGAAGCGCACCGCCAAAAGCGCAAACATACCGCGTCACCGACCACGCAACTGTACCGCGCTGGTCGCATTTTTGTGACAGAGCGGCCGCTGAAATTTAGAAAATATTTGAAAAGTCCTGATGTACTTTCCAAAATTTAAGTGGACCTCAGTGCGCAGGAAGTTTAATTTTGTCCGATCGCGCAACTGCAGCGCACCGCCGAACGCGCAACCGTAGCGCGTCGCCGATCGCGCGGCACCGCGCTGGTCGCATTATTGTGACAGAGCCATCGCCGAAATTTAGAAAATATTTTTTAAGTCTTGATGTACTTTCCAAAATTTACGTGGACCTCAGTGCGCAGGAAGCTTAATTTGGTCCGATTGCGCAACCGCCCGCAGCGCGCCGGCCGGGCGCTCACTGTCGCATTGCTTTAGGAGCGTCTTTGCCATCATCAATCTATCGAATGATTTGGGAGTCCCAACTATGAGTTGGTTATTTGTTCACATTCTTGACATGATTTCAGTGAATGCTGTTTAAATATCACGTATTAATGTGATTTCAACAACTTATAACTAAAATGTGTATTTCAGCAGCTTGTTTAAATCTGACAATTTAATGCTTAAATGTACATAGTATATGGAAAACAGTTGAAGAACGGTAAGTTTGTCGGTATAGCCCTTAAACAGTTCTCACAAGGTCACTTTGGAAAATTGATTGTTCACCCCTGCTCTAAGGACTGGCTGTAAGATTGTTGTCTGATGTGTAATGCCACAACAGAAGGGGACCATTGAGGGCTACGAGGAAAAGTGTGATGATTAATACAGAGTCATATATTGAATTTCTTGTGATGCAGAAGAGCAAAAAATGTGTTTGTACTGGCTGCTCAATAAATATGGCAGAAGTCGATTAATAATTGGGGGTGGAATGTACACTGTAAAACAAGCTGATTTGACTGTAAGAAATTGAACCTAGAAGCAGCCTTGCATATTAAATATGTATTATTTTTAACTTTTAATAGAAGCGTGATGCATGGAGACTTGAAAATAACTCCCTCTCGTCCAGCTGCCATGGTTTAAGGATAAGGCAGAGTATTTATTAATTGGCAATGAACTCAAGTTTATATTTCTATGCAATTTAAGGACAATCAAATGTGATATAAAGCATTGCACGTAAAGCTCACAACGTTTTTGTGATGGCGGCAGTTTGACACTTAAATGGATTCATTCAGTTTTTATTATTTTCTGGAGCAATAGGAACAAAGTGGAAGTTTACTAGTGTTGGGGAACAAATTGGGTTTGACCTCAAATGTTCCACTGTAAAGCATAAAGCATTTCGAAACTGCTGAATTAGAACTTCCCTCAAGCAACTTTGCATCTCAAGGAATCGATGACATGAACACTCAGTGGAGGAGTACAAACCCAATGGAATGTTGGCCTTCATTGGACACACCTTTGACCCTAACGGTTTGAGAGTTACCTCCCCTGGAGGGAGCTCAGTGACCTTGGCTAAAGTGAAACTTCACACTTGTCACATAAAGGAATAAAAATATATTACAACACATTAGCGTATAAATCACTTTATCTTATTAGAGATATGGACATGCAGCATTTGCAGGTGTTCTGGAACACCAGGTGGCCACAGAACAAGGCCCTTGATCGATCCAAAAAGGGTATGTTTTAAGTTATTACCTCCATCAATGAGGATTTGTTCTGAAGTTAGTCAAATGAGCTAACTTGAAATTGCGTGCCGGGGACAAGGCACTTTGTATTTTCAGGCTTCTTCCTTCTTCTGCTTGCAAAATTTAGGTCTATTGGTCTTGAACAGAGATTGATGTTTTTTACTGTTTGAACTTGCGCATCTTAGTTTCAACTTAAGACAGTATTGTGTATGTGTGCATGTGAAGGGTTGAGTAACCATGAGTTGGTTTTGCGAGATAACATCCACTCTTTTAACACCATCGCATCTGTGTGCTGCTCTGCTCTCCACAGGTACTGACAATAAGATAGTGGTTAGTGTGATAAGTCAGTCGAAACTTTCCATGATGCACACAAACAAGAGCTGAGCTGCTAAGGCACAATGGGTTAAAAACGGCTGCTAAGTGCAAATAATATACCTCAAAATAAACACACACAATGAACGAACCCACATGGCTTTAAACCCAGCTGACAAAAGTTGTGGTCTTCCCCTGGATGAGCCCCGGATTGCCCCTGGAGTAAGCCAAGAGTTCCAGGCAAGCCGGGTCAGCAGAGAGGCAAACCTCAACATTGCAGATTCATCACCTCAGCCTGCCTCAAAAAGTCAAGCAGTGAAGGGGGTTACTGAAAGGTGGGAGGGATGGAGGGGACGGTCAAGCCTCCCTTGCTGACAGCAGCCTTGGCGGGGTCAAGGATGAGAGTTAAGATGGAGATAAACATGGAGATAGACTGAGATCAAAGCGAGAGTAGAAAACAAGCTAAAAATAAAGGCTAACACGCAACACATGGCCATGGAAAAGAACTTAGTTACTACGGAGACGTCAAATGGAACTTTTCCCACTGTTGCATCACGGTTTCACGTCTCAGTCAGATCAAAATATGATTCATTTAGTCATAAAGCAGAAGCAAGCAAGGTATCATAAGATTGCCTCACAGTCAAATCTGCAGGCGTGATTGCATTTTTCTGAAGTGATGTACCACATTGAGCAACCCCGACACTGAAATCTGAACGCCATGTCCCCCGTTGCAATGAGCGCTAAACGAATGAATTACTGATGTGCGGTAGCTGAGCACCAGACGCACGTCATGCACATATACTATACAAAAAAAAAAATTCTACAGCTCTACTCACCGTCCATTTTTTCAGTCTTTATGATTGTCAACGTCGGCTTCATATCGACAGCTGCCGTCATGATCATCAGAGCAGAGCGTCGCTTCTAATTTAGCCGCTCCGATCACTCAATATTGGGGAGGGAATCTGGCGCGCGCCACTCACTTTGAATGGAGCCTCTTTCTAAGTCTCAAAAACTCAAGCAAAATTCTGCTTTCTGTCACTTCCAAACTTGGCTTTCTTTCTCCCGGCACAACGTCTGCCCACACTCCCTTTTTTCCTCGTTCTTTCTCACACTCACTCACACACTCATTTCTTCCGCTCTGCCCCTGACGATGGGCGTTGCATTGATAGAACAACGACAGCTGAAATAGGCGGTGCTTGGCGGGGTTGAAGGGGGGCGGAGGAGGAGGAGGAAGGTGGGCTGGCGTGCCAGTTGATTCACAATTCAATTACAAGCGCACCACACGCACTCACGCACTCACGCACACACGCGGCGCGGGCGCGCACTTGAGTGTACAAACCATTAAAAACGTCATGAACACGTTCCCGAAAATGATGTTACAGATGTTTCATAGGGATGTTTTCTAGAACAAGAGAGTGGAAAAAAAAACAGTAATCAGGGGCTGTTTGAGCTGTTTAGTGCCGGAGAGTATGGTTTGAAATGTGCATTTCTAGTTATTGGGTGATTATAAGTTAAAGTTAACCAACATTCGCATTATAGTAGTTGAGTCGAACTATTCTCATTTCCAGACCGAACTTGGCCATGCTCCAGTTAAGACATAAAAACAAGATAACGCATAGCCGAACTGTAGCGAATGACCCAGGCTCCACTGTACTTATTTTCCATACTTTGCACGATACTGTTGTCTTGGATAACGATTGTTCTTTATTATTTATTTGGGAAATTGTCGCCACATCTTATTTCAAAACAGACGTAATCAGTAAAGCCATCCTAAAACGCAAAGACGCTCCTAAAGCAATGCGACAGTGAGCGCCCGGCCGGCGCGCTGCGGGTGGTTGCGCGATCGGACCAAATTAAGCCCCCTGCGCACTGAGGTCCACGTAAATTTTGGAAAGTACATCAGGACTTAAAAAATATTTTCTAAATTGCAGCGACGGCTCTGTCACAATAATGCAACCAGCACTGTGCAGTTGCGCGGTCGGTGACGCGCTACGGTTGCGCGTTCGGCGGTGCGCTGCAGTTGCGCGATCAGACAAAATTAAACTTCCTGCGCACTGAGGTCCACTTAAATTTTGGAAAATTCATCAGGACTTTAAAAATATTTTCTAAATCTCAGCGGCCGCTCTGTCACAAAAATGCTACCAGCGCGGTGCAGTTGCGCGGTCAAAAAATGCGCAAGTGAAAAAATGACGGGTTTTTTTTGGAACGGATAAAAAAAAAGCCATTATTTTAATGGGAAAATATGATTAGGAATTTGAACGATTCACTTCTCAAACAGCCTTCTGGAACGAATTGTGTTCGAAAACTGAGGCTCCACTGTATACTACATCACATTTTACCATACAA
The DNA here is from genome assembly GCF_054491065.1 of Syngnathus leptorhynchus. Classification (NCBI taxonomy): domain Eukaryota; kingdom Metazoa; phylum Chordata; class Actinopteri; order Syngnathiformes; family Syngnathidae; genus Syngnathus; species Syngnathus leptorhynchus. The sequence continues at coordinate 8,949,696 of NC_141201.1, read as the reverse complement.
AGATGAAAGCAGGTTTGAAGAAATAAGTATAAATCTAACTTAATATATTTGCTGTTACTTTTAGTCCAAATAGCATAAACCAGACATATTTAGGTTTTCTGTTTACTGTTCAATATTCAGTTTACATAAAGTGTAATGAAATGTTCTAGAGTTTGACTTTAAAATGAGTTTTAACTGTACTTGAAAAGTTTTTTTCCCCTATATATAGAAATTAACTTGCCAGACAATGACTGTGCAACTATGACAGCCAGTAGCTGCATCATCACTTCTTTCGGAGCATATTTTCTATGACTAAGCAAACCACTATGAATACAATGTGTGATTAACATTAAATGATCGGAAAATATACTGAATGGTTTCTCAAAGTGAGGCTTCATTTGAGGAGTATGGTTTTGTAGAAGCTATCCATGTAATTTTGTTTGAAGAAGGTGCTCAAAGAAGCGGTGCTTGTCCCCATCAGATTTATTGTAAATTCGTAGTAATTACTGAAAAAAATCATATTTTTAGCTCAACAAACAGTCCCTTGTTCTTGTGAGGGAAAATAAGGACATTTTAAAATATAGGACAAATATAGCATGCAGGGTGAACTACTGGCAGAAAAAAGAAACATGAATACTGCATGACTTTTCAAACAAATTTGACATACTAACACTGAAACTAATCTAAGAAGGGCCTCTCTCACCATAAATAATCAATGAAAATCAGTTTGCGCAAGACAACCATGTATGTTCCAACGCTTTTTTTGGTGGGGTACTTTCTTATCTACAATAATCAAGACCATGCATGGCTTCCTGGAAATCAAATAAAGTTTTTTTTTTCTGCCACGGAAGAAGAAGAAAAGAGAAAGAGTGCAGTCTGAGCTAACCACTAGTATTAAGAAACGCCTTCCATGGCAACTGGAAGATTGCAGAAAAGAGGAGTCATTCTCTCTTCTACTGTGAGCAAAAGCCTGTCTCCAGAAACACTGGAAGTATGGCAAGAACACATTCTTTCTTTCCCTTGAAATAAAAGCCTCTTCTCCAATTTGCTCTCATCATGAACAACCTTGTTTGTACTTCATCTTAAGGCATATGAACATCAATAAGACTGCATGCGTGTGTTTCTAAATGGGATGCTATGGATGGAGGCAGAGGAGCCGAGGATATTGATCACATATGGATTTTCAAACCAGCGTTACTTCACCGGTTCCATTAGCAGGCTTGGGTCAGATTTCAGTGCTTTGATAGGAGGCTCGTTTGGGAAGAGTGCTGGTGGGTTCTGTGGTGAGGGGAGTAGCCTCACCAGGGGGGCGAAGAGGGGGAGAGTGGACTGGGAGATGAGGGGGTGGGACGGATACATTGCCGTCTACTTCATCTTTAGTCAGTCAGTCTTTCTGAGCGGACATCTTTGTTTTCTGTTAATGAACTCCCTCCCTTCTATGTTTTAAAAGGACAGCCTATGTCCTTTGGTGCCTTGGGGTAGAGTTTTTACGATGCTGCTCACTAATAACTTTGCTGGTGCTACTCAAAACTGGCATTGCTCTCACTTGTTTAGTATGTCTTACATTGTTTGCAAAGTTAAACAAGAAAAAAAAGTGCATGGACACAAGTGAAGAATCTAGGAGCATATGATAGGTATTTGATGAGTTTGCGTATCACTTATCGGTTCCATTGGTGGGTTACTGTATGATCTGTAGCTGCAATAAAGCATCGTTGTCTAAAATAAACAAAACTGAGAGAGGGACATGCAACAGAAAATTTCAATTACTTAGTCCTGCTATGAACAATAGAATGTCAAGCCCAAAGAATTCTAAATATGTTTCTGTTCTTTGCTAAAGTCACCGGCGCATGACGTGTCACAATTATGTCACATGACTTTCGGTACATAAGCCGTGTTCCGACGAAGTGGTGCGGTTCAGTACAGATAAGATCGGTAAACCTGATGGGGCTTGCCTACACACCCAGGCGCGGGTATGTAGACAAGCCTGTGTCTAAATGCTGTGACATCATAGCATACCAGTGAGACAGCACATAATTAGGCAATTAAATCAAGGCAATGAATGAAACAGGATGCAGTACAATGTGTTAACTTTTATCATAAGGCAAAACCACACAAATGGTAACATAGGGCTTACAGTTTCAAACGGTAACCAAACTGCTGCTTGACAAAATGGCTGATCTCAACAACGATGAGTTCTGTCCAGCTTGTTTTGATGGAAAGAAAATCATCACATGATCACAAAGATAGCCATGAAATTTGATCAACTGCACACATCACACATTCAGTGTCATTGTTAAACATTGCACTGAACAAAGTGAAAAAACAACCATTGTTGCAAGTTACGGTGTCATTTCCTGCTTTGACAAAGGTATTGTAAGTTGGCGTATGCTATAAATAACCTGAGAGGTTCACTGAGAACATTTGAGGGTAGAAATCTTGAGAGTACGTTATTATTTATTCTATTGCTTCATGTCATTGCCATGGTTTTGACAGTTGACTGGTATCGCAGCATAGCACATTTAGCTGATGTTGCATTTTCTCTAGCACATCTGCACGTCTATATTCTCCAAATGCGGCACCTGCTCCTTTTACTAGACTGTACTGAAAGGTTATTCAATTTGCGGCAATGCATACGGCTGCCAACCAAATGTTTTCCCGTCAGCGTCAGACGAATCCCGTCTGTCTGTCTGACTTGGCTTGTTTATTTCGAGTAGCGACGCCCTATGGATGTTTTTGTCTGCATTGGTCGTATCAAAATGTAAAACGACGGCTCAGACCAAATACAAATCGATGCGTAGAACGTGTCTGACAATGCATTCTCTGTGTGAATAGGCGTTTAGCATGCAATCAATCAGTCACTCATTCTCAGGCAGCTCAAAGCCGGCGCAGATGGGTGATGGACACACACGCACACGCAAGCAGGGCGCAGACAGTCAAACAGTAAAACAGTAGGATCTTTGTGGCTGCTGTCTGGTGGCTCTGTGGCAGCTCTATCAGTGGTTGATGCCGTCTGAAGGTGCCACAGGCTTGATGCCCCCCCTGCTGAGATCTAAGGCTTAGCTGGCTGACTCACAACATAACTTAAAGTGGGTTTATTTTCGTGTGCGTGTGTGACTTTGCAATGGTTTTTAATGCGCTCTTGTGCCTCTTTCCCTTGTGCCTCAGCATACCACAGTCTGCTCATTTTGTGTGTGTGTGTGTGTGTGTGTGTGTGTGTGTGTGTGTGTGTGTGTGTGTGCAGCGTAAGTGCACTGGGGAAGTAGAGGAGACCCCTGAATAAAGCCTTTTCTGAACAATTAGCTTCGCTAAAAAGGACATCTCTTCCTCCATTAGCGGCACCACGTGCCCCCCATCACTCCATTGTGCAGATAATTCAATTATCCCCACCCCCCTCTGAGTCTTTTTATCTCCCAGACCTCCCTCTCGCCGTCCCGCCCCCTCTCTCCCTCCCTCCACCTAGCCCATAACGTTGCCGACATGCTCTCAGATAAAGCTCTGCTGGAGCAGCTGAAGGGAAAATACATCAGTCTGTGGCTTTAATTTGGTTCACATTGAATGAATGAAGGTTGCAGATTGGCGGGAGGAGACACATGCAAGAGGGTGACAGCCACCCCAGCTTTATTCATCAGTTCTTGCTGAAAACATCTCGCTATCAAAAACTACTTGTTTTTAATCATGCACTACTATTTACCCACAATACCACTTTTCGAAAGTGACGTTGGATTATGAGTTTAATTTTTTTCCCAAACACTTTTTATTTGTTAAATAAAGCATAATAATGATAATAAGAAAAAAATTGTCAGCACGAAGCACTGGTTAGCACATCCGTCTCACTGTTTAGAGGCGCAAGGTTCGATTCTGGCTTCGCCCTTCCAGTGTCGAGTTTGCATGTTCACCCTGTGCGTGTGTGGATTCCCCCCGGATTCCCCCAGGTGCCTCCACATTCCAAAGACATGAATGGTCGGTCGAATGGCCAATGTAAATAGTCTGTATGTGTGATTATGAGTGTGAATGATTGTTGTAAAATCATGAATTTATCCTTGAAAAAATTCCAACTCAATTTGCGCACTATTTTGTCATTAAAGCTAGAATTTGTTCCCATAAAATGATTACTTATTTCTATCACAAATGATTTGATTAACATAACACTTTGTAATATGACTTCATTTTATTGAAGTCAGATTTTAGTAAAAGGTGTGTTTTTTTCTCTTCAATATCAGAATGATCCTGTTATCATGATCCGTCTCCGTTCGTTTCCTTGTTTTTCTAGTTGCTTGTCTGTTCTTGTCTTGTTTCGGCTTTCTTGTCTTTGTCTAGTCGAACCTCTATACTCTGTCTTTTGAGTTCCTTCAATAAACCCTGGTCCAAGCTGCATTTGGTCGCCCAGCTCCATTCACTTCATGACATCTATTAGTTGAACTTCGATTGTTAATTTCTAGTGACATTGCATGATTTTATTTTCTGTATCAATACAAAGCAAATGTGAACAACAGGCTTAGTCAAAATAATAATCCATACTTAGAACATGTCTGACAATGCACAAACGGCATTTGTGAATAGGTAGCATTGAGTCGCTAATCAATCGCTCACTCATTCTCATGCAGTTCACCGCAGACCATGCCGTGTCACGCATACACGCATGCAGACAGTGAAACAGCAACACAGTAGAATCTTTGTGATCGCTATTCAGTGTCTCTGTTGCAGCGCTATGAGTGGGCAATTTCATAATCGGCGGTCATTGAAGAAATACCTTGCCTCAAATAAATATGCATAACAGTCAACGTCAGCAAGTCTTCTGATACTGCATGTTCTCCAGCGGTGTGCAATTAGTCATTGTACTAACAAGAGGAACTGACAAATGCTTTGTAGAAATATAACCCACAGAACTCAAGGAAGGGGAAGTTTCACTGTTTGGCTGACCCTTTGGATGAGAGCGATCACTGAAAATTCAAGTTCACAGTTTGACCCCTGCCCTCTAGTATTGGCATCCATCGGAAGACTTTTTTGCAATTGTTCCTTTATTTGTATTATTTAATGACTTAAAACGAGAAAAACAGTCATAATGTTATAAGATCATGTAAAAAAAATAGTGTTGTTTTTATTAATGTTTCCTCATAAAATCACTTTCCATCTTATAATGTAATTTTGTTACTGACATTTTATTGTAAAATTATTCATTACTTATTTCAAAATGATGCCAATATTTTTTGTAAAATGATTATCAGTACACTTTCTTTCATTGAATATACTTGTACAAAGCGAACTACAATATATTTTTGTAAAATAATTCTATTTTTTCCTCATATGACTTTTCTTGAAGATTAAAATGATCTTTTCTCTCGTCTGTTTTGATCTAATTTTTGTAATATTGTATTTTTTTTCAATTATCATAAGAATGCAGCTTTAGTTTCATAGAATTTATACTTTTCTATTTCATAACTCTATCTTGTAAAATTGATCTCACCTTGTTTTTTGTATTTCTTACATCCTTATTCTCATAAATAGCATTGCTCTCATGATGTGTTTTGCAATATTATCATCACACCAGTGATTTTTCTCATAAAATACAACTTTATCCTTGAACAGTCAACTTTGTACCTCAGCTTGCAAATGGCTGAATCAAGATCCAAATGAGATGTATGCATACTGACCTATTCAACCTATTCTACTGCAATAAAGAGAAATACTCAAACATATTCTGTGCATACAGTACAGGCACATATTGTATGGACATTCAATTATCGCACAAACAATAAACCCAGCGGAGTTTGTTTGTGTCCTTCAAGCTCATCTAGCCACAGGACAATTAGACTCTGAGGGACATTGTACTGTAAGTACTCCATGTTCCCAAGCTGTATATGTACGAAGGCAAAAAAGCCAAGCAAGCCATTGCCGTTATGCCCCTTGAGGTTCGTTAACGTCTAAAATGCAGTTAACCTGTCACGTTACGTGTACTTTCTGACTTAACACCTGTGACCTCTGTCAAGTGATAATGGGAGCACAGCAGCTATGCAGCACATTCCTCCGCAGTTGTCTGTTGCTTTTCCGTGTTTGCACTCTTGTTTTGTTTTATTGTTGGAGGGGGGAAGTGTGCGCTGGTCTGATTAGCATCACTGTTTCCTCCTTTCCCATAACCCCCACAAGACCCCCGCAGGCCCCTTGTTTACTTGGAGAAATAAAAAATGGGCCTGCACCCGTGTGGACGTGCCCCTCAAAGCGCCCCCCCACCCGCCCCCAATCTTTCCCCGCAGCGCTCCACATATCGCCCCCTCCCTTGTTTCTCGCCCACTCAACTCTTCTTCTCCCACCACGATCGCCGATCCCGCTCCTGTGACTTTCCTTCCTCTTATCCGTCCTCGCAGTACAACCTCCATCCCGCCCACTCACTTCTTACTTTCCACCATGTGACCTCCCCTCCATTACTTCCCAAACCACCAACTCCCAAACCCCCACCCGCCCTTCCAAGTGTCCAGCTGTCAAATCACATCAAATAAAACACAGGCCAATGGTCCCTGAGTGCCAGATCACAGCTGCTTGGACTAAATGGAAGGACATGTTTAAATGTACACTGAACTCAGAGGTGCTAAAGAGTTAATGTGTGTGCGTGTGTGTGTGTGTGTGTGTGTGTGTGTGTGTGTGTGTGTGTGTGTGTGTGTGTGTGTGTGTGTGTGTGTGTGTGTGTGTGTGTGTGTGTGTGTGTGAACGTGCACACTTTGCTGAATGGGAGGATGCTGTAATCCAAAACTCACCAGAGTGCATGGTGGGAATTTAATGAATGAATCTGCGTCTACAGTGCATCCACTGAAGAAGTGAATCAGGGTCAGAACTGCACATGTTGGAATACGGAGCCCCTCACATACATACACACATGTACAGTACATGGACAGTGAGAGTTTTTACAAGGAAGGTTTACAGCAGCGTGAGTGTCTGATAGTGTGTATGTATTATGGTGCTGGGTCAGTGTAAACATGACCATGGCATGGCTGTAGCCTGTCAAGAAGCACAGTGTGTGACATTGGGCTCTGGGCCAAACATGTGATGGTCCCCTTGCATCCAACGTCTGCTCTGGACTCTTTCTCATACAATCAACATGTCACTTTAACAGCTCTCCATTTAATCTCCATGACGGGGGAATCGGCCTTCTGAGGAAATTTAGGAATTTTTGCTACTTTCATTTTTTACATTCTTTCTTCTGTCAATTATTGCTTCAAATATGCCACTATACACCATCATTATTGGCACCCCTTGTTAATATGTATTCATCAGCTACTAATAAATTCAATAAAAAAATAATAATAAAATTGGACAAAAATGTGAAAAGTAAATAAATAAGTTGTGATAAATAAAAAAGAGGAAACGACAACTTTTGATTACATTTCATTTATCCAGTGGGGAAAATATCACATTAAAAAATAATTATTAACATCAAATCATATGTGCCACAAATGGTGGTACTTCTGATGTTACTTTTTTGTGTAAACCCCCCCTTTTGCCATAAAAACAACATTTGATCTTCTCCTACAATATTTTACAAGATGTGAGAATACACTTTGATGGCCATGACAGAAGGTTGATTCAGTGTCTGCTGAACAATTTCTACAATTTTCATTGTGTTCATGCTTCTGCAATAAGTTATAGTTAAGTTGCCCATTCTTTTTCTAGATGCAGCATCAGCATCATTCAAGAGAACAGAACAAAATTTACCAATGACAAGGTACAAAGCAAGAGGAACATCAGGAGTGTGCAAGAGAAGGCTGCAACAGTAAATCAATATTTGCACATTACTAAGAAGCTTGATGATTTCAAATGGGACCTTGAGTGAGTTTACACTCAAACATGCATACGTACCCGTTGGATTATTTTTTAATTGCTTGCATTAGTCCGGGAAAATATTCTTACACTTTGCCTACCTAACTCAGATAGCCATTCGGGAGTAATACCATAATATAAAGCATATTGCATTTTGCAGTTATTTTATCAATGAACAGGTGGTCCAAAATACAGAAGCCTAGACAAGGGCAAAACGTTTTGTAACAATATCACCACGTGGTGTTATAAAGTGTGTCATGCTATGAACATGGTGGAGGATTTAGAAGCACAACGACCCCCGCCCCCCCAACAAAAAATACAGGTCATAGCAGGGTCATTTTTTTCCACTTAGCAATGTTTATGTCAACGCTTTAGCACTGGGAGCCATGAAGTGAGGCTGCAAAGGAGTGTGTCTCTGGCAACAGCAGCGAATCCCATCAAATCCTGATTCTCCATCAAACACACACAAACATGTATGCACACACTTCTCAAGAGACCAAACCAGAAGCTTGGGAAAAAGATGGCCACACTCTGCCCCCCTTCACCATAAATCCCCCCCCCCCTCTCCATCCTACCCCCTGCATCCAGCCAAGGGAGGTGACAGGAGAAAGCAACCCAGCTGCCCTACACTAACGCTGTGGCGTGCGTCCCAGGCTGCTAACATCAATCTCGCTTAAGGATGGGAAGAGGCCAGAGTCAAAAGCACTGGAAAGAATTTTCCAGTTTAAAATAAAATACTCATAATAAAAGAAAAAAACGACATGGAAAAATCCAGCAAAAAGGAGGGGGGTGAGGGAGAGGTCGGTGGTGCCGGTTTTCTAGTAAAGACAATGCCCTGCGGTTCAGTGTCACCAACAACACGTGCGGAAAGACAATGCGAGCACGTGGCACTGGTAAAAATAATAACGACAACAAAGGGTAAACATCGGTCAGGATTCCAGTAATCGTAAGAGAGTCAATGGTTTGCTTTGACTTGTTTATCAACAAGGAGCTTTTGTGTGAGTGGCGCGTGTTGTAAAATATTGAACAACAGACGTGTTAAGTAGAAGGCAAATCTGTTTTAGCCCTGAAGAAGACTGAGTTGAAACGTGTTGGCAACAAACTCTTCTGTGGCAGAGTGTCTCAGCTTTTCCGATGCTTTTTATTCACTTTTTTTTGTGCCCATCAAATTTGAAGCGCTTCTGTTAAGTGTGAGTTTTTGCCTCATGACTACGCATTCAATGTTTTTAAGTCATAGCAGCACGCTCCTTGTTTTTCTCTTTTTGGAATTGTTTACATGAATGACAAACTAATTTAAGATTGGTAAGAACAATCAGTCAAGCCTAACAAATCATAATATGTGAAGAAATAAGCAAAATACTGAGACAATAAAAAAACGAATCTTATGTGATATATTTTTTTAAACAGTTATGATTTTATATAAATATCCTAGTGTTGGGTCATAATCTTTCAAGAATAAAATCACATTACGTAATAAGAAAAATTCATTAGCTTTTGAATTGTAAAATTATGAGAACTTTTACTTTTAAAGAAACGGGTATAATAAAACAAGTATAAAATCACAATTTTCTGTGATAAAGGTTATAATATTGTGAGAAAAACTGTAATTTTACCATCACGAATTTATATAAGACTTTAAGCTTGTTCTGAAAATATTTGTATGTTATTCTTTTTTTCTTTCCAGTGGCCACTGTTCATACATCTAACATCGTACATTCCTAGTTTGATCCTGAACGGTTACACAGATATCACTGGCATATTTTCCATGTCATCCCTATCCTTGTCTAAGGTCATACTATAATTGATGATGTCTTGGGGCATGCCCCTGCCTTCAATAAAATTATGTGTAGAGAATCAATTGAACTTTTAATTAACACTTCTAACACAAACCAAAAAAGCTCGTTGACGAAGGTAACTTAAGTATAGACTCTTCATGATATATTTTAGAAAAAAACAAAATACATTTGACTTAGATGTCTTCAGTGGCATTTTGAAATGACATTTAGCCTCTCATGTGATGATGATGATGATAAGTCTTGATGAAGCAAGAAATCACCATTTGAAAAGCTTGTGGCCTGTGCTTTGAATGCTTTTTTTTCTTCTTCAAATGTCTTCAAGTGTGTTTTTAGATGGCTTCGTGACCAGTGAACATTGCTCATATTCGGTGGAAAACCACATGCATCGCGTCAAACCATGAGTGTGATTTATTTAACGAGACGATCGAGATTGCTTTTCTTTGACTTTGATATGCAGCATTATTGCATTTGCTGAGTGTTATGGTGGCTGCAATGTTTTCCTAACTTGAACCAGATGGTGGTGGGTTTTATTTCAGTTTTGTTTTTTGCCAAAACATCAAACGCTGTTGTAATTCCAAAACAGTCTTTTAAATGTTGTATGTTGTTGTAGTGCTAATTTCCAAAGGAATCTAAAGTGTCACTCTTATATTGGGATGTAGTGTTTTGTTTTTCATGACGCCTTGACATGGATAACGATAATCAGTTGTTGCAGAAGTATCACATTAACAGTTGAAGGGGTTGTGTGGAAATAACAGTCAATCATACTAGTAGCCGATTCTGATATTTTGCTATATGCATCAATTTTCTATAGCAGATTAAGGTCATGGGTGAGTGGTTGACAAAAGGATGACCTGAACTGACATTTGCATGCGAAACCTCCTGACTGGGACTCGAGCGGTTCAAGGTTATGAGTAGGGATCATGCTTATAACATACGATACTTTTTGGTACCGGTACCAAATTGGGTCGGTACCGGAGCACCATAAAGATTCTATATAACCGATACCACTAACGGCAGTTTGTTTATCCAGCGATCGTCAATTATGACGCTGCTGCCGGCATCTGTTGACCTTTTATCGCGTCTCAGAGAAGCTGGATTTGCACCAATGTTCTTTTTTTTTATAGACTCTTATGTGTCGGCTTAAATGTTTCTGGTTCTTACCCGTGGGATACATGTCGTGCCCATTGGGGACCTCCTGCAGGGGCACATCATGAGGGTAGAAGGGCTGTGAGGGGTAGTACTGCTGCTGTGGTTGGACCACTGCAGGGAGATGCAATTGGGGGCCAATGGCAACACCTCCACTCTGCCTCTGGGTGCAAACAAGACAGGGTGATACAGTTATTTATTGTGTTTAGCGGCGTGGCAGTTTATCTTCACCACATTGTTTATGAAGCTTATCACAGAAACATAAGAGGCCGCACTGAGGGGAAGTCAAGATTTGACAACAGAGCAGGAGAGATATGAAATTCTTTGTGGATATAAGAGATAGTGACAGATTGCCATTTTAACATTTTTAGCATTATCTAAACCCGCATTGGTCAACAAACAAAAAACCTCAATAGATATTGTTGGAGCTGCTGTTTGAATGAAATGAGAACAGAAAGAAAACTATTTTCCCACAAAAGCGAACACTGATTAAAAAAGAAACAAGGCAATTTTATATTTAACACAAACAAGCTCTAAGAGCTGAGAGTTGTGTCTAATCCTTTTTAGGATATTTTTTTTCCGAATTTGCTATGCTGACTTGGTCACACATAATGGCCCCAAAATGGGCACACAAAATACAAATGTTAATCATATTATATATTTCTTTTTTTCACAACGTTCATGGACAGAATTTCAAAATGCACACAAGGTACTGATGGTTTCCCGTTTGGTGGCCTCCATCTCAAGCAGTGATTTTCAGCTCTCACTGAACCTGTTCACGGCTGAGTTTGAAGGTATTGGGATGAGAACAGCTCCTGCAAATCTGAGACCTTCTTGCTCAGTTGGAAAAAATGGCAACAATGCTTATTCTCCTAATCGGGCTAGATAACAATATTTCTGAGCCTCAACCATAGGACACAAATAATACAATTTCCCCCCACACAACTGCTAGTTTCTGGAAATGAGAGGTTCAAATCTGATATGGTAAATTTGGTATAGGCACTGCAGACTGAGCTCAAGGTTCCTGAACCTCTTGAAAATACTAATTGCCTCACAAGGTCTTGTTTTGGAACTGATAAATTAGCCTGGAAACTAAATGTCTACAATATTGCTTATAGTCTAAAAACACAAGGCGTAGTCTAAAAGGGAAAACATTCCTGTGGTCAAAATATTCAGTCATTTCACAGCATAAATAATATCTCGATGGGCTTGTGAGCGTTTAGATAAATTTCTGATATAGTGAACATAACGAATATCTAATTGAAGAAGTTATGATGGTAATTTTTTAGAAATCAAATAATTAATCGGCCATAGTGAAGATATACATCCCCAGGCAATGCATCATTGTTGTGCATACAACTTCGACTAGCTGACAGAGTGACTGACAATCTGATACGCGTCCACTGTACAAGCACTGCAGCGTTTATCAGTAGCTGGCCAGTTTTATGGATGGCTACCAGAGAGGAGGATGGTGGGGCAATTTATGAGAGCCTTTATGTCTGAGTGGGATGGGACTGTCTCCTATCAGTGCAGTCAGCGAACAGGGAAAGTTAGAATGCATGAAAGCCCACATGATGGATGGATTTGAGAGAGGAATTGAGATAACACATTACCTTCAAATGCATAGGCTTCTTTGTAATTTGTAAAATGAAGGGGGTGAAACAAATATGTGTTCGTTTGTGCCACTGAATAACAGCTACCATTCACATTATCAGGTTATTTTTTTTATTGAAAATCTAAAAAAAAAAAAATACGTGTCTATATATAATAAACCATTTTAATAATACATCCTCCATAAACAGCTACGTTTGGTCAGTAATATTGATGGACCAGCCATGACGCCACTCCTGTTGCACTCACAGAGGCATTAATGCTAAAATTACATTTCAACCTCTTACACCCTTTAAATTGATCAAATATTTTCTTTATTTCTTATAATAAATAATGACTAACAACTAAAGTTGTGAAGAATGAGGTCACTAGAATGCATTTGCAATTTCATTACTCTGGTCTTTTGCGATGGTGGCTGAAACCTCCAAGCTTGAATGTCTATAACTCTTCATTCAGGCATTCTTGTGTAAGAAAGATGATGTGAACAGAATTCTGCTATATTAATTTCACAACTGGAAATTTCACTGTAATGTGGAGATGTTGGGGATTGAACCCAAGACCTCACACATGCAAAGCATGCGCTCTTCCACTGAGCTACATCCCCACATAACCACTAAGGTAGGGATTTGAGATATGTGGGGTAAGGGGTGGGAGTGGGTACCAGCTACATTGCTAGATTAAGGAGCTCAATCACTGTCTTGAGCAGTGGTGGGTAAAGTACGGCTGGGACAACATGCAGCCTGCTGTGTTCTTTAATCTTGCCCACTGAACATGTACTTATTTGTTACATCCATTCCTTCCTTCAAATTGGCTGGTTAAAAATGAAGTATTATTTAATTTTGTATTTACATTTAATTCATTTAGCTCATTCAATAATTGGTAAATTAATATATTACAAATAATAAAAGAAAATTCAAATATAAAATGCATCTTAAAAATATGATTTTAGACACATGTTTCATAAGATAAATGTTTAAAGTTATTCTAAAGTTAAGTTAAAGTTATAATATTTAAAAAGAATCATAAGTAGATGATTCATAAATAAAACAAAATTAAAATGCGGGCTTTACTTAATCATTTTTTGTTACAGCTGCAGCTGTTGTAACATGTGCTTTATAAATAAAGCTGTATTGTATTGTACTTTATGATATAAGAAAACTTTGTACACATTTTTCTCCTTTTTTAACCTTACTGCAAATTACCATTATAAAAATCCAATTTGGCCCTTGCCAACAAAAGTTGGCCCTGGTGCAGGGAGATCATTAGTTATGAATATTGTAATATCAACACAAAATAATTGTACTGAATGTTCATCAGCCTATTGAGAGACGCTGAAACAACAAATGTCTTTTGATGATTCTCATCTATTCAAACAAGTTCGCGCTGCACTCACCTTCTGACCAAGTCTGCCCTCATATGCAAGCGCCTCAATTCCAAAGGCTAGCATTGCCACCTGAGCCAATTAGGACCTGCAATGCTGTAACCTTCTATGTTTTCTATCAGGCGAGTGTGGGGTTCCCATTAGCATATAACCTCCGTCTCTTATCCTAATGCACTGAAGCGCTGCATACAAATGGAGGCATTTGTGTTGTTGCTCCTTGGCCTGCACCCTTCAAACGCTCACCTGCCAGGAATCCCAATGTTCCCTGCTACTTCTAACTCCGTATTATTTGGAAAGATCTGCATCCAGTACAGTGGGCGGGTGGCTGAGCGGAGCGGCGGCAGAGATGTTCCGACTTCAATTGGCCTAGTTAGTTCAAGGTCGGAGGCTCCTCGGTCTCCGCACGAGCGCCAAAAAGAGAAGTACATGTTGGTGCAGGGTGATTGTGTAACACAGAAAAAAACGCGTGTGGGGACAATGAAGAAAATCTTTGACAAAATCATTAAGTACAGCATGTGCGGAGAAAGTGAACGCCACCATACATGAGAAAGACCATTATGGAATCCAGTGTAGAAAACACACACATCAGATCACATTCTGGCAAATAATGTCCTCACACTCCCAGCTGGCTGTGTGGTAGGTAGTCTGGGGTAATTTATGAGAGGAGAAGGGAGTTGGGGGTCTTACCATCGCGGCCAAACGGTCACAGGGGTGAAGGGCTGGATAGGAAGAAACTGAATCCACGTAGTAACTCATCGCGGACACTGTGGACAGCAGAAGCTGGGCCTGTTGAAGGGATCAACACGGCAACGGATGAAGCAGTGTGAGGCGAGCCATCAATCACATAGTGTTTACACTTTGTGTGTGGTGTGTGTGTGTGCGTGCGTGCGTTTCTGTGTGTGTTGTATGAGTAACTGTGAGCGATAAGGGTGGGAGGTGGGAACAAGTAGACAAGGGATTTGTACAATCAGCTGTTTTTCCCTTGTTAAGAAGAAATCCTAATCCCACTGGTAATGTAGTGGTTCACAATTCACACTGTATGATTTCCTTCTAAGAGAGCTATTTACACTTGTCCTGTGGTTGACTGGTGACTGGTCCATTGTGTAGTCCATGTTTCCCGAAAACCCACTAAGATAGACCCATATTGTCAAGCAGATGATCAGCATACAAATTAGAGATGGAAAAACTGCATGAAAGGGAGTCTGTGGTTTGATGATTAATTTCCTTTTCCCAGTTAAGCATGGATGCTATAAATATTGAAAGAACCATCGATATGTCGCGTATGCTTACTAAAGTATGCTGGAACCAATCTCAGGTGATTTTGGGTGGGCGCTGTTCATAAATGGACAGTTTAGGTGACCAATTTAGCTTCAGTTGACTTAACATGCAAATGCTTTTAGAGCATTTGTGAAACGTAGCATTGGGAGAACATGCAAACTACACAAGAAGGTTGCGGCAAGGATTTGTAACCAAACATTTTTAACAAGGGAGTGTGCTAAAAAATGGACAACCGTGCTGCCTCAATTTGTGGTATTAAGAATTTGCTTGATCCACCAATGAATTTATTTATTTATTTATTTATTTATTTATTTATTTATTTATTTATTTATTTATTTATTTATTTATTTGTTTATTTATTTATTCAGATAACTGGTCTATCTAGTTAATACACAAACAACTATCCACACTCACATTAATACCCAAAGACTATTTAGGATCCACATTTTTACGTGCATGGGAACATTTTGCAAAGATTTGTAAATGAAGAGTCAAACCCCTATCTCCTGACTGAACGGCTGTAATGATTGCACTGAAATGATATATTGCCATAATTAAGATAATAATAATAATACATTCATTTATGCTATGTATGACTGATTTATGATCATTTACAATATTTTACAAGTGCTGAGTAAATTTGACTACAGTGTATGGCGGAAGATTGGCGAGCAAAGACTTCAACTGTACCAAGTGTATTACATACAATGTGCTCTAAAAGTATACACCCAACCTTATCCTCCCACTCAAAGCATTCCAGTTATAAATCATCAACTTCACATCACTCCACTCTCTTTGCATAACCTACTTGTTTAGAACCTCCTCTCATTTGAGGCTTCCTCTCCTCGCACGAAATTTGCTTTCATTTGTAACACTGCTTACTCGAAGAACCATCAAATATCAGAGTTGGAAAGGAAAACACGCAATATGGTACACGTGGATCTTCTCCCTCACACATGCATAAAAAAAAAAAGTACTGTAAAGGCGCATTGCCACGTGTGCTTTGACAGCAGTTGGTACATTGAAGAATGGTGAAAGCGCTCAACACTTACAGATGTTGAATAGGAGTCACTTAATGCGCTACTTTAGAGAACAATGCCCAAATCACTTATCACATCTCATTCAAATACATACTACACCTTGTGGCTTTAATTTGCATGACGCACATGAGGCGCGGCGATTAAATATCAAAAATACACCCATTTTAACAGAACTGCGTTGCACCCGTATAAATCTAAAATAAAGCAATTAGTTTAAATTGTACTGTACGTTTTATTTAAATGCTGACGCAACATGTCGCTTATTCGCAATGTTGAAAAAAAAAAAACGCACTTCAAGAAAAAATAAAAAAAACTGACAAGAAACTTTAAACCGGACACTTTAAGTGAGATGAAGCATGTCCCAAAATAATACCGATCACGTGACTTTCGTCTCCAGTAAACAGTGGCTATTAAAATGCAGATGGCAAAAACAATAACACCTTACCGAACGTGTTGAAAGAAGTTTGGAAGCTGCACACTTGAGAGACTTGAGAGATGCTCTACCTGCTCGGAGCGAGTCCCGGCGGGAAAGGAGCAGGAATATTATACACACATGTAGTCCCTCCCTCGATCATAACGGTGATCCTCTCCAAATCCTCTTTTCCCTTTTGGCGTGGATTCATGCACCTCACACGCAGCAGCTGCTCTCGACCGCACAGGTGTAAACTTGCAAGCGTCTCGGTCAGCTTGCTGGAAGATGACTCTACTTTTTTTCTTTTATTCATGTAATTGACAGTATCGTGATCCACCATATACGTTGGGAACACCCTATTAAAAATTATTGAATAAATGTTGTAAAGTTACTATCACAGGGGCTGTTCCTGAAAGCGAAATGAAGTAACCAATGTGAGAGACAGCGAGATGCAGACTACATATATAGCAGACTACAGTTTTTTTTTATTTAATATACTATAATTGTGTCATTTAGAACAGAACATAAGTGCATGCACTTAACCTTTGTACAAATAGAGTAGCCAGACAGGAAATACCCATGGGTTTTCAACTGGTTTTGTCCAAGGGACCACCATTATAATCAAGAAGCAACTCGTGGACCACTGCTTTGGTGGAATATTATTTTATTTTTGCATCGAAGGAGGATAGACCTATAAAGGCTATTTACTTGCATCGACGTGTCTAATTTGGGAATTTCAGCTACATTTGACATCATTTGGATGGGGAAAGTATGACTTGAGAATTGAATCCACCACCTTCAAGATTGAAGTCTACCACTATAACTGTGAAAGAGTTTTTGGTTGGCTTGGAATGACCATTCAAAATGGGAGGGTGGTACCTACTTATTCTCACAGGTTGACTTATTCTAATAGAGCTTCTGTTAGATTTAGTACCCCCATGTAACTTTGCTTTGGAAGGGGGGAACCTTTTAAAAATTGCTACACTTGGTGAAAACACCCCCAGGAAGACACAGAAAAGGTTGGTTGATGTTTAGGGTTCACCGTTTTAAAATCTCAATTTGAATTAGACAATCTCCTTCATGTTATCTATGTTATGAAGATGAAGTCATTCTTCACCATGAAACTATGGAAAAATGTTACCTTGGAAAATTACCTTTCCCCTTTTACATCTAATTTGATTTGAAATACAATTTTAATATGTTCAGTTAGATTTTAATATTACTCATCATCTTCCTGGGAAATATAAAAGACAGACATGGTGGTTTTTCGTTTTCCATTTAAAACTTGACACTCTTGTGTAAAATAACATGAATTCTAATAACTGCTGTGTGACTGTCCTGATTGTGTGCAGACATACAGTACATGACATAGGTGTCATATCGTCCCCCACTAGCAACCTACTGACCCCAACAGCACATGAATGTTGCGCAGTCTCCTGCGAAATGAGAAATTTGCTTCAGCACATCTTCAAGCCACCTGCTTACCCTTGATAGTGACTCCAGATAACAGAGTAGGTTTATCTCTCCATTTGCTTATTTTTCACTTTATTAGTTTTTTTATTTACAAGCTTTACAGGGCTCAGAGATGGACCAGATCACGCCACTGTCGCTTTCCCGCTGAACACTTGTGAACCATCTGAAACACCTTGTGGCTCCATGATAATTCTGTGACCCCCGGTTCAGCATTTGTTTGAATTAGAAAGTGCACGCTTCAAACCGCGTGACAGCCTCTACTCTTAACAGTAAATCTTCAGATGCAGGGGTAAGGAGATATGTGTCTGGAAGTGTGGGACTTAAGTATGGGGGAGGGAGTTAAGACCAAGGTGAGAGGCGTGAAGAAGTACTAGAAGGGGTTCAGGCTGCCTTTTCTCAAGACCCCTCTTGGTTTTGATGGGCCTCAGCTCAGCAACTACACAGGGGCCCCGGGGGATGCACATGGGCAACACGTCGAGGGCAAAAGGTGAGCCTATGACTTATTGCCATGTGGAGAGCAAACCACACTCCTGTGTTGAGACAAAATTGAATAAAAGCAACGATGAATGTTAGCCAGATCTGCAGCAAAGCTGTTACAATTAGATGGCTCAGCAGTTCAAAGTACACTTCTGTTTTACAGGAAGACGCTATCGTCACATTTCCCCTTGGCTTCTCTACCACCACATACCGCCATGGTATCTTTTTTCCCAGTCCTCTCTATATACGTTAGTCGTGTTTTCCTGTGAACAGAAAGTGAAAGCATGACTATCAACCGTCAAATCGGACAATGGGAACAAACACTCAGTAAATTAATGATCTACCATTTCATGTCATGCAACTTGCATCCATGTTGTCTGAGTTTATGCCAAGCTAAAAGGAATAGAAAGTGACAGGTTTGAGATCTGCTAATATGAAAGTAGTTAGGACTGGTTTCTCAAGATGGTTCCTCAAGGCTTTGGATGGATCTCTCCAGGATTGTTGGTAACGGGCCATCATTGATGTAATACCTCTCATTGGAAAGATGACAATTGAGATATTGTGGGATTTACACGTTTAATGTTCATTCGATCCCATTTGATGTTTTCCTAGAGTTTATTGAGCAGGTATTTAATATTGTCACTCTGATTGGAGATAGACAAGATTTTCCCTCCTTCCACCCATTGCTATGGTGACAGCGAGGGGAAGAATGGTGCAGTGGCCATGAACCATGTTAAAATATTGCATAAAGATTTACAATCAATAAAGATGTGTGGTTCAAAAATACAGAGGGTTATTTTTTGTTCGTTTTCCACTCTGTTTTTCAAGAGTTTTTTATGTTGTCACTGCTTGCGACTTTAATCGACTTCTGCCATCCTGAATCTTACTCCTCCTTTGCTGGTGTGTCGTAAGTAGATCCAGATGGTCAGTTCTTTTTCTTTTCTCATTTACTCATTTTGGATCTTCCTAAGATAGCCTTGACAGATGATATTAATGGTCTTTTATGAGCATTGTCCTGATTAGAGCGGAAAGAGAGAGAGAGCGAGAGAGAGAGAGAGAGAGAGAGAGAGAGAGAGAGAGAGAGAGAGAGAGAGAGAGAGAGAGAGAGAGAGAGAGAGAGAGAGAGAGAGCAAGAGAGCGAGAGAGAGTCCTCCGCCTACAACTTGTCATAGGGGATCGCCACTGTCTTTGATAGCTTGCCCAAATGTGCCCCCCCGCCCCATAGAAACTGCCCTGCAGATGTTGTTGCTGTATGCTGACTACAAAGAAAAGAGGCCTTTATGAGCCAGCATCTATTTTGGGCTCCAGTGTTCCCAAGATGTGGAGTCCTGTAAAAGACGTACGGAGCTAATCTTGAAAACATTTTATCTTAAAAACGTTTTATTCCTTGCCCATGATATTTTTAGATGAAAGACCATAACTAATAAATCAATTGAGGATATATTGTCTAATGTCAGTATGAATAGACCGTCACCCTGGTAAGTTTGGCCCTGAAAAGAGTTGTTGGTCTTGGCACCAGCAGAGAGAAAGCGAGGAAATATCTATGATAACTAGATTCATTTAAAAAAAAAAAAAAAAAGGGCATGGCCTTACCCAGAAAGAAGCAGAACTGTTGCACTGTGAGAAGGCCAAGGTCTTAGGGGCAATATTAGTTCTCGATATTATCTTTAATTAAAGCACCAATCCCCCAACCAAGTTGTCCAAACACTTCTAAATAGGCTGAGTAAATCAGACAAACATCCTCAATATTCGATGGGTGCGCAGTGTTCACAGGAGCCTCCAGATGGTTTTCCTTTCTCAAGCCTTTTCACAGGGGATGGATGCCATGGACAGCCGTGCTCTGTTCCACCCGACATTTTCATCCAAGTCGCACGTTCCCTTGTCTTCATCTGGTTTGAACAGTTTATTATAGAGCTTGAGTTGGAGTACTAATAAAATAGGATACATACTTATTGATTGTGACATCTTTATGGATTTTTCAAATAGATCTCAGAAAAAAGAAGAAACATTGTCAGGAGTCTTCTTTTTCATCTGGACATAAAGTAGAAATTTACAGTAACACAGCAAGGTAATCAAAGAGTGCCAAACTGTTTGAGATCAGGAGGTGGAACGATGCCTTGCTTAAGGGCACCGCAGTAGTCAGCAATCGGCATCACTCCAACAAGTAGCTACTGTTATTTGTGTCTGTTTGTTTTGTTTTACATATTTGTCCATAATGGAACTCAAACTCTTAGTCTATTGCCACACCAAAAGTATGTTGGATTGGTCATGGTGACCGTGTACTGTCTCATCATTTTGACTGATGATTTGAACCATGAGAAACTTGTAGTCACAGTCTTGACTCATTTTGCAGAACACTGTTTGTTTGGTCCCCCCAAGTCCGATGTGGATATTCCCACCACATACTGACAGCAAAGGTTGAGTGCATTTTATATTGATGCAAATGAGTTTACTTGAGAGTTGGTTGGAACTGAAGTTGTCTAACTCATGCATTCAGTTTATCTAAAGGGAAATGACAATACATCACGATTAAGACTTTTCCCATAAGAAACTGAAGGACTTTTAAATGGAAAATAATGCCACTTTTCAAAGCATGTAGTCAAAGTAGATTCGGCAGATAAGTTTAGAAGACAAGTAGTTATGCAGCAAAATAGGGCACACATCTTACTTCATACAGTAGTTTAAAAAAATCCTACTTAAGTGGGAGGGAGGGAAAAAAAGTCCAGCAATTGATAAGCGAATGGCCTGGCGCCAGGCTCACGACCCCCCCCCCCCCTCATTTTTTTTTTTGTTATCACCACCCGCCTCTTCCCCCAACTCATGCACAAACACCCCACCCAGTGGCTAAATCAACCGCCATCACCGCCCCTTCAGTGGCGTCTTATGGCTCGCTATCCCTCTTCATTAGCATCCCAGAAGGGGATGCTTGTCATGTAATTAGCAGAGGAGGGTCTGTGAGGGCGACGCATACCCTCATTAGGAGGAGCGAGCGGAGGCCAGAGAGAGGGCTACTTGCTGGAAGAACACAGCAGGGAAGATGTCAGAAGCAATTCACCATCTGAGAGACAATAAGTATTCTCTCCCTTGAGTTTGTTTTCAAAAGTACAATGTCTTCATTTCCCCGTGGACCTGTTGCACAATGTTAGCACCACTACATCCCCGCGGTGTTAACACTGATAACAACATCAGGCCAAGGAGTGGGCATGTCGACTTTGTTCACTGGAGGCAGCCTGTGATGAGCTTGTAGCTGCCGATGATGTCTTATCAGAGTGATGAGAGAAGCAAAGGAGGCGCTTGTCACCGGATTGGTTTCACTATCTATTCCGTATCCTGATTCCTTTATATACACACCCATTGGCACTGCAATGGAGGTATTTAGAGGCTGTTGTATCAATAATACTATGTACATGGAAAAGTGACTAAAACAAATCGGACTTACTTATTTTGGGGCAAAGTACTGTATTTCCAGACTTACTGTATTTGAAAGTGAATTTTACATTTTAATATAATAAATATGTGCAATTAAAAAAAAATACTCAAATGTTTGTGAAAGGTTGAATGACAAACCACACTGGCACTACAGTTATTAGTTGATTCAGTCCAAGTCCTAATCTGCAGATTGGAACAAACAACGGTATGGCCTTCTCCAATACGTTCCAAAAGTAATACTTGACCGTTATAGATTATGTCTAGGTGCAGAGAGTACTATTAAGGGTAAAACCTAAGGTGTGAGTCACTGACGGTCAGGTTTACATATAGTGTAGTGTTGTTATGTTTCACTCTCCTGGTTTCCATGAAGGCAGAATGGGTTCACTTCAGCGATGGTGTCAATTGTCTATACCAGGGGTGTCAAACTAATTTCTGTCAAGGGCCGCATCATAGTCAAAGTTTCCTTCGGAGGGCCATTATGACTGTCAACGCCTTCTATGATATACAGTATAGCCTACACAACAAACTGATGGATAAGTTTAGAAATCAGGCAAGTAAAACTGTTCAAATATTTAAAAAAAAAAAGGTAATAAAAATTGGTAGCAATGTTTCTATTTTTATAAAGTGAAGACAATTGGGAATTTTAGTGTTGATGCACAATTTGTTTTACGGGCCACACACAATGAGATGGCGGGCCATATCTGGCACCCGGGGCTCGAGTTTGACATTTGGTCTATCCAGTACATGCAACTGTGACTGTCCAGATGTAACCCGCTTCTTACCAAAGTATGCTGGGACAGTGTCTGACTCATCTTCAAGCCTAATGAGGATAGGCGGTATCAGTAGATGGCTGTCACAACTGTTTTTATGAAGCCTGTTAAATTACATCTGAAATTCTACACTTACATCAAATCTTGAGTTCACATGCAATGTCATAAAAACTCACTGTCACTGTCTGAGAGTTTCTGTAAATAACAATATGATGCTGGTTTAACACAGGATTATTGTGGAGTTGTGTGGGGCCATGTCTGATTACATTTACAACTGGAATGCTGATTCGTTGTCTACCCAAAAATATATTTTCCAGAACTGCAATTTCTTTGTCTGATTCATGACTTCGAATCATTTTGCTTCGTTCACCTCAAATATGATTAGAGAATTAAAAAAAATATGTTCCAGAAACTAAAAGCATGTCCATATTTTATCTCCACATCTCTGCTTGACTTGATTTTGAACTGCGAGACTGTTTGTAAAGTAGAAGGACTGGGATAGCTCAAGTTCTCCTACACTTTCACTCGACTACAGACACACACACACACATTTTTCATATCACGGCCGTCTGGCAAGTAGGTGTGTCTTTGTTTGGCTCCCAGCGTCATGTTCCCGTTTCCAACCGCCGGCCGCCTCCACTCATCCACACCTCACTCAGCCCCTCTTCCACTCCCACACCTCACCCTGTGCTGAAAGCTATTTTTAGAGCAAACTTGGTTTAAAGATGTCAGGTCAGTAGTATGCAGAGGATTTTTTTGGGGGGGGAGGAAACAGTCTGTTTCTAGTTTTGACCCCATATTATTTCATTTCCTACTCGGAAGCCCACTTTCTTTGACCTGTCTTGGTTGAACTTTCCCTAATACACTATCCCTTTTTGGTAACTTTCTCCATGTGGTCTAGGTCTGACATAATATATATAAAATTCTACCAAAAACTCATGATTGCAGGAGTGAGCAACAACAAAAAGGCCACAATATTTCTACTTTCCACAAAGTAAACTAAATCAGAGATATAACCACTAAATGTTCTTTTTAGCTCAAAAATAATTATCATTCTTATCAAAATGACTACGCATACAAACAAACTTATTAAAAATATGAATTTTGAACGAATGCATAGTTACGCAGATGTTCCTTTTAGCTCAAAACCAATTATTGTCATCAAATTGACTTATGCATATAAACTTCTGATTAAAAAAAAACATTTTGAGAAAGAAAACAACAAAACCCTATTGACTTAATGACTAGATCTTGGAACCCCTTTGGCTTGAAACATGCTTCTCTATTTCTCCAGTTTCAGTTGAGATGACATCTACACTACCTACTTTAATTTGACCTCCATCAAAATGTGCTCATATTATGCAGATTCATTCAAGGAGTTAGAAAAAATGAAGAAAAAGAAACACTGACGACAAGGCCATGTTTTATGGAAAATGTGCTGTTGTGAAACGCTAACTAGGTTATCCTTCAAAATAGTGAGATATGAAAGTTTCCATTTAAATGTGGAAAAAAAAAGTTTAAACAGGCTTGAAATGAGAGTTGTAGCTTGTCACACGGCTCAACTGTGCCCTCTATCTGTGTTATTTGGAAATACAAACACATCAAAAAATGATTCTTGAGAGCATGATACAGGAACAGCAAATGTGAGTTGATGCAGACATTAGACACTATCAACAACAAAAAGTTACAAAAATCATAATGTGACATGAAATGCAATCACTTCAGTTACGAAGATATTTCCAATAAGTCCTGCATACCATGTGTTAACGCTTTACTCCCCATACAAGCGTGATGACAGCGTCGCTGTGCCCATTAAAGAGTCGCTTTGGAATGCTTGCGGTTTCCTCTACGTTGGAGTATATTGTCACTCACTGGCGAATAAACACCGGCGTTAAAAGTGACTCACTCCATTGCTTGTTTGTGGCCTGTAGATGTGCTGCTGTAACGTTTCAACAGTATCAGTACACAAGAGGGCACTTCCTGTTTTATATACAGTGGAAACTGTAATGCTTGATATGCTGGCCATCCTCTCAACAAGTTTTCTCATGATGCAGAATGGAAATAGAAATGCTCAGTTCCAGGGTCAAACTGTGATCTGTGTGAGTAGCAAAAAGTGTAGCAGTTTTTTTTTATTTTTTATTTAGTTGACACCCCCTTAAAACAAAAAAACAAATTGTTAACACTAGTTATTTTTAGAGGGGTGGGGTGGGGGTAAATGTCATACTTGCCAAAAACAAAACAAGACTTGAAACTTGGCTGAACTTTGAGTATCTTCAGTAAACTAAATTCCAAATGTCCACATTTTAACAGTTTAATTTCCCAGAGAGTTTTAGTTAAATTCTAAATGGTTTGAATCTAAGGGTTTACATTGTATTTGTAGCGTATGTTCAAAACCAGCAAGGGCAAGCGATAGAAGTTAAACATTTAAGACCTCCATTCTGAACCATACCTTCCTTCAAGACACGGAATCGGCTCCTTGACTATCTATCTGGAGTTTGTGTGCTCTGCAGGGATTCCCAGTTCCTCCCACTGCTCACATCTCATAAAAATGCATGTTAAGTAAAGTGAAGATTCAAAATTCTTCGTAAGCGTGAATATGAGTGTGAATGGTCATTTGGTCTCCATGCGCCCTGTGATTAGTTGGTGCCAAAGTGAGCTGGGATAAGCCCCAGCTCACCTATGAACCCAATGAAGATAATTGTTATAAAAAAAAAGGATGGAATTGTGGATGGCTGTTTGTGCATGCTGAATTCCCCACTAATATTTTATGACTGGGGGGGGGGCACGAAAGTCTTCAACAAGCTTTCCTTTGGCTTGAACCACAGAGCCCTCCAGTGGCAAGAGTTGCTACTACCGTTTCCCATGAATAGGCTCAATAGGCAAGCTCTCTTTATTAGATCCAGATTTGACCGTCTCAAGGCACAGATGGATGATTTTTGTAGTCTGCCGAACAGCCCACGTCGGGTTCAGCCTGTCAGACATGTCTGGGAGGGGGTTGCCGAGGTGGAAGGAGAGACGCAGGCCTCAAAGTAAATGCTTTGAGAATGTGGGGACGGGGGTTAAAAACCCAAAACCTGAGAGCCCGGCTCAGGTCTGCATCCTTCCAAGGAACAACACGTTTCTTATTGAGGCCGGCCGGCCAGATCCAAATGAGAGGTGACAGCATATTCATTTCAACCAGTGTTTTTCTTAAGAACGCCGCTGAATGACGAGCAGTCACTAGATTTATAATTCTGAGGAATGAGTGAGAATTACTAAATAGGATCCAAGCAATCACTTTTAAGCTTTATTTCGTGTTGGCCATGAATCATTATGAATTGCTCAAAAACGAGCACTTTGTTTGCTGGCTTGTAGCAGGATCTCACACATAAAGCTGACTCAAGTGGGATGGAAAATCCATTTCTCACACATGAAAAATGTGATTTTCAGTGGTGGGTGGGGATTACTGTAATTAAGCAGATTTTTCAGGTATCCGTTATTTAAGTAAGTATATTCATTTTTCGGATGACCTTTTACTTTGACTCCATGCATTTCAAAACAGATTCCTGGACCTTCTACTCTTAGATTATCCGAACAATGGATCTTGAGTGACTGAGAGCTGTTCAGGCAGAAATAAAACAAGGACAACTTTGATTCGGAATAGAGTAAACCGGGTACAATAATGTCAAAGCCAACAGACGGGCCATTTTTAAGAGGATTTTTTAATGTTGTCAGTTCCAAGAAATATTTCTGGTGTATGCAGTGTGTTTTTGAAAAAGCTTTTGCCATTCACAAATGCTCCATCAAAGCAAACCCTCCACCCTCTCAAAAATAAGGTATACTTTTTAAATTGTCATCATCAGCTAATTTAGCATCAGTATAAGTATTAGGATCAGCGCTAACTTGCAGTTAAAAGGGAATTTAAAAATAATTTTCTGTCTTTTTCATTCCAGTAAATGCACTATGTACTTCATATGTTAACAAGTTTTCAAATAGAATATTAATCAAAATGAAAAATGAATAATAAGTACTTTTATGCTTAAATACATTTAAGAGTCTGTGCTTTTTGTGTTGAATCAGTATTTCTACTTTTACTCATGCTTTTCTGCACGCAAGTATCTGACGTAGAGCGTGTGAATACTTCTGCCAACTGGCAACTTCTAATGCACATACTGTAGACACACGCTAAGAGCATATGAGAGCATAATTGCTTGTAATTACTACACGCACTGTGTCTCGCCACCACATGTCACTCTCCAAACTTCCTCTCGTCTGAGCTCGGCCTCAAGCCTGCGGCGTAGAATACTGCCACGTGAGGTCACATCGTGGACATACTACAAGCCGATGAGTGGCAGCACATCAGGAGGCATTGGGAGGTCATTCATTTATAGGGATGCTATTAACTTAATAAATGTTGGCCCCATAAAACGTCTGACTTGTTTTAATTTAATACTTCCTTCTTGTTAATTATTATACACACAGTTGCTGACACAACATCAGAGCTATGTGTCAACCAGTTCCAAAAAGTGCAGTCTGAATTTTGTTTTACTGGTACGGGACATTCTTCGAGGGTGATTACTTTTGTTGCACACTCACTCACTTCATTCGGTACCCCTGTACTGATTTAATGAGATGCAATAAAATAGCGGTATGCTGTCCATACAAACAAGACTTGAAAAGAAAGGTCGTAGAGCAGTGGTCCCCGATTACCGAGCGGTGGACCGTTACCGGGCTGCAAGACACTTTGCACTGGGCCGTGGTGTCCCACACAAATAGAAGTGGGACTGCATTATGCACTTTGAATGGGACTGTAACACCAATGGAAATTTCTGTTAGCCCATCAACGGCATTTCATATTTTCAGTTGGCTAGCGGACATCAATCGACAAAATTGTGTGGTTTGGTTAAACGTTTTGGTGATTAATTTCCAATGTTTAAGTATATTTTGTTTTATGTTT
Source organism: Syngnathus leptorhynchus (assembly GCF_054491065.1). NCBI lineage: Eukaryota > Metazoa > Chordata > Actinopteri > Syngnathiformes > Syngnathidae > Syngnathus > Syngnathus leptorhynchus. The sequence goes on along the minus strand of NC_141201.1, from coordinate 8,922,159 downwards.
CAGTTTTACTATAAACGTCAACTGGGAAGGACAGAAAACCAGCTTGAGGCAAACACGCTGGGTTTCTTTATTTGAAGAATTGAGCAAGCGAGGGCATGGAAACCAGTGCTAATGAATATAATAAAAAGTGTGTTGTAATAGGTTTAAATGGTTTTACGTTGTTTGCAACAAACGGGTGTTCATTGTACTGTGTCAGTATTCAATGAGAGTTTAGTATGCCTCACCCATGTTGAGAACTGGTTCTGTTATACATAAACACAATGGATCTCACCTCACATCTGCTGGATTCTCTCGTACATTGCAATACAGAAGTAGATGCTTTCATCCAATGAGTGTTACTGTAATGTGGATACGTTGATTCCACGTTTTTCATCCAGATAAAAAAAAAAACATTAAGATATTTAAGAAGATTTTTAGCCCAACAATTCAGTTAAACATCATATACCATCAGGAATGGTCTGTATTTCGTTCTTTGTTGCAGTCTACAAAGGAATCACAAAAACAAAAAAATCTACCCAAAAAGCAGAGCAATGTTATCTTTGTAAAGTCAGATTTTTTTTTCCTCTTCTGTGGAGATCCCATTAGGTGCAGAGAGGGTAGTAAAGTGGAAAGGAGTTCCCTACAAATTCCAAAAGGCATCTATCATTTTGAAGTTGGGCCTTTTTAAAGTTGAACTGATAAGAATGTTAAGCTAAGAAAATCAGTGTTGTTGCATGAAAAGATCTGACATGGGGGGAGGGAGGGTCTGGCCTTCTCTGGTGCCACGCTGCCATTTGCTCCCTCCCCGAGGAACAAAAAGAGGGCTGGGACGGCCTGGATCTCCATCTCTGGAACATCTATGGTAGCCCCTTAAACTAAATAAATAATTCATTACAGTTCAGGGTGAGGGGCTTCATTTACACCAAGCGATGTAATCGCAAAAATGTCTGTGTAAGTTGCTCAAATCATCTCAAAATAAGTTTTGGATGGAGTCCCAGGAGGAGCAGTTCTGAAGTGTTAGCATGCAAGGAGAAAAGAATGGGAACAGAATGCGTGATGAAAGGTTGTTTAGCAACATTTAGTCTGGACGCAAAAACACCTCGCAGCCACGTCAAAGTTCTTCTTCAAAAAAAAAAAAAGATCCTCAGACAGTACAAGCCTTAATGGAGGAACCAGACATGCAAGGAATTTGCAAATATTCTTCTTTTCCACCCTCTGTACGAGAAGCAGGGTTGCCACAATCAGGCTGAACAACCAAGCTTGAAGTAATCACAACGGGTCATTTGAACAACCTCCTTATGGCTAACCATTAATCATCATTCAGACTTGAGGTTAAAGCAGGTCACTTAAGGGTGAGATGACCTAGAGTGTAAATTGAGGAGAGGTTTGTTCATGGATAAACTTTTGGGAAAGTCTTGGCAGCAAACAACATATGCACGGCTTTGAATAACACATTTTACTTCCAGAACTGTTGACCGATCGTTCAAACTCAATGCCTGTAAGGTGCCTCTATATTTCTACTTCTTTTCCAATTCCAAATTTCATCATCATGAGTGATCGCTGCACACAAGTATATACAGTCCTGTTTTGACAAAATGAACATATTGCCATGGCAACATCATCTGACAACAACAATCCATGTCAATCCTCATATGGATGTTTTTTTTCCCTGCTCACTCGTAATGTCTTGCCTCCGATGTCTTCTTTTTTTTGAGACATAACAGCAAGCAGTGTCTAAATAAAGGAACTCATTTCTGTTACAGCATTTTATCTTCAGAACTCCTCTCATAGTTGGATGACATGATTCCAGCATCGTGCCTCATTATTTGCAAAGTTGAGCTAATTTTGGTCCCACACCTTGTCTTGTCAGCAAGCAGCATTTCATGCACTGTCTTGACTATCCAAGAACCAGCCGAGGATTACGAGGATTGATATGATTTAAAGGTTAAAAATGAACATGAATTAAAGTTAAAGTTACAAAAACATTAATTAATGGAGTATTTATATCAACAGTAAAATATCATATGTACATCACATATTTATCATACAGCAATTTTGCCATCTTTAAGGAATGTGTTGGTTGTCGTTCAAATGTGCTAGAAAACCCGGGATACAATATCCTGAGGAAGGCAACACAGCAGGATCATGAATGCCATTTTTCACTGAAACGGATGTTGGGATTTCCGTCCATTGTTTGACACTGGGAACAACATTATTGACGCTGTTGTTCCTAATCACTGCGCTAGGAAATGCCGCGACAAACAGCGACTGATGAAAGCAAACCTTTATACCAGATGACCTCTCCTTGAGGGAAAAATACATGCAGTCGATTGACTAGTGTTGGTTTTTACATTAGCAAGTATGGACATTTTTTTCCCTTGCTAAAATCGAGCCTGGAGAGTGAGAACCACTTATTGAATTTCAAAGACATCCTGTGCAGTATGATAAAATCACAAATGAACGCACACTAGGAAAAAGTCACAAAGTGAGCTGCCTGTTTCCCGCCGATTGCCCGGCGTGAAATAGCGACCTTGACGGGCCAATAAAAAGGCCACGCATGGGTAAGCAGCCTTACGTAGATTGCCACCAACACCCCTTTGGTGGAGCTCTTTTTTTGGAAGATACGGGCAGTGTGAAGGAAATGAAGTTAGTGAGCTGAGTGGTTGCAGGTTATGAAGTTTGTGTGTGTGTGTGTGGGGGGGGGGGGGGGGGGGGAGGGGGGTCATATAAGCAGGAAAAGGGCAAGAAGGGGGGAGGGGTGCTGATAAACTTGTGTCAATGTTTTTGGAATCCCGTAGGATATGTCACCAAAGGAACAGACAAATACAATAAACTACATATAGATTCCCAATGATGATCAGCTTGCATTCAGCCAATGAGCTTTTAGATGGTTGTCACATACTATTGGAAGATTTGCATGGATGCTGCTATGATACATCATGATGAATTAACTGGCAGGTAGTTACTTTATTGCTGGGACCTTTGATATGGCCTTCTTCTCTATGGCACTCTTGGCATAATTACTAGTTGAATTAAATAATAATGAAATATTGGATGTTTATTGTTTGTATATTTTAAGTTAAGAATCTCAGGCATTGCTGTTTTCAGTTGTTTTCGTGTGGATCACATGGGATTTTCTCTCTTATCCTCATAATTATGGAATCCAGTTGCAGAACGGATTGGATGGTTCGGCGAGCCAGATTTGGATCGAGGACAGCCAGTTGATGATCAGTGATATAATGACTTCTGATAGTTAATGTTCGTATCGCATTGCACAAACAATTGAAGTTTGGTGTAAGGAACTCAAAAGTAAAGCAAATAAATCTGGAACACCTAGAATACCTAAACCTTATCTGGAGTTAATCAGAAGCACACAAGTGTGGGGGACTCTCATTTGATCTCATATAATATATTATAAGTTATTATTTAATTCTGGAAACTGCTGCTGGTGTATTATTATTATTATTATTATTATTATTATCATTATTATTATTATTATTATTATTACGAGTGTTTGTTATTTAATGGCAATTGCATTTTTTACTTTAAAGGTGCCAACCAACAAAAGGACAAAAATTGAAGTATGTTACACTCCTTTTAACATGAAGAGTTTTTACATAACACGTATAGCACAATTATGTCGCTGTTTGAGAGAGTGCATGTGAGTGCGTGTGTGCGCGCGCGCTTATTTCACGCTCGGTGGCCTCACGGTGCAGACGAGGGGAGGTTTTTCTCCCGCTGCTCATTGGCCGCAGCCCTCTTTCTCATTTTGCAAACATTTCCATTCATACAACTGCTGCGCGACTCTGAACAAAATAACTCCCAAAGAAAAAACAAACGGACAGCTTCTCGTGGACAGGAACTAATTATTTAAAAGTGTGTAAACGAGGTGGAGCAGCGGTAGGAGGAGGAGGAGGAGTGACACCTCCTTGCACCGGCGCGCATTAAACGCATTGAGAACAGGTGAGTAGACAAATTCTCTGTTGGAAATGCTGCAGGGTGCACAATTTGAAACCATAAATACATGCACTTTCTAGTTTTATGATACAGCTCATCATTTCTGTTATAAATCTCAATCGTTTTGCACCTTTGAATCGCTTTGTGGGGTGTGAAGCAACACGGAATGCGTATTAGTTGAGACTCATGATGGATAACAGCAAAAGTAAGATGCTTAAAATGTAACACTAGAGGGGTCCCGGCCCACGGGCCCACGGGGCTGTCTCAGTAGAAGGTTCACGCCGTTATTCACCAGCGCTGCCCTGCCTAATTGGGTGCAGATGCCCAGCTCCATTGCGCCTTTTTTTTTTTTTTTACCGCGCAGAAATTGGATGTATTTGCAGGGGAAGGTTGGGGTGGGGGGGGGACTCTCTGACTTCGCCAACAAAAATGTATTTAAAGCAGGGGCTTGTAACCTCCGGCTCGTGGGCCACAGACTGTGCAACTCTGAATTTCGAGGAACCGATAAAAACCTCAATATATGTTTGATACATCAATGCATCATATTTGTCATACTGCCCTTGGAGGACGAAAGAAAATGGCCAATGATCAGAAAGAAATTGGGATTTAGCACACAGTAACACCTCATCAGATTGGGGAAATTGGGCTGTAAAAGAAGGAAAAAGTGTATTGCCATAACCCACCGCGTGATTGCTGGTCAAGCATCATAAATAGTCCTGTTTTAGTGTTGTGAGTGTGGGCTTCATTTAACTTTATTAGTTTTAATTGCAACAAATCCACCATCCATTGCATGTCCTAATTGAGTTTATAGATGCATTAATTACACACTTTTTAATTTAAGAGATCCAATCATCTGGCAATTTAAAAGATAAATGTGTCTTCCTAACTGTTGCAAAAAAAGAGGACTCAAATGCACCGTCCTCCGAGTGCCCTTTCACCCTCAGACTTTGTAAGCTGCACTTATTAAAGTGAAAAGTGTTTCAATATGTGGTAAGCTTCAGGCTCGGAGGGGGAAGGGGGTCAGGATGCAAGATGGGGCCCCGGGTCGTCTAACCCCCCTCTTCCATGGGCCACCACAAATAATTCATCCATGTTGATGACATAAAAAAAAAAAAGGGAACAAAACATGTACCGGCACCACGTTGCATTAGGAATGCCAGTGATGCAATGAATTAACTTTTACCCCTTTAACATCAGGACTTGCTGTTGGACACGTTGCTGCACCCCTAGTCAGGTATACAGTCATGTTCCAAACTGTCCCTGACACGTCGTCTTACGTCAAGGTAAGACTGCACCGCCTCCTATGTCTCTCTTTATTTTCATTCTTTTCCTCCAATGATTGCATGTGTTTAATCACATTTCAAACAACAACAGCAACAAAGAAAAAATATTTACATAGGCCTGTACTAAACGGATATATTTTTGTCAAAATTAATCTGATGCAATCATTTGAAGTATGAATTTGTAAAGCAAAAACTAAGCCCCTTTAAAAAATGAACTAAAATTAGCAAGAGGGGTTAAATAAATAACCTCCGCTTGTCTGTGTGTTTGCGAGCGGGATCTCATCACAATTGTACTGCGGCCAATTAAAGACAACAATCACAAGCATTCACATGAAACAAAGACAACAACTGCTCAAGTATTTTTCTTTTCCAAGCAAAAAAAAATACTTTTGAATAAGACCTCCTTTTCATGCTGCCAAGGTTAAAGAGGGATTCTGAACCATTCCGGGTCTGTTTTTAAAGAAATGAAAAGGTAGGAATGTTTGGTGAGAAAATACGCTTCGAATGAGTCTTTTTTTTCATCTTGAATGACAGAGGATGGAAACTTCTTTTTGTTTTAAAATAAACATTAGATTCCATGGTGAATCTGTTTTATTTGTAAAAATACAAACTGGAAAGGCACTTTGCTTGCTGAACGCCAAGTTCACATTTTTTGCTTTGCACACTCGCAGTCAGATTTTACTCAGAATGTGGCAGAACTATAAGATATTCGTATGTCCCCCCTCCCTCTTTCCCCTCCTCCTTCAAAAGACTCCACGGTCCAAGCATTTGGTTTTGTTTGGTTAAGGCCAGGCGAGACTGGAACTCTCCAATAAAAATAAATCTCAAATTAATTATGGCCTGGAGCAAGGGGGGCCAGACAGTTCGTGCACATACGTGCTGCCGACGCCACTCTTTGGGGCCCTTTGGTATTTGGACTCAGGCTTCCAGACGGAACGCGGCCACAATATGATTGTGCATGCAGTCAAATGAATGGCATCCACACCCACTGTACAGTATGCTATGCTAAACGGTTATGATTTGAGTAGGATCAAATACAAATAGTGGTGATGTTAAATGAACAAGAAGTATCAAATTGTTTTTTTTATTCTGTCTTTTCATTATCCGTTGTGTTCTTTTTATGTGGCATACAAATTATTTAACATATCATAAATAATACAAACATCGGTTTTATTTGCTGTATTCTTTTTACGTGATTGTTTTAAGGAAAAAGGTAACAATTATTTTCAATTTCATTCATAGTTTTTTTTACTTTCATCATCCACAAGATGATAAAATAAAGTAGTGACGTCACACTACAAATGCAAAACAACAATAAAGTAACATATTTGTGTTTTCTTAATGTTTCATTGCTATTGTTTTTTGCAAGCATTCCAAATTTGTATTAATACTAATAGGTTCCTCATGTTTTTTTTATTTTTATCGTCATCATTATTATTTTTGTCTTCAATCCACCTCTTGAAAAACATTTTCGCTTGTTTGGCCTTCCGGCCTCACATCCAGGTGTCCTCAGCCACTGCTAGCCCACACCTCACTATACTTCACCATAGATCATTTGCTCTAGCTAGAGATTTATGTTTTTTAATCATAATTTCAGTTGCGATTCATCAGCAGACTAGATTATCTTGAAGAACGACCCTTTCTTAGGACCATATTTTCAAAATCCACTGGGGAGCTTCTTTGGTGTTAGTGGTCCAGAAAAAAAAAAGTTGCAGACCCCTGATCTTAACGCCTGAAACAGATGTAAAAGCAAGACCCTCCTTCTACAGCAGAGGGTCCATGTGACCCCTACCCAACTCTGACATACATGGCCCATACAGTGGAAGCCCCCCTGTAAGCATGGAGCACCACAGCATGCATGTCTGGTGGCATGTGTGCAGAGGAAAAATTGTCTGCTGGCTGACTCCTTTCAGCGTCAATCCAGATGTTCTGTGGTTGACTGAGTAAACCAACTTGCATCTGTTTATTGGCCTTGCAAAATGTTTGTTACCACTGTATTCATTATGGTATTGGGATAGTGCCCGGACCCCCTGTCACCCTAATAGGCTTCATGGAGAGGAAATCGGTTTTTGGTATAAGATGTTATCTCGTCTGCTTGGAGAAATCCCTTTTTTTTGCTATTTTATCAGTGGTCACTTTATTAAACACAGACTCTGGTACAAGGGCTGTAACCACAATTCCTCTATTGATGGACAATAACAGGTTAAGATTTTTTTTTTTTTTAGTGCAATACATATGTTGTTTCCTAAAATATGTCTTTTGCTTTATTTACTACAGCAATTGACTGTGAAATATACAGTCAGCAAATATGAATCAGTGCTCTTAAAGGGTCCTCTGTACCAAATAATGTACAGTATTCTAGTGGTGGCCACTGACAGGTGTTTACTGACAGGTGTTTCTAATATTTTGCCCCCTTATGTATCCAAATAAATTAACCCAAATATTTGAAATAGCTAACAGTGATGCAGTGGAGTTCCACACCACACCAAATGCCACAATAAAGATGTCGATCTGACCTTTAATCACTTGCAAAGGCATAAACTTGCTGCGCTTAGATTGTACAGGTTTATTGAATGTGGTTAAATTATTATTATTCTACATACAAAATAAATGTTTTTCGTGCAGGTTTCAGGAAACCTTTTTAATCAAGGTTTCAAACAACCATGGAATGACATGGGACATCACTAACTCTAAACAGCTAAAACATATTATTTAAAAAAATGAACTACCTACGATTATTGAGACTCAAAAGGGGGGAGGTGGTATCAAACTGGTCAGTGAAGAGTTAAACAAGGTGTCTCCCTTAATTATACAAGTCTGAGCTGGCCTCAGGCAGGAGAAGCCTTGACCCTTAGCAGGATCCAGATGTGGCGGTCCCAAGGGTGGGGCCGTCAGCCTCGCCAGACCCCCAAGAGGGGAGCAGACAGACCGGCCCTGCTGCCAGTGGCGCGGTCTCAACTTTGAGCTGGCTGCAAACAAGTTGACATTGAATTTAAAGTGTCGCGGATGAACTTCTAAAAAAATAATAACAGCACGATGAGAGGTTGAGAACCTACAGCATGTGGGCTGTATATTATCCTTAAGAGCATTTGATATGGCCCACCGTGTAATTATGAAAACCTTCATACATTTAGTATGGCCCTCATGAATTGCCCTTGATTGGAGAAATGCTCCTATACAATATGAACTGGTTTAAAATGTTTTCATCTCAAAGACCATTGAAAAAAATCACAAGCAGAATTCCATTGAGAAAATGTAATATCTTTTGGCCAAGAGGTTTGTGTGACGTGGCAAAAAGGATAAATTTGACAAGAAAATCCAAATGATGACGGTTGTATTTTCTGCAGGGCCACACACGTGTAGAGCAGATTTTTTTTTTTTTAGCTTTTGCGGGATGTGATTTATGACCTATCTGGGAAGTCTTCACCTTGACGTGGAAGCTTGTAAGGCAGAGAAATATTGCAAAAAACACTCTGATTCGTCATCTTTTAGGTGATTTAAAGCCCAGCCATCTCTCTATCACACATGCTCACATTTTAATTTAACAGATCTTCCCAATATGATGTGTTAAAAGATTTGAGAAATGTTACAAATGTTGAGTAAATATGTGGAATTACAATTAAGGTTGACCATTCATTATTATTATTACCATGGCCACACCACCGCCAATTTGTGACATTTTTTGGAAAGAAAAAAAAATAAGAAAAGTTGTTCCACAGCAGGCCGCCATCCTGTAAATATTTCCCAGCTTAAACAAATAAAACATAACAACGGAGTGAACACTCAATTGTTTTGCCCGCTTATCTCCTCGGGACAGTATCCTGCTTTTTTTTTTTTTTTTTTTTTGAAGGCAGGGCTTTTGGGTGACACACAGCTTCCTTCTCTCAACCTTCCTTTGCAACAACAGCAGCAGCAGCAAGCGAGCAAGCAAGCGGCGGTGGTGACTTCACTTCCCAAATTTAGGAGGAAAGAAAAAAAAAAGAGGGAAAAAACGTGTCTTTTTCCGCGCCACACATACCTGGGCTGGAATTAATTCAAGAGCGTGTCATGTTTGGGATACTGTTGGAGTCCATTGAAAGTTGCGCAAAATGGACGGAACTATTAAGGTAAGGGTGGAGAGTGGGGTGTACGAGATTGTGGGGACCGCTGTTCGATCCCAAAGTTGCGCCTCCTTTTTTTTTTTTTTTTAGCGTGAGTTGGAACCTCTAAACTGAGGACAGTTTTCTCTTGCTGTTCCCTTCAAACCATCCCCCTTCGTCTTCTTTTTTTTTAAAAATCATAATTTCCGAACGGTGTGAGGATGTGCGTCGACGCTTGACTCGCACGTTGGATTTCTCAGCAGCGAGCGCGCAAATTACGCACATCTGGAGCGGCCTTATTTTACCCTGCAACACTTTTCTGAAAAAGAAAAAGTTGTGTTTTCATGTAGGTAAGGCCTTCTCTTTGACTCGAATCTTGTTTTGAAGTGTGATCGGCCGCGCAATGTGAGTGGATTGTACGCGCCGGAGAAAAGTCGCGCAACGGCGGCGTCTCCGTTGGCGGCGTCTCTGGTGACGGGTTGATAAACGGAGCCTGTCATTGGTGACAATAGTGTGATGGTTCGGTGATGTCGAAGGCACTCGCAGTTTATGTAGCCTAACGATTTTTTTCTCTTTTTTTGTGTGTGTGTGAAGGGAGTGTTGTGTGTTGTTTAAGGAAAGCTGCTGTTTGGCAACTTGAAACCTTGCAACACTTTGAAACCACACTTTACAAAGTGTTCTCTTTGTCAGTGTTACACAACTAGTGCTACCCTTATGGAGTGTATATAAATTAGTTAACAAGTCCTTGGTTAATGCGTGATAACGACAACAGTCATACAAGTGTGGCAGTATATGACATGCATGCTGTTAAAATAGAATAAGGTATATAATAATCTTAAAACTATGTAACATCATGATTAAGATATCATCATAATTGGGAAGTAGTATTTGGTGAAATTGGTAGTCATCAGGAGTACTGCTGGGCTGAATTAACATTGGCTACTGCACCCCCCTCCTCCTCTTCCCTTCTAGACAGTCACATTCCAGATGGCTGCGGATGCTTCCAGATGTTTGAATGGCAAGTCCCTCTCTTGGCTCACTTCCTAACAAGTGTCAGCTCCAAAAAATGCGCCAAAATCAAGCACATCTCACTGAAAAGTGCTGTTGTGTTTTAGGGGACATTTCAAATAGCGGTGTTGTGGCAGTTGGGTGTGGTTTGTGTGTGTGTGTGTGTTTGTGTGTGTGTGTGTGTGTGCGTGCGTGTGTGTGTTGGAGTGTTAACGTTGGTGGCACCCCACCCACCCAAAAAAAAGCCATCCATGTATATTTTGGATGGAGGGTGGATGCAAAGACCATTGAGATGTTTGTCTCAAAATCCTAAGAATGAAACAAAGTCATAATTGAAGTGTGGGTGTGAATGGCTGGGCTGACTTGTGCACTCTTAAAGAAAAAAAACATGCTCTTGAGCCATGAGAGCTTCCTGTTCTACACAATCTTTTCCTGACAGGTTTCCTTTTCCTACTTAAACAAAAGACAGGAATGGAGCACCTTCCTCATTCTCCACTCCACCGCCATCCTGGTGGACAACTGTTGTTGTGTGTGCCAAATAGACACACGTGTAGACTACATGTGGAGAACGTGTTGTGATGCATTTAGAGGCCTGATGTAAACAAAAGCAAGGCGGTGGCTGCAGGCAGGTGTTTGACTCATGTGAAGCATTGTGTCCTTTTGGAGGACCGTTAAAGTTGGAGCAGAAAAATCAAGCAACCAACAAACTAAATAAACGTCATGTAAAAACACTGTAACTATGTGAGGGTGTTAAGGATTAAAGAAGACAAGTAAAAAAAAATCTCGACAATAAGTCATTCTATTCGCTTCTAATAGTCTAGACACAGCATTATGGTGGTGGTGGAACAAGAATTTAACAACAGTTTTTTTTTCTTAATACAGTGGAGCCTCGGTTTTCGAACACAATCCATTCCAGAAGGCTGTTCGAGAAGTGAATCGTTCGAATTTCAAAACATATTTTCCCATTACAAATAATGGAATAAAGATTTAATCCGTTTAAAGACATATAAAATCCCCTCAATTTTTAAGCATTTTTTCATTTGCGCATTTTTGTCCCATCGCGCAACTGCAGCGCACCACCGAACGCACAACCATAGCGCGTCGCCGACCGCGCAACTGCACCGCGCTGGTTGCATTCTTGTGACAGAGCCGTCGCTGATATTTAGAAAATATTTTTAAAGTCCTGGTGTACTTTCCAAAATTTAAGTGGACCTCAGTGCGCAGGGAGCTTAAGTTTGTCCGATCGCATTTCTGCAGTGCATCGCCGAACGCGCAACCGTAGCGCGCCGCGGACCGCGGAACTGCACCGCACTGGTCGCATTATTGTGACAGAGCGGTCGCTAGAATTTAGAAAATATTTTTAAAGTCCTAATTTACTTTCCAAAATTTAAGTGGACCTCAGTGCGCAGGGAGCTTAATTTGGTCCGATCGCGCAACCGCCCGCAGCGCGCCGGCCGGGCGCTCACTGTCGCATTGCTTTAGGAGCGTCTTTGTGTTTTAGGATGGCTTTACTGCTCCCACTTGCTTCCTCTCGGCTCATCTCGCGAGGTTTGACAACCGAATTTCGTCCGACATCCGAAGCAAAAAAATCTCGAATTATTTGTTCGAATACCGAATTTACCCTGATATGGGTAAAAATGGGTGGACTATCTGCTTAATTTGTATTCCACAAACGTGATAGTATTCAGAATGCCATGTTTAGACTAGTAGAGGGACAAATAACTTATTGTAAAGAAAAATTCTGACTTGAATTCCCTTTAACTCGAGTTTTTAGCTTTTTCTTTAGCTTTTGTGGGGTCTTTTTTATGGTCATGACACCACAAATGGGTAGTGATGGCAATGAGAGAAAATATGATAGTCATGGAAACAGAACTGGAACTTGGCGCATCGGACACCAGTACATGTTTATATTGTGGCTGCTTTCAGCCAAACTAAAACAGTATAACAAAACAAAATAGGGGGGGAGCCTTAGAAAGCTGACCAATTTTTGGGAAGAAGACAACTTTAAAGCCCTGCAAGATTTGAAGCGATGCTTCTGGAGTCTAAAACACTTCTGGCTTTCTTTGCCACACCATCATGCACTCCTAAAAGAATTCTCTCAGGATCCTCTGCAGCTCCATCGTCCATCATGATGTCACCCATTTCTTAAAAAATGGGTCGCTTTACTGATTGCCGTGAACTTGAGAAAAAGGAGAACAAATTAAACAGAGGTGAGTATGGAGGTTCCTCCAACATGGGGAAATTCTTCTTGGCCGGGACCTGTCAGATGCTCAGGGGTTTCTGAGCAAGCGCATTGTCACGGTCAAGCAGCCATGAGTTGTCCTGCCACAACCCTTGCCCCTTCTTGTGCACTTCCTATTGGAAAGAAATCCTCCATATCAGAGGTCAACCAACATCCAGGAACACATTGTGTTTGACCCGACAGGTTCTACTATACATAGTTGTATTTGTAGAGGAACTTTATTTTTAGAGGGAGAGATTAGCTGTGAATGATTTATCATTTATTCAAGATCCATTCCACACTGCGCATTCAAGACAATTGAAGTCCTTGAGCAAGGTGCTTAAATGTATTGTCATTATTTAGGTTTTTAGCTCTGGAAAAGTTCATTTGAAATTGAATAAGTAAATTTGCAACATAGATTATACCTTGGGTCCAGGTATTTTTCTACTTTACCATTTTTGCTTACAATACTGTAAATTATAGTAAGTAAGATCTAAGTAACACTTTAAAAGGATATTTTATAGTCAGGGACAACAAAAGAGAAACCATGCTGGATCCTTTTTTTGGTGTACATATGTTTCTCTGGGTGGCTATGTTCTATTATTTTAACAGTAGTTGAAGATGAAATTGAATGAAGGTGCTTTTCACAAGTCGAGTAGAAGTCAAGTAGAAGTCTGACGCGTTCATTGGTGTTTCCTACTGATAGGAAAGAGAAAACGCTGCTGATTTCTCCTCAGCAGAGAGGATCTTGCGCCTATTTTTAAACACTCTTCTCTTCTCTACCATCTTGATGGGCACACGCCACTTGCCAATCATGGTTTCCACTTGACAGGCTGATATGTCACTCGGAATGTAACTTGCAACAGTCGCAATAGTCGCGTGTGGCCTTATCGGGCCGAAGCGAGACGTTCCCTCGCTTCTTGGCGCTTTATCCGTGGCGCACTAGCTGCTGTGTGCTGCTTAGATAGCAAGTAATACTGCCAGGGCTCATACTATATGATGGATCAACTGATTAAATCCCTGGAAAATCTAATTCTGGGAGGGAGGTTAAACGTTTTCGCCAGCTAGCTTTTATATGACCGTTTACTTTACCTGTGGGGGTGCATTTTATTCCATATTCCCCTCCCAAAGATGCTTTTTCTCTTGGCCTCTGGTACAGCACTAAGGATAATGACAGCAAGCTTTGTTTAGCACAACTCTAGGAGTTTAATATTAGCAAAAGCATATGCATTACGGATATCATCTTGAGTGTATGACTTGAAGTTGTGTGAATAATAGCAATGTTTTGACTGTTTTTCAAGAGCAGTTCCACATAATATTGATTCTTTTCTGACATTTCTAAGTAAATGAGTGTGGCATCTAACCATATCTTCAGTTTGGTAGTCTCTGTGGTTGTATATGAGTATCTTTGGAATAGCAGTGATGTTTGAAATATTGATAAGTCTTGTCATTCTTTCCCTTTTATTCACAAACATATGTGGCATTTCAGAATGATATAAATTCCGTCCTTTGAGGATTAGATGCGTCTCCGTCTAAGTCGTGCCATCAAATCCCATCAGATCCAGATGTGTTTCAATCCCGAGTCAAAAGGAGAGACACATGATGAGAATGCCTAATATTCAGACTTATTTTCCTCCAGACATTTGGCTGATTTTAAATGACGATGGCTGGAAAGGCAGTGGCTCACCAAAAAATGATTGTCATGGAGTCATTTTAACAAACTAACTATGTCTGGAATGTTGACATTTTAAGCATGCAAAAAGAGGAGACCAAATCTAAAACAATTCCATGGCATTTCAAGAGTAACCAGCCGAAATTGTGCAATATGTCGTCCAGTCAAGAGTTGCTTTTGTTTTCTTTAATAAACTAACATTGCTTACATTGCTGAGCCACAGCAGTTAGGTCAGTGTTGCAGTGGACCCCTCTGTGCTTCTGTGAAGTCTTCAGACAGAAGACAAACAATAATTATCTGTGGATGAAGCAATCATTTACCATTCAAATTGCTGCCGAGAACTGAAGACATGTAAGAATTGCCATTTGTTTGCACCCTAACTGCACTATGAGCATGATTGAAGTCATCTAACGTCAACAGGAAGCAACAGTAGCTACAGGGGCTGTTTAGCCAAACTACTTAGGATGCCAGACTGTGATATGACCCATAACTGCACGTAATTACAGCTCAAGAAGCTCCCCAAGAGAATGAATATTTGACATCACAAGTTTCTGTGTAGTTTGAAAAGTCAATTCTGATGTTCTCTTAGTACCAATGCTTATCGCTGTCATTACCTGACAATGTTGTCCCAATCTTAAAGAAATAGTTCAACATTTTGGGTCCTTTATTTGCACTCTTGGCCTGCAGAGTGTTGACAAGATTGATGCCATTCTCATGTGTTGGTAGGAAACGTTGGAGGTGTACATCTGCCAGCCAGCCTCCCGAATCTCACTTCCTTGCTTTAGCTTGCACTTGGTTTTGTAGATAAATTTGGACAATGATATATGCATGTCAAGCATTTTAAACTGTTCCCAAATCAGCCTAGCACTAACCTTGCCACAAAATACAAATTAGCAACTTTGGTAGCCCACCAATAGCTATATTGTTACAATGTTCTATACAGCTAATCGTTTTCCAATAGTGGAGACCTGTTGACAAAGTGCTTGTCTATTTGTACATCAGATGGACATTCCTTCTCGCTTGTCAGATGAACAAGGATTATTTTGCCACCTCTGTGCACCAAATAATGAAAACACATTTCTGTACCCCCGAGGAGTCTGTGAATCCAAAATAATGGGATAATTATTCTCAAATGTGTTAACATAATCTTAAAAAATGGTGATCAAATATTGAGCCCATAAAATTCGCTCCTACTGATTTAGAGAATAAAAAGTTGACCAAAGTGCTCTTGAAAAGGTCTCAAAAGTCCTTGCAAATAATTTTTGTATTTTCCATCCCTCTGTTTGTTGTGTTACCATGTCAAAATGACAGCTGTGATTATCATCACCAAAACACAAACGTTAGCTGAAATGTGATCCCTCATGTTAAATGTTATTCATCGTGTGAGAGCTGGTTGCTTTTAAAGACAGAGCTTTGCCAGCTTTAAATCCTAAAACATGAATGAACTACTCATGGCGTGAGGAGAAAGATCCACCACCTCATTGTTGCTTTTCCTTACAGGAGGCGCTATCAGTGGTGAGTGAAGACCAGTCTTTATTTGAGCCTCCGTACGCTGCTGCTGCCCCTCTCCCCAAGACAGACATGACTGCATCTGGCGCGCAGGACTACGGCCAGACTCACAAAATCAACCCATTACCCCCACAGCAGGAGTGGATCAACCAGCCAGTGCGGGTCAACGTCAAGCGAGAATATGAGCATATGAACGGATCACGGTAAGAAAAAGAACGGAAAGTTTTTGGTATTTTGTTGGATGGAGTAATTGTTCATGCTAAGGGTAATTAATTGGTTGAAGCAGTTTTCCAGGCATTTATTGAGCCTAGGCTCACATTTTACACGTAATCTCGGGGCAAAGCACATAACCAACATGTCTAAAAAAAGGTTTATGTGATATACTGAAATACTGTTGATTAATTTGTTTACTCTTACTCCTCGCAACAAGACAGAGGTTAATTGTTCATTTCGATATGGATAGAGAAGAGTATTGAATTGCTCTTTCTGTCACTATAGGTCACAAGCATGAATAAATTATAATGAAAAAAATGAAAAAAGATACATTTTCCATCTATCCATTTTCTGAACAGCTTATCCTCACGAGGGTTGCAGGTTTAAAGTGAATAATATATAGTTTGGTAAAAACTCAATGACAAAAAATGTAATTGGATAATTTGCCACAGCATACATACAGCACACTTGTTTGCCACAGTTCAGTTTTTCGGAAGCTCTTCTTTGTTCTATCTATCTTAAGTGTATATTCTATTATATTTTTTTGTACTAGTGTGACACGGACTAATGGCTTCAAACATACTTGGCAAATAAAAATGATTCAGATATTGAAATTGGCAATGCTCACGGCAATGACAAACAGCATTTATTCAAGTGGAGGTCTCTATATAGAAGAAATATTGTATTTTACTCAAGAAACACTGCAGAAACGCATAGGTCATACGTTCCAAATTTCGCCATCATTTTGCGGAATAATTTACTGTTCAGAAATTCTTTGCTCAATGTGCAAGGTAACCCAAATGCATGCAAGATTACAGCACTCAAGTTTTTGTAGACACATCCAACAAAAGTTCTCATCCAACAGAATAGCAAAAAAAGAAAGGTGCAATATTTCCAAGTTGTAAGATGTTCCACTAGAAACAGGCGCAAACAAAATCCTGATGACTCAAACACATGGTGGACATTTTGCACTGAAAAAGTAAGATTTAACCTATTCAATGTCTAAACTGTATCATGATTTGTCATTTTTCCTCATTAAAAAAATCCTCAAGTCCTAATTGTTCTGCACATTTCCATCATTTATCATTTAGAAACCGACCAATTTCCCTTGAGAACGACCTTGTTTCAAGTAAAACAGTCTTTCACTTTGGCCAAACAACCATTTCACAATAAGTCATAATATTTTTTTGCAATATACTTTGTGTGTGCTTAGCAGGGAGTCTCCAGTGGACTGCAGCGTGGGTAAATGTAATAAGCTGGTGGGGAGTAACGAGACGTCCCAGATGAACTATGGAAACTACATGGATGAGAAAAATGCCCCGCCCCCTAACATGACCACCAATGAACGGAGAGTCATTGTACCAGCTGGTAAGTCTTCGAAACATAACTACTTCTGAAATATGCTGTACGAAGCTGATCTGTGTCAGATTCGGGAGCAATGACTTCTCAATATTTTCTTCTGTAGTCCTCGTGTTTTGACAGTGCTTCGCCAAAGCAGCCCTATTTTCATTTAGCTGGGTGCCAGCGTTTCATCTCTGCCATGAGTGTGGCCGAGCTTGTGCAAGTAGAAATATCTCTTGGTCTGCCAGAGCTATATTTCTTTAACAGCTCCGGTTTCACCAAGTTAATCATTAAATATGTGAAATGGCACAATTCGTGTAGCTACAAGTGCATGGTCAGCACTGTAACGCTGAAGAAATGTTACGTTGCCAGAATTATTCATTAAAGCCACAAAGATGGGGAGGGGTTACATTTTTCCTGAAAGTAATCACTGCAAATTGCTTTTATTTAAAAACAAGAAAAAAAATGGAGTCTTGGCGAAGTGTTACAGGTTGATTTTAAATTGATACAGACAGATACGAGTTGAACACCGTTACGGTACACGGAGGCTACACTTTGACTACTATCAGTCTGGCTCCCAGATTGTCTCAGCAGTATATGCAACAAAAACTATGATTTGTCAAGTAAGTCTCTCCAGATGTAACTCTATGTAAGAAATGTTGAACAATGACAGAAAGGGATTTGAAAATGAAGTGAAAGTCGATTTACCTGAAACATTATCCTACTCTGATGAAACCTTTGGTTTAAGGAGGACAAAGAATTATTTATATCTAAAAACTGAGCCATGATCAGCCGCTGATAAATCATTCTCTTTTCAACTTGTTCATTTTTTCCTACTCCTTTATGCCATGAGATGCTAGACGTTCAACTCCCTCACTCCTGGTCCAGATGCAATTTCACGTAGTATGTGTAGGCAATATACAACTACTTCTCTTCCTTTTCGCAGATCCTTCATTGTGGTCGCAGGATCACGTGCGCCAGTGGCTAGAGTGGGCCATCAAGGAGTACGGCTTGTTGGAGATTGACACATCCATGTTTCAAAACACGGACGGCAAAGAGTTGTGCAAGATGAGCAAGGACGACTTCCTCCGTCTTACCTCTATGTACAACGCTGAAGTTCTTCTCTCTCATCTCAATTACCTCAGGGAAAGTAAGTGTGCTTTCCAAAAATGAACAAGTAATTGTGAACAGGCATTTGATTTCATGATTGATTTATCCAGAGTCAGTAGAAGAACGGTTCTTTCCCAGATGGAATTGTGAAGCAATCCATTGAAAGTGGTGGTAGAAAAGTCTTGGAAAAAGAAAGGTGCTTTCCAGCAAATCTGGAAGGGACTTTTGATTACATTGTGTCAATTCACTGTATTCAGTGAAAATGAAGCTGCAGACAAGAAAGAAGCGAATCACGGTTGTCCAGGATTGATCACTCTGGACTGTTTATAAGTTTGCACTTTTACTTTTGCTTATACCACAAAGTCTTTGATGCCATTAGTGGTGCTCCTCTCTATCAAGATATCATGTCTTGCTACACTTCTTCTGTGCTATACACCACATGGACTTTGGAAAGAAGTCCAGGTGCATTGCCTCAGGAAGCAGGCTAGACCAGTGTGTCCAGGCAACTAAATTTGAGCTTATTACCTTTGAAGAGGCTCTCAGTGGAATCCCTCTTCATAAGTTTCAGCTGGGAACCCAAAGCAATTTGCTGAGGCGTATGCAAATGCCTTTGAAATATAAAATGTAATATCTGGCGGGGCTAAGATTTTTAAGTGTAGCAGCTCGGTCTCAGTGATTATCAGAGAAACCTGTTGGGATGATTATCAAATATTTTGCATTCTAAGCTTAAGAACAGCGAGAGCTGCTTTCACTGCAGCAGAATATCAAGAAACCGCACTGAGTGAAGTGATTGATGTCTCTACTAAATTTAAAATGACTCCCCAAATGTTGTGATGGGCCTCAGGGTGATGTAATGGGAACTGTACTTTGTGGGTGTCAACAGTTTTCCCCGTGCACGTTGTCAGGGCAGAGAGGGATGCTTGTCATGAGTATAACAGTCTCATTGTGCAATGCTTCAGCGGGTGGATCTGTCTGACCGCCACTAGGCACAGCAGTTTTCATTATGGCCGTCGGCTGCAAGACTTAGCAACGGCTTACATGCTGTACCGTGACTTTGCCCAATGCTGCCCTGTCTTTTGATTTAGACCGTGTGTGCTGTGGAATCCTCTCCGCTTGCCCGTTGAAATTGCTTTGGATCCATTCCCGACAAACAAAGCAGCGAATGCTCTCTTCCCGTGCTTGGGCTGACCTGCTTTAGAGCAGCTGTCTGGAAAGCACAGCATATTATTGACACTGGAAGCCTACGGGCAAGACGAACTGCGTTAGCACCAAATGTCTGAGAGAGACAGAGTAGGAAGATGGAGGGTTGAGGCAGACCCTGCAGGGACAATGATTTGGTAACGAAATCCATTCGCTCCTCTCCTGCACATAGTCAAAAGTAAACCTGTCCAGATAATAGACTTCTGGCTCCAATTGCGAGTGTTGGAGGCAGGCCGAGCACCTCAAGTGCCCCAAAAAGCCGAGCCCTGTAGGTATTAGTGATATGTCATGTGATGTCTAATGGACATCTCCTTAATTTATTATCCCCACCCACCTCCTGTCATTGGTTTAAATGGGCACTGCAATCATTTCATAGACATCTGTGTGCATCATGCGTGAGTCTGTTTATTGAACATCTGATTAACATTCCACTTCGTCATTAAGGTATGAATGTACACTGGGCGAAGGACTGGGACACACTTCCCCACCCTGCGGCCATAGTGCAGCCAAACATAGCCGCCATGTCCCGTGCCGATATATCATTCAGGTAGCCACACCGTTGCCTCTGCCAACACAATGGGAACATGTGTCTGGCCAAGCAGCTGCTTGTAACTACAAGGGTAGTTGCCAGTGCAATATTTTTACTTGATTCTTTGTCACTTACCCAGATTTTTATAAATGATGGCTGTCCGCAACTCAATGTGCTTTCAATTTGGGCTGCAATTGGAGAATTTGTTCAAATTAGTCTGTCGGGGAGGGACCGCGGACTGTTTGCTTTATCGCACTCCGTCGGTCGGTTTGATACCACACGTGCAGGGAACAGAGCACTTAGGGGGATAATATATATATATATATATATATATATATATATATATATATATATATATATATATATATATGTATGTAATATATATTACATATATAGGAACTCTATAGGAACAGAGCACTTAGGGGGATAATATATATATATATATATATATATATATATATATATATATATATATATATATATATATATATATATATAGATATAGATATATATATTATCCCCCTAAGTGCTCTGTTCCTATAGAGTTCCTATATATGTAATATATATTACATACATATATATATATATATATATATATATATATATATATATATATATATATATATATATATATATATATATATATATATATATGTATGTAATATATATTACATATATAGGAACTCTATAGGATATATATATATATATACTATATATATATATATATATATATATATATATATATATATATATATATATATATATGTATGTAATATATATTACATATATAGGAACTCTATAGGAACAGAGCACTTAGGGGGATAATATATATATATATATATATATATATATGAGTATCAGTTCAATACTTTGGGGGAAAGTGCATGAAAACAGGCCAGGCTTGTAATGAGCGAGCCCCATTAGAAAACAGCAACAGTCCTGTTTCTCCACTGTCGCTGTTTCTTTTGTATCTGGATAGATTACAGTGGGAGTTGAGTCAAAATGGGCAAGTGGAAGGAAAAAAAACAAGCGATAAGTCTGGGCTTCTACACCGCACGGTTGCTGAGTGGGGGACATTCTCTTACCCTCAATAGTTTATACAGACCATAAACATCTGGCCTTAAAGGCTGAGTAGGGAAAATGTTTCTCTCTTTCTTTCAACCCTCGCAACATTTTTATTGAGCTCCTTGCGCATTAGTTCCTTCTATTGGCAGGTTATCATTGGTGTGCAGGGGCTGGCTGGCCTGGCCCTGCGCCTCGTACTGTTAGCCGTCTGCTGCTAGCAGCCAAACTAAGTTAGTATGCAGCTGCTCAATTTAACGTGGGACTTCAGACACTGAGCACTACAAGAATATATATTGCTTTGAAATAAGTGAAGATGCAGATGGCTCCTGCTATATAGGAATGCTGATATTGGACAACTGGATAATCAGTTGGACAGACATTATGATGGGCGACTGTTTTATAAATATGTTTCACTCCCTTTTCTCTGAACCTACATCCATTCATCCTTTTTCAATAATGTTTATCCCGTGTAGGTTCAAAGGGTTGCTGAAGTTAATCCCAGGTGACTTAATGGTGAACTACTGTTTCTTGTTATTTGTTTAAGCAAGCCTTACTGTTTGTTGTTCCAATAACTTCAAATCAATGCAAACGTGTGGAAATAGCATCAAATCCATGTGGGGCTGTTCTTTACTTTACTAGCAATTGCACCGATTATATCTGCGGTTGGCTGGCAACCAGTTCAGGGTGTACTTCACCTACCGTCCAAAGTCAGCTGGGATAGGCTTCAGCATGCCCGTGACCCTGGTGAGGATAAGCGGTTCAGATAATGAATCAATCAATCTCTCAATCAACTTTATAAAAGAAAAGATTAATTTGATTCCCGCTTCCCAAAGGGAAAATCTGATTCTACATTATCTACGAAATTTCTACTACATTATCGCATAGAATGACGTTCTTTAGACAGTGGCCTTATTGTCTCCCTTTAAAAAGTTCAGTACACCTAAGTGACTTACTTGAAAGTTTCATTTGTTGACAAAGTCTATGCGGCATGTTTGGGTGATGATATCCTGTGGTTCCTCAGGATAAACAACCTGGGTTGACGGAGGTCCATCTAGATGCTTGAAACTGAACTCTGTTAGTATTAGGCCCTGCCTTACTGGAGGAACTTCTTTTTTGTATCAGTGACATTACGTAATCTAGAGCAAGAAAGATGGGTTTTTATTTTTCTTGTGGGCCACGTACAGATTAGTAAATTGTGTTTGTTTTTGAAGAGAGGAAGAGGCCGTCCAAATAAATATGCATCATAGTCAAAATTCCCTGTCATTTGCCTCGATCTCTCGCTCTCACCCCTCCTTGCTCTCCCTCTCCAACGTTACAGCAATCCTGGATTTCTCTGCGGGATGGTTTGAGGTTTTTCTCAGCAATGCTGCCTGTTTGCCTGTCTGGGTCAGCCCACATATGTGGCGCACAGTAGGAAAAGGGTTAAACAGCCCTTTTCCTTCTCCCCTCAGTCGCCCTCATTTTTTTTGTTCATCTTTTCCCTTATACACGTTCTCCCTTATTCCAAACACACTTGTATTGGTGGCTCGCTTGCCTCTTGCGTGCCTGCACTCAGCATGAGGAATTATTTTTGTATGAGGAGCTGCGTTTGATTGCCGTGCAGGGACCCTGCCTCATACAATGGTTCCCCTGTTCGGAGGCCCCAGGTCTCTAAACGAGACCCAGAGCCTCGGGGGTGCTGTGGAATAGGTAGAACCAGGAGGGGTGGGGTATTGGGAGGCTAGCGTACATTTGTGGAGCACCCCTCGCCCCCTTTAGCTCTACCCCCTAAAATAACAGAGCCTGAGTTGGCTACACCAACCCCCTCAACACTAACAGGCACAGAGGTTCTGAATCAAATCATACACAAACTTTTCTCCGCCGTTATTCATTTTGTCCAATTCAGAAAAAAAAAGAAAAAAAAAAAAGAAAACTTTCCCCCCAACTCAGCAGCTGTCTGTGTGCTAAATCTTAACACGCTCCACGTAGTAGCAGCTCTTGTGTTTTCCCTGTGCATTTTTTTGGGTCTGTTTTTCCACTCACTGATTTATGCCTGGGGCAGCTAAAATTAAGAGAGCATTTTGGTGCCGCCCAGGGTGCCTGTGCGAGTGCAGGAATGTAGCGTTGGGTTCTGCTACATAAGGTGAAATAACTAGGCAGTCTTTATTATTCAAGACTAGACTTTACAATTAAAACGCTGACTGACTTCAAGAGTTGTTCCTATATTTTAGGAGCATCGACAGTGTTGCACCTTGTTGCGTTTAGTTTGTTCAGTGTTTCTTACAGTATATGAATGTCACTGATTGGTTGATTATGTCCAAAATGAGACTTGGTTCACAAGATATGATGAGAGGCCCGAATGCCAATGGGATTTTTGACCACCACCTGCTGGTTGTGTACTCAACTCATTGGACAGTAGCAGTAATTAAAACTTGTTTAGGGCAAGGTAGCGGCACATTTTTCTTACACGTCCATCCTTCCATCCATTATCCACACCCCTTGTCCCCACGGGGGTTGCGGGCATGCTGGAGCCTATCCCAGCGGGCACGAGGCAGAGGAAACCCTGAATTGGTTGCCAGCCAATCGCAGGGCACACAGACGAACAACCATTCGCTCTCACACTCACACCTATGGGCAATTTGGAGTGTTCAATCAGCCTCCCATGTATGTTTTTGAGATGTGGGAGGGAACCAGAGTACCCGGAGAAAACCCACGCAAGCACAGGGAGAACATGCCAACTCCACACAGGGAGGCCGAAGGTGAAATCGAACCCGCAATATCTCTGCCGTGAGGCTGACGTGCTAACTAGTGCCCTACCGTGCCGTTTCCTTACACGTCGTTTTTCAAAATTTTATAAAATCCTCCGTGTTAAACACATTTTTTGAAAGCCTATGTCTAAATGCTCAAACTAGATACGAGTGTTCATAAATTGCTTCAGAAAATGCATGATGGACTGAATTTAAATGTTGCCAGTGGTAACTGCATGCCTTCATCATAGACATTTCCCAGTTTAATTGTAAATTCAATCTTTAAAAACATATTAATTATCTGTTTTTCTAAGCTTTTAATGTCATTCAAATGTGGTCTCCTTGCAGGTAGCTCGTCATTATCCTACACCACCCCGTCACACACAGACCCATCACCACGTCTGGCTGCCAAAGAGGGTAAGAGCAATTCCTGTTCCTGTTTCTCCTTGAAATCCATGTTTCTAATTATAAATGGAAAAGTGATGTGAGTTACAAATAGAAAGAAGAGAAAAAGTAGGAGAATAGGGGAAGTCGATGTCAGCAAATTGCATTTGGGAGTCCAAAGCACTTTTCATGCTCGCTTTTGTAACAAGCTCAGGCGGCAGGTGTAGCTTTTGTGTGTCAAATTGAGACAAGCCATCTTGGAGAGAATAGGAGCATATTAACAGGGAGCTAAAAAGTGGCCTGCTGATGAGTTCCATCCACAGCAGGCAGGGTGAAGACAGACGGTGAATGCAGCGATTGTGGAAACGAGGCGAGTGGCTTGAGGTGGACAGGTGCTGAGGCAACAATGTGTACCAACAAGAAGAATGATTGACTACATCAGAGCACATTTTATTGGCCATGAGTGTGTACATGGTGATGGTTTAAAAGAGGACAGTCAACGGATGTTTTGCATCTTTTTGGAAACATTAAACCCAGTGGATATAAAAAGTCTACACAGTTTAAATTTACTATCAACACTATGTGACCTGGGATGGTCAACATTCAATTTGTATGCCTCTTGAAAACTGTTGCCGTCATAAAACCTTGGGGACACGAGCGTACGCTTTGAACTATTGTTTTCACAAAAACACTAAAAAAAACACCATCTCCGGCTTTCTTTCCTGCTGCAGATGTGCATGATGTGTCATATTTGTCCTTAATTCCCATGTAAATTATAAGATAAGGAGAAAACACAGCTGATTCTTACTGCTCTAAATGCAAGTCATTTGAAACGTAACTTATCTTATCTTCTCTGAACACTGCTTATTGGACATGCTACTTAAAGTATCGTCACAAAAATCCAAGAAAACAAAATCTTTCTTAGCACATTAAACTGATGTCCTTTTGTGGTATGCATGACAACTGTGACGTGTTCAACGCCAGAGGCAATTTTCTGAAAAAAATTCAAAATGAACCGAGTTGCACCATCTTTCCAACAAAATCATAGCGAGAAGCTGAACTAAGCCTTTTAGGACAACGCCCAGAGCGACTTCCTACGGATACCTTTTCACTCTACAAACATTACTGTGCTGACACAACGCAAACATGGCCGAAACTCCCATTTCGAAAAGAAAGCTACACATCCTTTACATCAGCTATATGGTGTCACCACCAGAGGAGCAAAAGCACACTGTAATAACAATGATAGTGCAACAAGCAGGATGAGAGGCCCATCCAGGCAGGAAAAGAGGAAACTCTGCGTCTGATAAGTGTCCGAGAATGCCCTCGGACTCGTTATCTGCCCCAGGCGGCGAGCGCTAGCCGGCTAATGTCGCAAGGGTTCTATACAGTACATTGGGAAGGCCAGATAAGATTCTGCTCGGTCACCCCTCGACCCCGGCCTTCCTGCTTCTCAGCACCAGGTATTTGGACTGGCACGAATAGTGGGTCACTCCCTTCGAGAGCATTTCCCTTTCACAAGAGGTGACTATTATGAGCTGCCCGACTCTGAATATACATACATGTGATCTATTCTTCAGGCAATGCTCACCCAATGCTTCCACCCAGCGAAAAAACTGAGAATACAAATTTGTAATATGCTCGAACCCTAATGACCCTGAAATAATTCAACCTACGTAGAACTACCCATGCTCTAGCTTGCTGTTTTTTCTTTAATTTTGTGAGTATGGGGACAGATTCTAGTCCAATGATCAACAATCATCAACACTAATTTGTCAAATTTGTAAAGATTCCAAGGGAAAATATAACATTGTAGTTGTCTGTAGACTTTTTAAGATCTTTGTGCATTATATTTAAGGATCAAGTGTGCAATTAAGGCAATTTAGGAACGCATACAGATACTTGAAGACTTTTTTATTTGATTTCTGAAAAATTGTTTGAGGGGCAAAATGAAGCGTCCAGCAGCCAGTGTGCCTTTTTGTTTGTAATATTGTTATAATTTTCTACAGTAGACAATTCCAAAGTTTTGCTTCAATATGTCATAAAAATGCGAGGCAAACAAAGTTAGCTCCAGGATCAGGGTTTATCGGACAGTTTCACAGATCAGCGCTGCCAGATGTTCATGTTCATATTGCCATTCGAGAGGAGCCAAATACTTTGCAGACTCTTTGGGGTTGAGTAAGCACGAGCATCCCGCTGGAGACAACCCTTAATCTGGCCCAGACACTGCGGTGTAAAATGCAATGTTATGAATAAAAGACAGCGTATGAAACGCGGAATGTAGCAGCAAGGAAAGGGTGTGTCTGTGCGTCAGTGCTATTGCGTCTGTATGTGTGTTTAAAATCCGTCTCCTTGTGGATTGGCATGCATGTGCACGTGTGGCTTTCTGCATGGTTCCTTTTAACATGCTACATTGCTTTTGACCAGCTTTTCCTAAACTTAGTATCATGATCCCAAACGTGTAATGTTGTGTCTGTGTGTGTGTGTGTATTAAAAATCAATCAAAATCCAAATCAATTATTAATAATAGTTAGATGCGACCTTAATTTACATGTGTAGTGTACATAACTTATCACTGAGAAGAATTTTAGTCCGTTTTTTAATCATTAGTATTTTTAAACATGATAAAAAGCCATTTTCTATACCATTTCTCCTCACAAAGTTTGAGAACCTGCTGGAGTTTATCTCAGCTGATTTTGTGAACTGGCCAGCAGCCAATTGTAGAGCAGCCATGTACCTGTATAGACCGAGGGTCAACAACTTGAGACTCAAGCAATGTAGGTTGCACTTTCACATGTCTGCTGTAGCTTTCTGTGACTTTGGAAAATATATTGGGTTTAATTTTGAATATCATTCAAATATACTTCTAAATATGACGATTATGTTCAATACGTGATGCCAAGCTTTATTGAGCTACTTGAAGCGAAAAAAATCCAAGATAACCTTTGGAATAAAACAAACATTTTACTTCTACGCCCAACATGAATTACGTATATTAAGATCAAACATTGCTCACGCCAAGATGAAGATTTTGTCTATCGCCCTGATGTGCTGATGCTGTACATTGAGATTCAGACACAGAAAAATCCCTGAATATTTTAGGTTGTATAGTGAGCTCGTACTTTTCATTTCATTTGACAGGTGACTTCATCCTTCACATACGATAAAACGATGGCGAAACACAGAAGACAAATGGCATTTTGGGTTTACTGCAGGTGGATCATTTAAATTTGGCTTTAATTTTGGAAATACGAAGAGAACTTAAATGGACATATTTTTAAGTAACCTACAACTAAGTGAAATAAAATGTGTTCACTGCAGTAATTTACTGATGTGCAATACACTACAACAGAGAGGAGGGTGAATGTGCTACCCACTATCAATGATGTCTCTCTCTCTCTCTCTCTCTCTCTCTCTCTCTCTCTCTCTCTCTCTCTCTCTCTCTCTCTCTCTCTCTCTCTCTCTCATATCAAGTCTTTCCACCACCTTTCTCGCCTTCTCTGTCTAGCACTCTGGCCTTGTTTTGACTAACTGGTCGCGCAGTCAAAAGTCTCCCAGGAGCGCGCACCACACCCCAGACATGAGTGGAAACTGGCTCGAGTCACAGTCAGAGCAATGCCTGGAAAATGAGGGAGGTGGGAGAGAGTGGGGGAGGCGATTTGGGGTTGCGCTTTTGGGTCGACGTCTGCGTGGCTGGCTCGCTCTGCATTGCCCCCACATCGTTTGACTTTTTTTTTTTTTTTGGTGTGTGTGCTTTACATCTGCTGCTTCTCCTTCTGTGCTTTTGCTCCCCTCTCGCAACCTCTCGCTGTGGTGAACTCCACAGAAACAAGAGTTACAAAAGTAGATTGTGGTGTCACACTTTCTGAAGTGTCGCTACTTCTTTCTTTAGTCTCACTGTTTTGTTGTGAAGGCAACAACTTTAAATCGATATCAATCAGAGTATAATAACAGTGTGTCGGCCTGTCCTAACCAGGAAATTCATTATTATTGTTTTCCTTCTAAATTCCAAACTGTTTGTTCTCTTTTCCAATATTTGCTTCTCATTGAAGATTTATTTCTTCCCGTCTCTTATTTCTATCCGCCATCTTCTTTGCATGTAGATGGTGCAGACCTTGCGAGGTTCCTTTCGAGGTGCTGTCGAGTGTGTTGCTGCTTTTTTTTGGGGGGGGGGGGGGGGGGTCGCCTGTGGTGGTTAGACTGAAGAGGTGGGGAGGGAGGAGAAAGGGCCAGTAAAACAAAGAGAGGTTGTCTACAGGCGAGGTAGGCAGGAAACACAAGTCTCCGAGGACTCGCTGCTCCTCAGCCTGCACCAGATTGGACCTGACAACCCCTCAGCCACGGCAGGCTGCTTGTTCTTTGTCCCGTTTCACCCCCCCCCCCCTCAACTTTTCATCATTCTAATGACTTTTTGCAAGTTAATATCCATTGCCTTCATGCTTATGTCTGCGCTCTCAATTTCCATTTTACTACACTTTGAATATCACCCCCTGAAATGGGTTCTTTGGTGGAATATTTTAGAGTTTTAAATGTTTAATATGTGGAAAATAATTGATGAGATGAAAAGATTACTCTGCGGCATATATTTTCCCATTTAGAGGACTCTTTGAAACAATATATATAATAAAATATAATTTTTAAAAGGTCTTTGAACTTGTGAATGAAACTTTCAGAGTTGAGCATGATTTCAAAGAGAAGTTTGGCTTGTATTTTATTTATTACAGTTGGCTGCAGTTGTAAGCAGATACTGGTTTGTTTGTCGAGCTGTCAATATATTTTTGTCCACAAGAGGGCAATGTCGCACAGTAGGTACGGTCTGAGAAGAATGGCATGGGGATGAAAATGAGGATGATGATCTTCGCTGGTGCGGGCTAAATGATTTTCAATGCTTATGTTTGTAATAAAATAACTATAAAACCTGGTTATAAGCTTATACATATTCCGTAATAATACTTTATTCTGATTTCTGGTCTGGGGGTCTTTTGAACTCCCTATACACACACGCACATGCACACACATACACACACATATATAAAAATTAGCCACGTCAACTGGAGAGCGTTTTAAACATTCTGCTTCACTAATGGGAAAAGGGATTGCCTCTTGACCTTGAAAACAGCGTGCAGATCCCAGTCGCGACCTCTGTCATCACACTTACACCTCTACTGTCTTGTGGGAGAAGCACAACTGATTTGAATTGGAAATAGAAAAAAAAAAAAGAAGAAAAAATGTGCGGTTGCCAAACACTTTAGAATTCTGTGTGTTCTGGCAACTGTTTGAGCTATGAGAATAATAGCCATCAAAGGTGCTGGCCAGTTGCACTACGAGTATAACAGTGTGTCTTTGAGACTCAGCCATGGGGATCATCACATCCTCTCTTTTACCTGTTTGTGTCAGAGTGACTGATTGTTCTTGGAGGCCCTCCAGATACATAGCAAAATCCACGCAAAAGTGAGCCAGGGTTAGCCGTTTTGTCAAACTTTCATGAAGGGAGGAAGTGAACGCGCCACACGTAGAACTGTGAACTTTGGCCGTTAATTTGCTTTTTATTTGTGGTGAGGGACGTCGCAAGGTGCCCGGTAGTCTGTAATCGTTGTCTAACAGTGTGCCACAATCATCCCTGTGTGCCAAGAACAACAACGCTGCCATGGCCAGATATCCTGTCAAGAGCCACTTTAGCCGCATTCGCAACGATTGATTAATGTGCTGTTGGTGCTGGATAAATAATCTGGTACATGGCAATGATATACTGTACTGTCACTACGTACAAGGAGGATAAAGCATTGCGAGTGTTGACAATGGAATTAGATTATGACGATAGAGCGAGCATTGATTCTCAAAGTGTAGAACACATACCAATAACAATCACTGAATTACTAAATCTTCAAACTGAGCATAATGTTACATTGTTTTAAAGAAAATGTGTTCAATTGTATTTATCTTTTAAGTACAATACATT
Organism: Syngnathus leptorhynchus; assembly: GCF_054491065.1. NCBI lineage: Eukaryota > Metazoa > Chordata > Actinopteri > Syngnathiformes > Syngnathidae > Syngnathus > Syngnathus leptorhynchus. The sequence goes on along the minus strand of NC_141201.1, from coordinate 8,891,924 downwards.
AGAATTTCTGAGGGCCCCCAGCATGTTGGGGCCTCTGTGAACTTCATTTTTAAAAAGGGGAAAAAAAACAGCCTTCAGCAAACATTTGCTTTGATGAATACTGCTTTCAGGGCCAAGTTTCCTTTTTTTCCCTGTGATTCATTAATATATTTCTCTTTGACATATCAACTCTGGCACCCTTGCAGAGGAGTTGGCACACACAAAAGTCTATAAATACAGGAAATAAAACTCGCATTGTAGCAGACCAGCACATTGCAAAGAAATAGACATTCCCGTTATTAATGCATTTTAGACAGGACTTAAATGTTGCCCTCCATTTTTTTCCCCAGACCCTTCATATGATGCTGTACGACGGACGGGATGGTCAAACAACATGCACAGTGCCAAAGGTGAGGACTAAAAGCTCTGCGAAACTTAGTTCATAGATGTTAGAGGGTAGCCGATAGCTGCTGCTGCCATCTCCAAGGCAGGAAGTCAATGTGTCGCCAGTAAAGATTTCAATCTTTTCTTCTATCTCCAGGCTCTCCAGTGGTAACTCAGAATGTGACCAAGACTGCTGAGCAGCCCAGAGCTCAACCAGGTATCATCGGTTAATCTCTTTTTTTGGCCATCACTGTAGCAGCCCCTATAAATTAGTAGATTGTTTTAGAAGTGAGCCAAGTTTGAGCCAAGTAAAGTGAGTGAAATTTGAATTATTTTTCATCTCTGGCAGAATCCTTTCTACATGTTTTCCTTAATTTTCTTATCTTCAAACACCTCCCTCGAATTGACAAGTAATTTTGGATTTAATTAAAAAAAGGGTTGTTCTGGATCTGGAGCTATTTCACATACGGGCATGAAAATAGTTTTAAAAAACATTTTCTTTTGGGGATATGCTCTTTGTGTGTATAACACGGGATTGTTAACCCGGATACTCGATGTATCTATTGCAACGACTTTCGGCACCTTGCCTTGACTAGAAAATGCCCGAAGAACCTTTTTTGTACTAATAAAGCCCTCCGCCTTCACAGTTACTTGGCAATGTGAAATTGTTGGAGGGGGAGAATCTTTGTTCATGGTGGAATCTACCTTGGAAGGAAAATATCTCTCCTGCTTTCAGTGCAATATCTGTTAAGAGTCTGTTATCCTCCCACGTGTATTATTTCACTCCCTCTGTTCTATGCCAACTAGCACAGGTCAGAGTCCCTTTCATGAGCATAAGGTGTCTGCTTCTGTTCACAGATCCTTACCAAATACTTGGTCCCACCAGTAGTCGCTTAGCCAATCCTGGTAAGAATGTTGCTTAACACGTTTTCAAACATTTTTAGTGCCGCTCTCATTCGACAATGCCTCCTCTTCTTCTGCTTGTCAGGTTCAGGTCAGATCCAACTTTGGCAATTCCTTTTGGAGCTCTTGTCGGACAGTGCCAACGCCGGCTGCATCACCTGGGAGGGCACCAACGGTGAGTTCAAGATGACGGACCCGGACGAGGTGGCGCGACGCTGGGGCGAGCGCAAGAGCAAACCCAATATGAACTACGACAAACTGAGCCGGGCGCTACGCTACTACTACGATAAAAACATCATGACCAAAGTGCACGGCAAGCGCTACGCTTATAAGTTTGACTTCCACGGCATCGCCCAGGCGCTGCAGCCGCATCCCACCGAGTCGTCCATGTACAAGTACCCCTCGGACCTAGCCTATGTCCCTTCTTACCACAGCCACCAGCAGAAGGTCAACTTCGTATCCCCTCACCCTCCGTCCATGCCGGTTACCTCCTCCAACTTCTTCGGACCAACTGCTCCATACTGGAGCTCGCCCACCGCCGGCATCTACCCCAACCCCAACGTCCCCCGTCACCCGAATACGCACGTGCCTTCCCATCTGGGCAGTTACTATTAAACACCTCTATCTAACCACCCACTAGCCACGCCCGCCATTGCTGACCTGTACTCCCAATGACGCTATACCCCAAAGAAGGCAATGAAGAGGAAATCGAAAGAGATGATTTTATATTTGTTAAGATTTTTTGAAACAACTGGATGCTATGGTCCAAAATGGAATACTACTTATCTTAAGAAGACTTGATCTTTTGGACATGTGCCTTTATCTTCCACATCCTCCTAAAAGCTGCACCGAGTTCTTCTCCAAAACGTTTGCCAAGCCAAAGCCTGAGAACAGAAGAGCAATCATGTCTGCCTCCTCAGCCCAGACATGGCCCTTTATTTACGGGTCTCAATCTCCATCCTCCCGAGTACATTACCGCCATTACGCTTGAAAGCATCTGCTCTTTCCACCATCTACAACCTTGTCGGGGTTTGTTATTCCCACCACATCGGAGCCTTCATCTTTTTTCCCAGCGCCTCTGCTCGTTCACCTGTATCATTTTATGTGTGTGTAGAGAGTCTACTGGAATTTGCTGGAAAAGATGGAGCCCCCCCCCCCCCCACACACACACACACACCACCACCACCAAACTTAACACACACACACGATATGGACCTTTCTCGCCTATGAATGAAAGTTGGCAACTGGAATATGCCATTCACGATTTAATTTATCCTCCAAACTGGAAGGCAAGAGAGGAGTCCAATAGTGAGGAAGCAAGCGCTGTATGTCTGCTGAACTGTCAGTTATAGTTTAAATGCTTTCTGCATTGCGTGCGGAGTTGATGACAGGCCATGTGTACAGCTCTCTTGTGCTGAGGAAGCCGAGTCAACGCGTAATTGAAACAATTTTGCCACAAGTCAACCCAGGCCGACACGCTTGGCTATTAAAAGTTTACTGCGTTGTCGCCTCGAAGCCATGTTTTGTCTCTCCACCGTGTCAGTATTAATGTGAATGTTGTTCAGTTTGTGTCCTAAAAGAGGATTTCAAATCAAAGATTGTCAGGAGGTTTCATTTTGTAAACAAGGAAACAAACAAGTAATGACCAAGGCCATTAATTTGAATTGTTTTTGTCATTCTAAAATATGTAAAGTCCTTGTCTTGGTTTCATCGTGGTGATAAAGTCCAACAAGACAGTAAATCTAGAATAATGCATTCCAGTAGAATGAGCGCATCCAGTTTACTATGTGATGACATGAGCCTTGAACTCCAAAAGTGTTTGCATCATTCTTTAACTGCTGTCCTGCCCAGTTTTCATTCGACTCAAAACATTCCCTGATGAAAAATCTGACAATATTTGATTTGTTTAATGACTGCCACTTGTGTCTCTTCTCTTTTTTGGGCAAGTCAGGATCCTGTAGGTCACACTGCGAAATGGCTTTCTCAATTTTTTGGTGTTAGTCAACAGTGTCAAGTTGCATATTACCAGGGCTGGATCCTAGTTTGAGAGCAGCATGTATGCTTGAATGTTAGTTTCTCACTGATCTAAAGGCCAGATAAACATGCACATGGACTTCCTCCTCATGTAATTGCATCATATCATCACATGTTCATCTTCAGGTGCATAGGCGCTAAAGAGCAAATGCACTCCATGACCAGTAAGTGAAGCAGACACTTGAAAGTAAATGACGTTGGACTAAGGTTATTGGAGAACAAAACCAATTTAAAATATGACGAGTTGAAACAAGGAATTCCTCAGATTCGCAAACGCTGTGCGTTTGTCAGACCTATTTTTTATTATTTTATATGCATCACTCAACTAGGCATTAAAGCAACTTACTGTATAAATTATGCAGAGTTATTTTCATATGTGACACAGTATTAAAAAGAGACAAGAGAATTAATACGAGTTGACCTCGGTCAAAAAAAAAAAATACAAATCTTTGAAGTCCATTTCTGCTCAGTAGTTTTTTCAGCATTTTAAGCGTTTTTATATTTGTACATTTGGGCAATACATTTTTAGCTTTTTTATTATTATTCCTTATTGTAATTATTTTGTATGAGATTGTGTAACATCCCAAGTGCCTTTGTGTACACAAGCTAAGCCTTCTCCCAAACACAAGTGACTGCTTGAATCCAATAACAGGGACCATTTAACGCTGTCTGCAACATGTGATTAGGACAGTTCTTTAATCACCGTTGAAGTTGAATAGTCTGAAAAAATTGGTGGATATTAAGATATTGTATGTAAATGAATGAAAATGGCATTAACATCCACCAGCTTCCACCTGAAATAAAAAGGGAAATTTCTAATGCACCCTGAACATGCCTCTATACTACTTCATGTACTACTATATGTGGGTGTGTGCGTGCGCGTGCGTGTGTGTGTGTGCGTGCGTGTGTGTAGGTGTGTGCGTGTGTGCATAATTATACAATTAATCAATTATAATTATTGTTATTGTTATTATTATATTATTGTTATTATTGTCATTCCAGCATGTATGAAGTCATACCTTTTCAAAAATGTATAGGAAAAAGGGGTTTTGTATAGGAAAATGTGAGAAATAAATGTTTTTACCTCTCGTGATACCAATAAGTGCATTTAGCTTGTTTCTATGGCAACACAGCCACTTTTAATTTGAGAACTATTGGCCTCAAGTTTGTGAAACTTTTTTTCCACATGGACCAAGGTGACTAATTTATGAATACATGTTTATTGTGAGGCACGTTTTTCGAAAACATAAAACAGCCATTAGGCTTTGTAGCCTTCGTCTTGATCAATGATGATCAAGTCTTATCTGACAACAAGGCAGTTTAATCAGGCAGGGACGTGTGGTCAGAGGAGGCAAGGGTGGCCGTGCCTCCCCTGCCATCATGAAAAGGGGGAAAAACAAATTCAATTGTTTTTATTTATTAGTCATTTTCCTTTTAATTTCAGTAGTTTTGTATCATTTTGAACCAAAATCGCTGAATTTGTATAGTTATGTTAAAACCGAAGACGAGTCGCTCGGAGGAGGCAACTTCCTGCCTTGCCTCCTCTGAGGATTGCGTAATCACACGGCTGCCTATGCTGACAGGCTATGTAGTTAGACTGAACTCTATGTCGCTGTTTAAGTGTTCAAACACTAGAACACTGCTAGTGTTAATATAGCCAATATTAACTAATTTCCGTAGTTAAGCTGATGTATATAATATCTAGTGTTTTTTGTCAACTGTCTGTAACGTCGTGTTTCTTTAGATCAGGGGTGTCAAACTCATTTTTTTCGCGGGCCGCATTGTAGTCATAGCTTCTTTCGGAGGGCCATCATGACTGTCAACCCAAATAAATGTATGACAACCTCATATTATATACAGTAAAAGCTACAAAACAAACTGACAAATAACTCGGTTTCAAATCAGACGAATAAAAACTGGTCAAATATTTTGACAAAAAAGATATTATTAAAAGTGAAGACAATTTGCAATTCTAGTAATGACACACAAATTTGATGCATAATTTGTAAGTGCCTCCCCAGTCATGAACATCGCCGCACATCACTGATTTTAATAGTACATGCACGAACAGTTTATGGAAAGACACGAGTGAAATTCTACATAATATATACACATTTAGTAACTCTTATATCAGTGGGTATGTCTAATGCATTCTTAGGCAATGTTCTTGCAATCAAACTTCACAACAATAGTTTTAATACTGAGATCAAGCGGACTGTATTGGGCCCATTATGCTCTAGATATGTATCCATATGTACATAAGAAAGTTCCCATGCTTTTCTTGATGAATATAAACATAATGCTATGATTGCAAATATAAAGACAAGATATGCTCAAACATCTAAACATTATTGCTATTGCAAATATTAGCTGAATGGTTGTGAATGGTTGATTGTCTGTGTGTGCCTTGCAAATGACAGTCAGTTTCTGCTCATCGACCCGAATGAGAACAAGCGTTCAAGAAAGTCTTAAACTCAAATTATATAAATGCATCAAATTATTTTATTCTGTTGTAAGATGTGTATGCAGTATATGCTACATGTTTCAATTCTCATCAGTTTAACTACAGAAGTCAGATATTATTCCTTTTATTTAAAAAAAAAATACTATTCAGTTTTTATCATGTGGTTGAGCTCACAGTGGTTGAAGAATAAGAGCATGATTGTATGAGCATTCTCCAAATGAAATCAAAAACCAGATTATTGTAACTTTGAAAACTAAATGATTCAAGATTACAGAGCTCAATGTCGAAAATGGTAAATTTATCTCATCACCTGTCACCTATTGGCAGTTTTTTTAATATGATACTCATTTTTTGTATTTTGTATTTTGAACCATATTGGTGAAAGTCATTTTGTGGCACTCTACTAAAACAAATGTAGAATAGCAAATAAACGCCGCCATCAGCGCATGTTATCCAGTTCTGTGGTGAGAAGATACGCCAAACGAATGTTGTGCGAATGTGTGTGTGTGTTTTGAATGGTGAGCTTATACAACATGACAATATGACACTACTATTATGACCACATGTGTATAAACTCATAGAGCACTCAAAGTACTCTAACCTTACAATCACTATGATAAGCATGAGTGCTTGGAGTGGAATGATACTATAGTGTCACAGTTTGATATTTTTAAAAATATTTTTTAATTACAAATGCATGCATTTATTTATGCATTCTATTCTTATGTTTTTAACCCACCGGTAGATACCTTTATATCTCTCTTGATATAAGACGAAAGGACGTCACATGACCACAACGGGTCAGCCGTTATTACCTGAGCCCTTAGCATCAGTGATGTTACTTTATTTCAGTTGGTGACAAAATGCCTTTTTAATTGTATTTAAATGCATATGAGAAATTAACAAATTCATTTTATTTTATTAACAAATTAATTATTTTATTCAAATTCATTAATTTTACTGCCCAGAATGGCAAAATAAGTACAATATCCGTTTCTGAAAAAATCAGTTTTGGCCAATTCCACAGAAAAAGTACTTTTTGTGTCATTGAGGCTTCACAATGAGCCACTGGAGAAGCGACATTACCATCTTGTTTTGCTTTATTTCTAATTAGCTCTTGTGACTGAGTTTATTCATACAGTCTGCCTTTTGTGCAAGCAGCGTTTAATATACTAGTCACAAGGGTGTTGTTTCTCATTGCGTATTAAATTGTTGCTACTTTTGTTATTCAATTATTGTCACTTTTGCTGATACCCTAAGTCACAAAGTGTGCACTCACTGCTCGCAATATTTCATCGGCCTCCTCCAATTACATGAAGAGAAGTGAAGGGGACAGTAAGTGTGGCGCTCTCTCTGTTGACACGTTGGCTCATCTGTTTGCTCTCACAACTTCATTTTGTTTGGATGAAAATCCGTAATAGGGGTTGTTAGCTAGCATTGACGTTTTTTGGTTATGTTAATTTCAGGTGGAGAACAATGCGAGGCAAATGTAATTGAGTGTAAAAATAGTTTTATTTCACTTTCCCCCCTGAGATAAAATACAAAAAAAACATAAACAAATTAGATTTCATTCAATAGGTCAGGCTGCATGCAGTCATATTTTTAAGTGTTTCAGGAGAACTTGGTTCCACCATCACTCGAAGTTTCCACACTAAACCTGTGCGAGTGCCAGGTTAATGTTAATAGGTTAATGTTTCTAACAAAGAGCCCAAATGTCTTATTGTGTATGGCAGACATGAATTATTAAACAACCACTAATAATGTTTTGTCATCCACAAGGCACCCAAAACAAGTTCTTCAAGTAAGATTCATGCATAGAATAATACAGTATTCGCTATCCTCAGTAAATCCGATGTGCAGGACCTGAGGTAAAATGATCATCCTTGGGAGAGGACCTATAATCATCTTTTTCAACCAAGTAATTTCCATGACATGGCAAAACTCTTTGGAAAACATGTTCTTTGGTCGATAGACAGTGAGAGGTGTGGCATTTACAATTGTTCAATACATTTCCAAAAGATAATGAGGTTTCCTTCACCTAACATTTCCTGTACACGCGGTTTTCCCAAATAAACTTTGGGATGCTTAAGGGGTTCAACAGTGGGCGGTAGGAGGCATCTACCAGAGTGTCTTGTTCACTGCCTCTGTGCTTTTACATCTTGGTGATACTTGCAGGATCATGGATATCAATCACCTCAAAACCTTGGTTGTCAAGTCCATCTTTGGAGTGGTGGTGGTGACCTTTGATGTTGTGGAAACAGTAGGCGCAATGCGCAGTGGCCACAGGTACCACCTTGGAAAAGTTGGAGAAATCCACCCGGTATTTACCTTCTTTGCTTCGGGAGATGATGGGCAGGAAATTGTAGCCCCACATGATCTCCTGGGGAATGAAGGAAGTCCGGACTTGACAGGAGGAGCTGGTAGACTCTGCGGTACCGTCCAAGAAGACGACCAGCTCAAACTCTTGCTTGTGTAGTGTGTCCACTGCCATCTCAAAGAAAGGGCTTCCCTTGTTGATGACGTGACAAAGTGTGAGCGGACACACGAAGAACAGGTTGTCCTTTCCGGCGTCTACCATGAAGTCAATGTTCACCTGGTCCATGATTATTGTCTCGCCATCTGCTGTATTGGTGGTTCGCAGCAGTTTGCCATAGATCTGGCTTCCTATCATGAGGGTCTTTCGAAGATTGGCCACTCGTATTGACAAGCAGAGCGCGCCGTTCTTTGGGCTGATTACAGCCATGTCACTGAATGAGATGGTTTTAGCTCTCTTTTTAGGTGAAGAGATTTTAGATAAGATGATTCCACACATGAAGCAGTTGATGACTGCGCCAAGGAGAGACTGGATGATGAGAAGGGCCACAGCACCGGGGCAGACGGGAGTCAGGGCTCGGCCACCGTACCCAATGGTTGTTTGGGTTTCAAGGGAGTACAGGAAAGCTGTGGTGAGTCCGACAACATTATCAACACAAGGCGCATGGTCCTTGGGGGGCTCCTGCCACGTCAGGTCTCCGTTACTACGGGCAATCCAGTACCAGAGCAGGCCGAAAATGAACCAGCTCAGGGTGAAAGATGCAATGAAGAATAAAAGCACAAAACGCCAGCGGATCTCCACGAATGTGGTCCAGTAGTCGGCCAGGAAAGCAAAATGTTTGCTGTACTTGATGTTTCCGTATTCGATGTTGCAGTGCCCGTCTTTGGTCACCAGCCTGGTCCGGCGACGCTTTCGCTCAGCCAGATAGTCCTGAAGACGTTTGCTGAAAGGGCCAAACATTTTCTACGAGTCCACAACCTTGAAAACAGCAAATAATATATTATCAACACATGGGTCATTTCATTCATAAAACAGTTTGCAAACATGGTCCGATAGTCTTAGTTGGAATTTTGCATGGCATAAATCTAATAGTATCTTTAAAACATTACACAGCCTAATGAGCCAGATAAATCAACCAATGAAGGAACACTTTGGAAAAGTTCAACTTCAAGCAGAAAAACCCACATTCAAATTAATATGTAAACCTTGGTAGAAAACAAACTGTTCAGATAAGATATGACTTCGGCCTCAATTAGCTGACAAAAGCTTCCAAAAAACTACGTGCTTATTTTTGCTGAGACATGCCTCCACAGAAATGCGCCTATCGGTAAGCCTTAATTGGTACAAAACAGTCTGTACAGTCAGTTGAGTTTTTCTGTTTATCAACCTTCAAAGCTCAATTTTCTTTTTTTTTTTGCCCTCTGCATCCTTTTTTTTCATTTGAAATTATACGGGAAAACAACTCAGTCACCTGAGGTTGATAATCATCCATGTTTCACATTAGGATAAAAAAAAAAAAAGATTATAGCTTTTCTTATTAGTATCCTGCAGTATTGTGCTCAGTTGCAATTTAATGTTGCAGAATATTAACAGGCTATTTTGGTTTTAGTCAAACTGAACAACAATTAAGATTATTAAATAATAACAAATATTCCAGAATATTTTATGATTGTGTCCTTGGTGTCTAATTTTGCAAAGTACAAATAATCGTTTGCAGTCTTTGCACATCCACTTTGAATTAAATGCAGGGGTGAATAAACAAAACAAAATACTCAATAATTTATTAGCAATACATATTCAGATTTCACTAATGTGCTATATGGTTGGTGTGGATTACAGTCGATTTCTTTCTCATATTTCCTCAAAAACAAATGTGGAATATAGTTAAAATATGTATGTATCTAAAATATATATATATATATATATATATATATATATATATATATATATATATATATATATATATATAAGCTTTAATCTCATAAATATAAGTATAACATTAATCTTACTTGTAGAGTATAGGATTTTGAGCAGTGGACAGTATGCCCAGAGAATGTTGAGATTTCATTGAAATCTTCACAAATTCAAGACTCCTTGTGCTGGATGCAGCAAAACAGCATTAGAACATAAGAGTGCCTCTTTGGGGTAATCGTAAATAAAGGAACTGTGGAAGAACTGAAACATGCAGTCTGAAGAAGATACCCTTCAAACTTGAGGAGAACAAAATATCCATCGACAGATTCTCATTGAAAGTTACAGAAATCATTTGTTTGCAGTGATTGCCTCAAAGGTTTGGGCATAGTTTGTATGGGTCAGTTTTATGAAAATATGTCTGACCATAAAACAGTGCCTGACTTTCATTTGATAACGTTCAGTAAAATATGATGTATAAATGACTTGTATTAGTTTCAATTTATTTCAGAGACCTTCTTTCTTTCTCTGAATAAATTGGTACAATTTGGGGATGAACAACATTAAAATTAATATTATATAAAATTTTAAATATAAGGTCACACAAATCCTAGGAAACTATTCAGTGAGGATTCAAGTTGGTCTAATATTCACATTTGTAGTCATTTCATATTTTGTCGTTCAAAGAAAATTTTGTCAAAGTTGTGTGCTCTAAATAAATGATTCATAACAGTTTCAGAGGAACACCTAAATTGCCTCACAATATCTGATGATCTAATAAGTTATCAAAATGTAGCTGACTTGTTCATCTACAACAAAATGAAATACTATGTCTTGCCATGAATGAATAAGGCTCACCTGTAGGGATGTAAAAAAAAACAGCTTGCAGCTCATCCAGCTAAGTGTTGAGCTCCAGCTCCACCTTTTTGGTCCTCTCTTCACAGTTGAATAGCAGAGTTTTATAGGCGTGTCCTCTTATGCCTGCTCTACTGCACCTGCGTACATTTATACTGTCCTCTCCCAGTGTAGCGGCCAGGTAGTGTTTACGCCCACAGAGAGAATCAAGTAAGCCCCCACCCCACCTACAAACAGACGCACATTGCATGGATCCTCTTCCCCCGGCTTCAATAAGCTGTGTTTACCCCACAGACGCCTGGCACCAAGAGCCAAGCTGACCTCAATCCACTCCCCGTGCTGGTTGCTTTCCCTTTCTAGTTTATGATACGATTCATTTCTGGATAAGGGACAAGTCAATATTTTGAATATAAATGGAAAAGCATCAAGTTACACATTAATGTGTCTGAGTAACAAAGAATTTTCACTATTACTTACTATGAACCCAAACATGGCTTAAGTCGACCTCTTGTTTTCATCTTCCCCTCTTGTGGAATGTATACTAAAGTGTGTTTCTCTAGCTATATCATATTCTGATCAAGGCCAAATAGAATATTTTTTAAATGTTTGCATTTTCAGAGCATGTCTGATTGGAACTACAGTATGTGTATCACATCGCAAAATGACATTATTTTCACAGCAAAATAGAGTCACACAAAAATCAGTACAATCCATTAACCGCAACAAAAGAGCTGTGTCGTTGTGATAATACAAGCAACAAGCAAAAATAGCTGAGGAAATGGGAAAAGAAAGAAAGATGCTCCACATCCTAATACCTACCTGGAGGTATTCTAAATGTTGAACGCGGGAAATTTGTCAATCATAACCAGTCATTTAACTGCACTGTTGTTGCTAGTTATATTCCCCCAAAAGTGTCACAGTCTTACTTTGCAAGTTTTCTTTCCGAGCAGTTTTCTTTACGAGTAAAACACATACATGTTCCGCACCCAGAGGGCTGCATTGTTTGTACACACTGCTATTAAGCTTTGTGTTAATCCATGCCCTTGTAAAAGGATGCTAAGCATTAGCCATTCAAAGCACTTTTATTCTTTTATTGTTTGATCAACTCTGTCATTTGTGATGCCTTTTATTGAGCCCAATGGGCCTGCAAATAGCACTGATCGCCAGGCTGGTTTGGCAACATTGAAATTAACTTTTGACTGCTAGTTGTTCAGGAGAATGGTCTTCAGTGACTTACAATGAATAATAATAATAATAATGCACCACCCTGCCACCCCGAAAATAAAAAAAATAATAACGTTAAGGACATTTACAACCTACACTGCAATCAAACTGAGAAGAAATAGTGATCAAAAAGCAGCAGTCATCATGCTCTTTTTATTAGTTGTGAATATTGTGCAAGTGTGAAAAGAAGTCTAATAGTAGCTTTCGTTATGAAAGATATTTTTTAATAAGTAACCTCATTACTTAAAATATGTTTCTTGGTCTTAAATGATGTGGATAATGTGCAATCAAAGGCTCGATTTACACTACATGGTTTAAGGTAAGTAACGATTTAAATTTTTAGAGGGGGAGGGGTCACAAATGGCACGGTATGTGTATTATATATTATTGAATTAAAAAAGGTCAGGAAACCAATAACTTTAAAATGGAAAAAGTATTCTTTCAAATGAAGTATCATAAACGGCCAAATCAAAAATACTGCGTCAATCAGGGTAGTATGAAAATGGCTTTGCAAACAACTTGCACAAAAGTAAAACTGGGTACAACTGTACGGTATATTTTGCATATTAACCAAGTCCTCATTGATTAGACACGTAACAACGCTAGTATGCCCCCTCCCATCTGACTAACCCCCCCACCACCACCAATTGGCAAGGGGATTTAGAACAATAGCAGTTTCTGCGTCAGTTTCTGTCAGTCCGTTTGATGGCTGCTACTGTATTTTCCCATGCATAATATACTACCTTTCTTTTCTAGTAAAGTACACTCAAAATAATTTGATTTGTATACACTTGGGTCAAAGGATTTCAATTAATATGTGACCTATTAATTAAAGAAACCTAAATATGGCACTTTAAAGTGTTATTTATTCTATTCATTTTTCCCTATTTTCATGTTTTAAATATGTTTGAAATAAAGACATATCAATCAATCAAAAATAAAAGGAAGGTCTATGAGTTTTAATTAAATACAATCATATTCAGTGATCAGTTGGGCAGACTTGAATGTCTTTGGACTGGCTACATGCGTGTGCATGTGCATGTGCGTGTGCGCGTGCTGAGAGATAGGGGTGATGTTCACTGAGGGCAGTCATTTTGCTGGGTCATCATGTCACTGAGCATTTATATTCCATATCCATCATTCACAGTGTAAAAGTGGCATCGTGCTAAATGTCACTCGTTTGCAATGTAGAGGAAATGTGCTTATGCAGCATTTTCCCCACTTGTGGTAGATGCAAGCAGTGAATCATTTCTTTAATGCATACTGTATCTCCATCCCTTTTCTATCTTGTTTGTTACTTTAGGTAGGATGACTTGTGTCTGCAATATTTAGGGGAGGAATTGTTGAAGTCACATTATCGTAGGATCTGTGAACCAAGTATTGACGCCTTTGGCTGCAATGTGCATATCAATGGGAGCCTGAAGGCTGCCATGCCTGTATGAGCATACGGCCGAGAATACAAGCCTGCAGGGTTTGTGGGAATTTTCCACTTGCTGGTCCACTCAGTGAAGTCTCCCGGGTGATAATATAGCAATATGTAACCTCAGTTACCCTCCAAATGAGTGTGTTTACTGTTGTTGGTAGAAATATGTGGTTTTTAATGAAAACGATGCAGGGTAATGAAATGGCCCAGGAAGAACACATTAGTAATAACACAGCTTTAAATTGTTGTGCTTACATATACTGTGCATATTTTGTTGTGGGGAAAACAGATATTTTCTGAACATTTCTATTGATTCAAACTGTCTTGGTTAGTGCAAAGGGAAATAATGCTTGCGGGTAATGCAACAGGAGCTGTCTATAGACTGTATTTCTTCCCTCCGGCACCAGGTCCCAGTTAGTCAACAGTTTTGACAACCACTTAAGAAAAAAAATTAAGACACCCGTACCAAAAAAATGGGTAAAACTAGAACTGTTTTTTACTCCATTCGTAGATTCTATTGTTCACACACTCATATTCGTTGACTACTTAGCCCATTTGAAGTATTTACTGTATGTGGATAACCAAAATATGGGCACCTGCTGGAAAATAAATTAGGTAACCTCTCACATGAATTAAGGTTGCCTTACCAGTACTTTTCCATTGCCGTGGCAGAAGTCTTTGTGGTTACCTCACCATGATGTGTGGCCATGTTTCTGTTTTTGTTTTCTAAGGATTTCCCTCAGCCTTCAATCTTTAAACTCCCATCGTCACAAAATGATCAAATGTGTAATTTTGTTGCCACTCAATATTCTGGACTCATGTTGTGATTCTATTTGCTGTCACAAATCCCCCACTCAAAGGACTTCAGCTTGATTAGGCAGCTCCCTCACTGGAATAAGCAAGTCAATGAAAGAGAAAGGAAATAAAGCGCCACTTCAAATCATTTCTTACATTCATATCTTACTGCCTACTTGGCCAGTGGCATGTGTGAGATGGTAACCGGATTGAGGAGAAAAGATCTAAGTGACATCGATTGACAATGCAGCAATATTTTCCCGCATGAAAGACAATGACACAGCCATCATCTCATAGTTCACTCATTCTCAGTTTCATTTTTACGACTAGGTCATTATTTTCATTTCTATCTTTTTTTGTTTCAAAGTAATTTTCTTCAAAGGGCATAAAAATGGCACGACGTGTTCAGAAGCAGCTTCTCGGCTTTGCACTGTTTAAAATGACAGTGCTCTGGAGAGAAGAGCAAACTGCTGCTGCGGGGTTACCTCCTATCATGCTTGACTCACTGAAGGAAGGTTCGCAGAGACCTCCAAAATCTTTCTGCCCAGAGGGATACTGTGGGTAGCTTTGGGATTTGTGTCTCTGCAAAAGCATCATGGGAAATAATGAAATAAAAGAAAATTATTTTAAGCAAAGATTAGATTAGTGTAGTGTGTCGCAGTGGCACATATTGCACACCACTAAAACGCGTCATAAAAAAAAGTATATACTGAAATTATTTTCCTCTCATCTCAATTGACTCACACTGTGAAGTCTGAAGTCTAGGCCTGTTAGTTAAACACCAAGCTGATGCACAGTGGCTAGTCTATACGTCCATGTTGAAGTTCCAGGTTTTTGTGAAAAATGTGGTTGCAGTTTTTAGCTCATCTTTTGATCAATTTTAGAGAGATGTCCTTTTTGTTGTAGATGTCCAGTTATTTTTCTGCACTTGATGATGGCTGTTTTCACTGTGTTCCATAGTGCTTTGGAAAATCTTGTGAGCCCTTCTCCTGACTGATACCTTAAACACTGAAACCCTCCTGATCCTGTGGAAACTCCATGTGAACCAGAGACAACCTCTGTGTTGTGGCTACAAAAATGTTAGAAAAGCATCCTTGAACCCTGACCAGACACACTTTAAATGGTGGCAGGTGAGTGGCGAATCCTGTTTAACATGGGTTTGAATATGATTTGTTTATTCTGAAGAGCCACGCCCCCACATATAAGAAGAAGGTGCATACGTGCGCAATGACATCATTCATTTATTTTTACTCACCCTTCTGAAAAAAATCTATTTTTCATTTGAGTTCTGCAGGTTATACTCTGGGTCATATTAATGGTGGCAACAGTTTTGAAATGCCTTATCTTGGTGGGGTTTTTTTTCCCCCCACAATTAAACATTTCAACATGGAAGTGTGCAATGTATTGTAGGAATTTAACACTGAGATCTTAAATGATGGTTTTGGACCAATTAAAGGGGAAGACAAGTCAAACATTTTCTTAACAATATCTTCTATGGGTCACCACTAGCCTCAACACAGCATTCTGTTTGATATTGATTTTGTGGAATATGTATTAAGCAGAAAAAATCCATCAGTGTTCATATATCTCAGGATGCAGCTTTTTTTGCCTCTTGCTGTCTACTAAAAATTCCTTCACAGTTGCTCAGGACCCAAACACAAATTTGTGACCACATCCATAGCCAGGATGTATATACTGTAACTTTATTTCCATATCATGCGGAGAAATCGATACCGACATTTATATAAGCGATGATAGATTGCTTCACATTGCTATGCTTGCCTGCTCCATGTTTAGGGGCTCCATACTGACACCATCTACTTAATTGTATGCCGACCATTTACTATGTATGCACTGTAAGAAAGAGAGGCAATCTTGTTGTAGTTCTGCTTCATCACTCATAAGGATGAGTGTTTAATACAACCACTCGATGATCATCTCAAGAGCACAAATCAAGGCGTCAAAGACAGCACAAGCACCATTTTTAGGGCAAATGGAAATGAAATTTTGTCATTGCACATCCTACAAGTAAATAGCAACTAAATTGCAGTTTCAATGTTAAAGGCCAAGAGGCAGGGAGGTTAATTGTGATGCTGCAGCAACAACGTGGCCGTGCCAGATCGTGCTGCGACATACAGTGGCTGTAATTGTGTTTGGTTTTGTTTGTTGTCTTTACAGAGAGAGGAACCAAGTGCATTCAGCGTCCCACTTCCACTCGCATATGTTGAAATTCTGTGCATAAGAGACACAATGTACAGCATCCCTAAATTATGTAACACTGCACTGCTCTGTCGAGCCACACACTCATTTCAATTCATAATTTAAAGCCTAATAGATGTACTCATTCTCTTAACCGTCTTTATGATGATAGAATTATAAAATGGTCCATTGTTTTTGTTTTGCTTGTAGTCCCGCTTCCCCGACCCTGCAATAATAATCATGTTGTACCAATATGTTGTTATTGGTGAGATGTTCTGTTTTAAAAGCAATTGGAGATTTTTAATAATTTACATATTTTCCTGAACTAGAATTTACCCTTGGTGCAAGCTGTTTTAATGCTGCCCTGTCTGCCCAGCATCACCCACCCACCCATGACTCTCAGCACAAAATGCAAAAGGTCCGTTTGGTTAACCAGCTAAATATTCTGCATGCAACAACTCAGCAGTATGTGTGGACCCACGCATTTGTTTCGACAAGTATATGTTCACGACTGGGCTGATAAGCTTATTGAGGTTGTCCTCCCATATCTATTTAACAGCTTTGCACATTCTTTTGGAGGGTGGTGGGGGTGGGGGGCACAAGGCTGCTCACTCCAGTTCCAAAGCCTCCGACAAGAGGTTCAATCAGAGATAAAGAATCCTACAAGGAGGTTGAGAACAGGTGATGATGAAGGAAGAAAAAAACCCAGAGCCTTGGCTAGTGAGGTTTAAGGATGACCCAATATTCTCAGTTATGACCTATGAAATGATTGCTTGAGGACCACGGCTTGTCAAACGCTATGGACTGTAAACGAGTCAGTACTGCTAGTCTCAGCACGTCTCCAGCACCCAACCGAGTCTATGAACCGTTTCAAAAGAATGGAGAGGAGAAATTGATGAAATGTTGATACTTTTAATCAACATCCACTGAAGGGTGAAGTGGACATGATCTAACTTTGAAAATTAGAACTTTTACTTACAATAATTTATTCATCAAAGAGGGTCATACATTAATCGCTGGTTGTTTCTTTTTTGGGGGGGGTTTTGGTTAATGCAGAAGCATGGTCGAGGAAGAAGTCAATAATTGATGTAAAAATATTTTGAGCCTTGCCATACACTAATGTAACCAAGCAGATAATTGACTTGAAAGATGGTCAAAGGCAATGTTGGATATGGAAGCTAACAAATGTCTGAGGATGAAAACATGTCTGTGTAACTACCATGAATGTCAAAATGTGCTTTTGGATCAGGACAAAGTACTCAAGTTTGAACACGGCCGAAGATCCCAGCCTTTGTGACAATATCTGGGATCATCCAGTAGCACTATGAAGGTCTATAACTTGGTGCTGATCCAAATTAGGGTTGGTCATTCCTGGAGGAGTGTTATTATGACTCCATATGCAAGTCTGCACTGATGGATATCAAATTACACTGTAGACACACTGTGGTGTGTATCTTCCTCCAGCAGGGCACCCAGAGTTTGATCTTTCTAATGGGTTGCCTATTACAAGACTAAAAGACCCTATTATAAAGTGATATCTAGTCCTATTATGCAAATACCGCTGAACCGTGCACAGGTTTCCTCAGTAATGAATGTGTCAGCAATTTGTCATTGCAAGATATGTGATTAATGTCAGGCAGTACAGTTAAATGGATGACTTTCTCCACAGGGTGAGCATACAAGATGGGGTATAATTGTAGATACTTGGGGGCTCTTGAACAACAGATCAATAGAGCAGATTAAGGAAGACTTTATTCATTACAATGAAGATGATCAGCGCTTGAGAGAGGGGTGCACATATGACCCAGAACTTGCATCCTCCTGGCAGATCCCAAGCTCCTCATTATTGCAGACACTTTCTTTGATGTCCTATAATCCTTTAATTGGCTCCCTGGCCGTTCGCTGCCGGTACCACAAGCAGAATCTGACCGTTTTCTTCCATTTTCGTTGTGGCATGGCAATTCCATGGGGTGAGTTTGGGGGTGATGGGGCTGTCAGTGGGATACAAAGGCCAAGACAAAGTCATAAATCTTCACCTAAACTCAAAGCGAGAAGTACACGAGGAGACTTTACGATGACAAGCGGCGTCAAAGCGCTTCCCATCCTTTATTCTTTCTCCATCTCCTTTAAACGCGGAACATGAAACCAAGTCCATGGTATGGCAATAAAATCTTGACATCCCGAATGTGTGACGTCTTTATGGGTTGGTGTGTGTGCATGTGGACACACATCTCAGTCGTAAAGCAAAAATGAGCGTACATTTTGCTACAAGTTATTTAAACGTATTGGACACATGTATGAGCATACAGCGGTAAGCATCATGCTTGATCCAACATAGTTGTAATCCAGTGACCCATACCTGCAAAGATAGCACTGAACACCAGAAACAAAGGACAATCGCAACACAGTAGTAAGGACATAATATATAATGTACCTTTTGGTATTGAGTTTTTTTTTTTTATTTATACTATAGATGTCCAGATAACGTTCTGATTTTCATTTATGTCTTTTCCTCTTCCATTGAACTTGGAATTAAAATATGAGTTGTGTCACTTAAGCCATGGGTCTAAATGTCCTGGCATATGTTCCTACAACATCATGGCATATTATTAGACAATATCATGGGGAGCTGCTAAAAGTAGCAGTGGTTCACTGGTCGAGTGGATTCCTTTCCGACGCATGGTAAAATAAGATGATAAATGGCTAGCATTAAAAAAAAAAAGTATGCACAAATGTTATTGTACTCTGTTACTGCGCATTAGTTATGGATGTTGCAATATCTCCTCTCATCTTTGCTCCGGCCAATCGTTTTGTTGCAGCTCTCTCTTCTCAAATAAAACTCTCCTTTCCATTTTTGTTAATTCTCGGGGACAAGGGTTCCGTTTACCACGGTGCAATTTTAAAATGAAAAACCAAGCGCCCCAAACTCATGCAAAAAGAGATGAGCCTTAATTAAGCAGTGGCGATGATATATTAGTGTCTGTCAAGAACACACTTTTTTTTTTCTTGAGTTGTGGGCAGAGTAGTGAGTATGATACAACACTTTTTGTGTACTTCTCATGAGGAAATCTGGGTCAATATGACCTCTTGCACTTTTACCGTGTAGGCTACTTGACTACTCTTCACCTTTCTATTCCTTATGGTCCCACTGTCTTCCCTTTGTCTATTTTTTTCAAAGACCGTTTTTTTCTTCTTGCATCTCATTCAAACCTTCAAGGCATTTTCTGGCAAATGATTACACCACACTCCCCCACACTCTGGCACTGCTTTGTCTGCATTTTCAATGCTAAACACACAAACACATCCTTTTCTAACCTCTCTCTGCAAAACTGTATTTGACTTTTCACAACACAGCGTGCAAGCACACATATATATATATATACACATGTGAGGGACAAATCCCGAGGGAAAAGTGTGTGCGTGGAAGTGGCAAGAGAGAAACAATCAAGACGCCGGGCGCATATTTACATCCCCTTGTCTTGTCCTCTCTCTCCCACTCTGAGTCTGCCTCTATCTCCCCCACCCATGCCTCTCTGCCGGAGACACAGAGCCCTTGCTCACACTTGATACAGAGCTGTGAGGAGCAGAAGGAGCAGGGTGACTATAGAGGAAAGGCAGAAGCCGGGAAAAAAAAAAAAAAGAGGCACAGTTTTGGAGAGGGGAGTAGTTGTGAAATGCCTCGAAGGGACAACTACTCCCACAAAGACCGGAAGGTAAGCCTAATACATATGACTGATGATAGCAGTAGCATTGTATCGATGGATGGCATCTGTTTTGCATGATGGCTTGCGTTGCATAGCCAACATCCCCATCCGGAGTCGCTTGCTAAATGAAAAGTATACATCACTTGGGGAACAAATTGTAGAGATGAGATGGCATGAGTAGAAGAAGAGTAAAGGAAAGAATTAAAGCCACAAATTTGGATGAAAGCAAGGAAGCATCTGACACCTCAAGGGAGAAGGAAAAGTGTTGATGGGGAAAGTGGCTGGATTAGCCTTCTCCATCAGCCTGCAATCTAATCACATCATCACATCTTGCTCTTCTCATCTTTTATCGCCAGTGTGACTGCGGTGATGCGTATATCTCCCAGCGCCGTGCATCTGGGGTGTCTGTGACGCAAAAACGGAGAGAGAAGCTTACTCGTCAGCCCCCCTCGTGTAACGTGCGCTGCCTCGTAGTTGCTCTCTGTGCAATGCAGGAGTTTACAGTGTGAATGTGCATCTGCGTTACTGGAAGCACATGAGGAGGAGGAGGAGGAGGAGGAGGAGGAGGAAAAGGAGGAGTGTAGGGACCACAGACACACAGCATGTTTTTTTTGCTTTTAGCTATTCAACGAGAGCAGAAGATGAAAGAGTGGACGCGGGGATATTGCTACTGGCTGTGCTTTCATGAATATTGTAGACTACACCAAAGCATTGACTAAAAATTATGTATCTTGATTCCCTCGGAACAAGCATCTCACCCACCTACCCCTCGGTACTCACTTGAACACACATCCGGAAAGTAGTCGCTGTAAAACTTTTATGGCAAGACAGCTGAGCGGCCGTATTAATCAAGTACAGCTCCCCCGAAGCCTCAGTCCGACCATTATTGTCTCAACGGGGAATTTAAAACCGGTCGTCGTTCCGAATCACTCATCATTTTTTAATTTCTCCTTTGGGGATTAAAAAAAAAAAACATGAAAAGTGAGGCATCACTGTTCTTTTAGTTAAACAGAGGAAAGGCAAGGTACGTTCAAACAGCAGGATTTCAAAATACAGCAACAAAAGCCTTAGACACTTCTCACAAGCTTCTTTCACGAGCATAATCTTTAATGAGCCTGCTCACAGCTGCTTGCGCCATTACTGGCTATTTCAAGTGCGCTGGGGGAAGTGTGAACAGCAAACACGTAACTGTTT
Organism: Syngnathus leptorhynchus; assembly: GCF_054491065.1. Classification (NCBI taxonomy): domain Eukaryota; kingdom Metazoa; phylum Chordata; class Actinopteri; order Syngnathiformes; family Syngnathidae; genus Syngnathus; species Syngnathus leptorhynchus. Next base: position 8,870,541 of record NC_141201.1, on the reverse strand, counting down.
CTGATAGAAGGCCTTTTGACCTTATTATCTGCATCATCATTGTAGCTGCGACTCAGCGCTCTTCTCCCGCGAGGCTGGCCAGATCTTCAACCCTAATAAACGAACAATGGAGGGCAAAGGTTTATTCATTAGGAAACTCTCTAAAGTCATTGTGATAACTGGATCTGTTTATAAATTCAGGGCATATGTCACAAGGGGACATAGGGGCAACGCCAACCTCAAAGGAAGGCTACTACGTTTGCTTCCACAGCAGCCACTCATTTATAGCTTGAGCCTAAAAAAAGCGATGAAGACAGCCCTAAAGAAATGTGTACATGTCCAATTCTTAGATATACGTTTTAGTTCTTAAAGAGGTTATTTTTTATTTGTTTATGTTGTTCAGTATTTCTTCACATATTAGTTAGTCGCTGGGTGTTTCGTCCATGTAAAAAGATTTAACAGCCACTCAAATAGATGCATTAGTTTTCACATCAAAGAAAAGAACAGGAATCAATTGTAATTACACTAGTTCGCTATTGTTCACAAACAAGTTACTGGGCCCATTTGAACTCAATTGCTAACCAAAACAGCAGCACGAAAGCACAGCCTGTCATATGAAAAAAATGATTGTGTGGAGCTGTTGTAAATAAATTGATGAATTCCATGATTTGAACAAAATGAAATGATTTAAATAGCACTGCATGTTGTGTTGAGACAGCACCTTCAATGACAACAGATTCAGTTTTTACCAGGACATGAATATTGACTATGTTAAGAAGTCAAAACCATTATAAACTTGACTATCAAGTTGCCATCAGATGGTGACGATATACTGCATGTGTCTATGTAACAGTCCGGAATAATAACATGATTTAAATTTGGTTCCTGGGTATTATTGCAAACTTGGTGCTTGACATCACATGAATATATTAAGCAGTCTAAAATTGCTTGTATAATTCGATCGCACCATAGAAAAAAAAACATTCATAAATCAACCAATGCAAATTTAACTGCGCCCACGATCCCAAGCAAGATTTATAGAACAGCCCACTACTGAGTCGCCAAAAGCCTCACTAAGCTTACGTATATATTTCTGCATAGGTACAATACAGCATGTGCGAAGCCATCTTTTACCTTTTGACTAATATTTCAGCTTTGGCCCCTTTACTTTCCATTTTGTCTTTTGACCTCACGCGCATACACTGGAGATGCACACTCACAGCAGAACACTTTTCAGGCTCTGGGGAATTACATGGAAGATCTGTATTTTCAAAATACTGCAATGAGAACAAATGGGTTCAGGTCCTCTTTCATATTGCAGCTACGTAACAATGCAGCAATATTCGTGGTTTTCAAGGCTCACGTGCAAAACAGGCAGCGGTAGTAGATTGACCGTAAAGATTATAGCCTACACTTATTTGGTTTTCTATGACATGGTCATTGTGATTATGGACACATTTCTTGGCCATGGCACATTTCTTTATTAGTAATAGTATTGGGACTCTGCAGGTTCAAATCCAGCTAGTGATCTTTGTAGATTATTTAAACTCGCACTCAATACTGCCATGCACCATAGCTGTTGTCATGGCAATGTGTTGTCTGCAAGGGCTAAAGTAATAGTTGATTTTCTTTTCAGCGCTGTTGCAATGAGTGGCATGAAAAATGTGTTGAATTGTATTGCCTTGACCACAATGTGTTTGTGTAATTGGAAGGTAAAAAAAACAGAGAAGTTTAGAGAGACTGAGCATCTCAAATGGAGGAGAGTCTATTTGAGTGATATGCAGTGCAAAAGTGGCTAATGAGACTGAAAGAGAGTCCACTCTTCGTTAATTGATTTTACTCTTATCTGCGAGCAGCAGGTTACTGTATGTGTGATGAAATACTATGAGAACATTTAGTCCTGCGGTCAATGAGGATAAGACTCCTTTTATCTGACTTGAATGTTATAATAGTGGTGAATTATTTGAGTCATTCAAGAGTAGTCTTTTTGTTAAGATAGGCAGACATTAGCAGAGATGCTTTGTATGTCTAGCTGATAAACAATCAGGTCGTGCCAGTTAAGCTGAACCCAGTTGAGAATTCCTGCATCTACACAGTGTCTGCATTACTACATTTCTAATTGTGGGTGCAGGAAGAGTGTAAGACTCACATGTGATCAACAATGCAGAACACTATCGAAATAATTAACTGACAAACATAGCTCTATACTTTAGTTGTTATTAAATTTCCTTATTTTGCATCCAGATTTTTGCAAAATTACGATAAATCAGCATAACTAATAAAGGAAGTCTAATTCATGCAAATTGTACCTAATTTAAGCAAAATAAAAGACTGCTAATCACTGCAGTGCCATTAAGACGTGGGAAGAGAGCACATACAGTTCTTTCTACACATGGGAGGGTTTTCTTTCACCCCCCCTCCCCTTTTTTTTTTTTTACAGGTTTATGTAAGCATCGAGTGAGCGTGAGCGTATTTTACCCCTGGGGAAATACATTCACATACATTTGCAGCTCATTAACACAGATAAAACGGGGGTATAGGGGATGGGAAATAGGCGACGTCATCTTTTCGATATTTTATAATCTTTTGCTGATTGAATCTCTTGAAAACCAAGGGACATTTGGGTATCTTCTTAGTGCAACTTGTATTACAGCTACACCCACTGGTGGTAAATTGCAGGTAAAATAAATTTGAGTGCAATTCATATGCTGACTGTAGAGAAGTAGGAAATTAAAAAAATATTTTCAAATGCTATTACTGCCCAAATCTACAATCACTTTCTGAAAATGGACGCACATGGACTGCAAAAATATTCACTTACTTCTTACCAGTATTTAAAATAAACTAATTTAAAATAAAATAAGTTCACCCTGATGCCATTACCTACGCGCACACACACACACACACACACACACACACACACACACACACACACACACACACACACACACACACATTTTTTATTCTCCTACATTCCTTTGCTCTCCAGCTAAGAGGTGCTGATAGAAACTGAGACGTATGCCTCTGGATCACCGTGTCTGACACTAGTAGCAGATTAGAACTTTTGTTGGTTTGAAGAGGGTTGCAGTCTGTGAGCGAGAGATTGAGACAGTTTGACGTATCATTAGAGAAATTGTTCTCCAGTCAGAGTGAGAGGGACGTCTCAATGCAGCAGTGTCACTCCGTAGAAGGTCATCCCCGAGAAGGGTAAAACTTGATACAGTGGTTCGCTATCGGACATAATGGGAAAACGAAGAGGGAGGGTTGGTGTGAAGTTTGTATATGCGAGTCTATGAGCGTATCAGTGTTAGTCCGGCCTGGAGCCAAACTTGCTGGGGACATTTTTAGTCATTTGACCCGCCCGACCTCAAAGTGTCACAAGTGAACACAGATAGGGATGAAGTCCTTGTCATTTTATGGGCCCATCAAGGCCAGAGACATAATCGTGACGCTACAAGTAACAACTCATTGCTGTTACTTCAAGGAAAGCAGGCTCCATGACTACGATGCTGAGACGCGAGATAAGCTTTGGCATTTAGTTGTGGTGTCTTCTAGTGATTTGCGGATCAATACTAAAATATCATTCCTTCCCATACCAGATCTTCATGCGCTAAAATCAATACTGAAATCTAAACATTGATGTTTTTGATACTTGATAATGAATAATCTGATAATGTATTATCACGCAGTGGAAAGTAAATAAGACTTTGAGATCTTGTCTGAGTGATATGATGTTGAATGTTGAAGGGAACTACTTTTTCCTCTGCATAGGACCACGGCACATTGCTCCGTCAGTCACTCAGTCTCACTTTGAGTCTGTACAATGGCATTATGACAGTGTAAACTAAGTCATGTGTGGTGATATTTAGGATGAGGCGGACTGAAAGGCACACTGTAAGCGGTGCTGAACACGGCGAATGGAGTTGTTCAAATGAATAAAGACAGTGATGTAAAAAGCAACAAAATTATTATTCAATGGCAATTTTTATTTGAGTCATCCAGGAAAACAGCATATGACATAATTCTGATGTTATGTACTCTTTCTGAAGCTCTGTTTCTTTTTTAGATAATCCGAAGCGTGATGTTTATTTGTGCAAAATATATGTAATTATCCCATCATTATCAGTCATACTAGCTTGAGTTTTACTCATTATCGGATCAGATAAAAATAGTGGTATTGAACACCATTAGTTTTTTTGTCTTTACAGGCTCCACTTGCTTACTTTCTATCATTGTTTGACTTATTATTTTAATACTCATTCAGCAGGTTTGTTTTATGACTTTTGTATATTTCTTTTATCTGTGACAACAGTTAACTGTAAATTATGACTCTTAATGTATACGGATGAGCAACCAGTAATGCCGCAGTTACATTCCTATTTAAAACTACTGGAAGTGATATTGCTGACTTTGCAACATACCACGGCTATTTGTATTCATTTTTTTTCTCCCTATACATTCCCAAACACTGCTCTCAATGACAATAAAATATTCTGCACAATATATTCTTTATCTGAACTCAAGCTCTCTGCTTTAAAAGTGCCCACTCCATGGAAGCAAACTAAAAAGCCATGTTTGAATTTGTTATAACAGTTTCAACATCATTGTTGAAGGTGTGCTCAATTGTATTGAAAAGAATAAAGTCAGTGTCAGGACAAAATTCCAATTGGCTTATTTTGTGGCTCTCAAATGATGGTTGATTGGTCTGGACAACACTTGTGGGCATTCTGACCTTGCTCATTGAGTTGTGTTAACTTTGCAACATTGTCTACATCAAAGTATTGCCAGCGTTTATATTTATAGGCTGGCTTATTTTGCTTATTATGACCCTGTTTTTGACTTTACTGCTGTTGATGTGTATCTGCCACAGCGTGTGTCGCTGACAATATTAAAGGCTTGGCATGCCATCCCTTCCTGTTCCTTAGAATCACAACAGATACAATCGTCCTGTTATCAACACAAACACGAAAGCATTGGCGAAAGCATCCAGTCACCCTCCTGGTAACAAGATAAAAGCTTGTTACCCTCTTAAAACACCAAAACAAAACAGGATTGTTGAGTCTACTGTGAGGCCCAATCAGTCTCTATGACAATTTTGTAGGAGCTTGAGTTTCATGACACACCATGGAGAGACGCTAAATTTACGAGAGAAGCAAACATAATTTTGCAAAACAGCATATTTTTCACGTATTCAGTGAGAAGCGTTGTGTGTTTCCCGCACATGCTCTCTGTTCCCCCTGCTTAGATGCCTGTCACGTCACTCTGCCCTTTGCTTTGGACCATCACTGTAAACATTACATTCCTGTGTGGGCCAGATTTGTGATGTGTTCCTCTCACTTTTACTCTCCCGCCTTCTGGTTGCTTCTCCTTTGCTGGTCAGTAATCAAATTGATTGATGCTAGCAACCGATGACAAGGAAATGTCAGCCAGAATACGTCATTTATCCATGTTTCTTTTAGCACTGTTGATTACAGAGCACTAGGAAATCCCTTGCTCCTTTGGTGAATTAACAGTCGCTGATTTTTAAACAACACCTTGGGGCTCTCTAAATTAATTGCCCCGTGTAGCTTGAAAGGTTTAACAGGATCAGTACCAAAAAACAGGGCTTCTAACATCATCTTTTGTTATGTCACCACAACTTTACACAAGGGACAAACAAGCAAATGCCTGTTTGCTTGCAGAAATGCTACCAGTGAGCATAATTCAACTGCATAGCATGTTTTCTCAAAAGGTGGCCTCTGAAGATAATGTGCCTCAATTAACAAATAAAAAGCCACTCTCCTAATACAGTAGATATTCATGTTCCTATAAAGTACAGTTCGGTTGTGCAATAAATAAATAAATAAATAAATAAATAAATAAATAAATAAATACTATGGGTGAGCAGCCTACATCAGTATACTTTATTATTATATTTTTACTTCCATTTGCTTATTACTTATTCGTTGCTCTTGTCTGTTTGTTTTTACTCTCTGTGCTATTTGATGTGAGTGTTGTGTACTGTCTAGTCACCGTGGGACGGTGGGAAATGTAATTTTGATCTCTTTGTGTGCCTGGCATGTGAAGAAATTGACAATAAAGCGGACTTTGACTTTGACTAAATGATCATCTCATATTACATATTGTTGATGTCAGGCTGAGTCTTGTACTTTCACTTTTCATGAGACTCCCAAATGTCATGTTTGTTCAATCATTAATGTTGCATCATCAAAAAGAGCAAGCCATTGTGAAATTTAAGATTAATTTGTAAACATTACACTCCGGTGTCTTTAATATAGATTATAATGTATAATATGAAATAAAACAAATCTATATAATAATAAGATTGGTGAAAAAAAAACAATAATATAGATTTATGGAAAAATACAACATTTTCCAAATGATGACATATGAGATTTTGTCCCGACACCAGCTATCAAATTGAAGACTACCCTTATTTGAAATTAGAGTCCAGTAAAACCTGTCAGAAAGTAACGGTCAAATACTTAATTACATTTATTTAAAACGGGCATTGGTAACAAAATAATGCTAGCAATACCTCATAAAGTGATGTGGCGGACCAGATCAGGCCCATCAAGCCTTGAGTCTAACTACTGTACCATTGTACATTAGATATGTTTAACTTACTTGTCATGCATTAGTTTGTTATGTGACCCTGTTCATTTACATTTAAAAAAGGAACCAATGTCTTAATTAATAAATGCAAATAAAATACATACTATATCAATATGGTTTTGGCAACGACCTGCTGTCTCACTGGTCTGTTTTGGCTGCACTCTTTTGGCAGGTCTGTATATTAAAATGTAGGGGATTTGTTCCGCCTTGAACTGCAGCGCGTTATTGATAGGGACTAAAAATAGACTAGCCCCTGTATTTGTGCTAATAAACACCTCCATTCCTAGATTTAAGTTATACTTTGGAATTGAGCAAAGAAACACATTTGTGCTACGTATAAGGGGATGTGGTACACATCTGCAATTGTGGCCATTTGTCCAACAAGTAACCTTTTAAACCCTGTAACTCAGAGAAGTTTGGTAGTTTTGTGTTCTGTCTAATAGTCATTGACAAAGTGGGGAAATTTACAAAAAATAATTTGCTGAAAGGGTTGTAATTTCCTCTCACAAAGAACCTTATTGCTTTTTGCTTTGAATACAACTTGTGTCTGGGCTATAATGGCAACACTTTCCTATCCTTCTCTAGGTGTTGAGCTTCAGTTGAGGATGGCAGGAGATTCCAGAATCCTCATGGACCACAACATGGAGATAGGTGTTACACCTGCACAGGTAAAACTAAAGATCCAAACCTATTATTCATGTACTACATCAGAGAGAAGCTGGTATGAATAGAGGCGAGCAAGAAGAGAGAGGAGATAAAAAATACAACATGGTATACATGGATGAGAACCCCGACTGGGACGAATGCGGACAAATGGTTGTGTAGATTACAGATTAGAAAGAGTAATTGAAGCTGTTTCTCTAATGAGCATTTTACTCTAATTCAAATGGGTGGCGTTTGAGTTGCAGTGGAGGATGGCCGCGATGGCAACTTGTCCTTCCTTCCTTAGTGTGGTCAGGAAAGCTCAATAAGAGAAAGCATCACCCACTTACCACTGTAATATAGAGAGGACTAATGAATTTGTGTTAAGGACGTCACCCACAGGGACCGTATTGACTACGAAGGCCAAAGATTGGGTGGCGCTTTTTGTGACAGCTTCAATAATCATTCTGTTAGCTCAAGCCTGATGGGCTTTTTATTTGGTCTACGTTTAAAGAATTGTAAAAACTATAAAAACAAATATATCCATCCATCCATTTTATTAACTGCTGATCTAACTAAAAATCTTTGTAGCCTAAATTCAGAACTCTAGGATTTTATTTGATATTCTAAAATCTATTTATAAATGGGTTTCTCTGCTCCTCTATGTATTTGTCATGAACCCCATTAGCCCCAGGATGAAAAGAAAGACTGGACCTGTGCCTGACATCCAGTGAATGCATTGTCATCAAGCCACTAATTGCAAAGTCAATCAATAAGCATGGTCTTTCAATAATTCTTTGTCTAAATGTTTCTTCAACAAAATTCACCTGGACTTGATAGCAGAAAACTCAATACCCGCTTGGGTAAGTGAATTTATGTTTATCCAGAGGCGCTCAAGTGAGGACCCCACAACTCAATGAAACTTGCAAGTCTTGAATAAAACATCGGGCGTATGCTACAAAAACAAGTACTAAGTATCTTCAAGGATGACATTTACTATAGATCAGTGGTTCTTAAACTGGGTTGGATCGATATCTTGAATTTGGAAAAAAAAAATCACTAAAGAGGGGTTTGGTGAATGCGCATATGATACTGGTGGGGTTCGGGACCTCCAACAAGGTTAAGAACCACTGCTATAGATACAGTGTCGTCACTTTACTGCGGCTTTAGAGCGCGATGGATTGCATAAATGTCTGGCTAAAGGCTGACTATATAAAGGGGGCAGGAGCTGTTTTCTTGACTCAACACAACATATTCAATTTGTCAATTCATATTGGAAGTGTCAGTGGGTTGCCAACATGTCCTTGGTCTGTTTGAAAGATGCCGCCATCCTCCATTAGTGTCATCTCGTGTGCACACGTCCAAAAATAGTGACAAGAATCTTGATTTTGACAGTCACTTATTTCATACTCCGGAATGTTATAAATAAGACAATGATTGAGGGGAGATGAGTTGCAAGCAGCTCATCTTCATCAGACAGTTATAAAGTGGATAACCCTTTGTGGAAGATGCAATCAGTATCTTTGGGAGAGCTGGAGGATGTTCAATTGTTCCGATGCAGCCTTGCCAAGATCCAAGGTGTGAAGATAGAGGACACAGGGGAAAGAGAGGGAGGCGGAGGCATTGGAGCCAGATCGTTCATTGGAATTGGGCCAACAGAGTCAATGTCCTTGGGTTTTTTCTTTAACCTGTTCTCCCCCTTGCGCCCCGTATACTGTACACTGATCTAATATATCCACACCAATCATGGTTTAAGCAACAAGAAACACAATTTAGCTACTGGGTTCAACCTATTGTTGGGACGTGCAGCCTCACCCACCTAATAAACTCAGAAGGGTATGTACAATGTTGACACGTAATTAGTCTTAAAAAAGCTACAGTCAGAAGATGAATTGGCTGATTTGACTCTACAGTATTGCACACAACTCAAATGATTTTATCACTTTATAGACTATGAAAAAAAAGTGCTATTGGGTCACCATAACAATGACAAGCTTTGATGTAATAATGGACGTGGACAAGTTTGAATTTTGTAGCTATTCATACACATTAGCGATGGGTTTACTTAAGTTGTACAAGCACTCTGGCAATCCTCCCACATTGCAAAAAAACGTTTCTTTGTGTTTGTCAATATGTGTCCTGCAATTAGTTTAGTGTTTCTAGTCCAAACGTCAGCTGGGACAAGCTCCAGCTCCATGATCGTTAAGGTGGATAACATTTGGTTACTGAAAAGCAGACAAATACTGTTATACTCTCTGACATTGCTTTTCTGTCTGCTTTCTCCATATAGGTGAAAAAGCTTCCTAAGCACTTACGGGAGGCACAGATCTCAACAGAGCGAACACACCTGATATCTGACCCCGCCAAGAAGCCACGTCAGCGATATGTGCAAAAGGATGGCAAATGTAACGTTCATCATGGGAACGTGCAAGAGACCTACCGTTACCTCAGTGACTTGTTCACAACATTAGTCGACCTTCGTTGGCGTCTCAGTCTCTTTATTTTCACGCTAGTCTATGTCGTCAACTGGCTTTTCTTCGGCTTTCTTTGGTGGCTGATTGCGCTCATCCGCGGGGATCTCCTGCATGCCGATGAAGAGGGATGGACCCCCTGTGTGGAGAACCTCAACAGTTTTGTCTCTGCTTTCCTCTTCTCCATTGAAACTGAGACCACAATTGGTTACGGCTATCGTGTTATCACAGAAAAATGCCCAGAAGGTATCATACTGCTTTTGGTGCAGGCCATACTGGGTTCTATTGTGAACGCCATGATGGTCGGCTGCATGTTTGTCAAGATCTCTCAGCCAAAGAACCGTGCCGAGACCCTCATGTTCTCACACAACGCCGTCATATCGGTGCGAGACAACAAGATGTGCCTGATGTTTCGGGTAGGGGACCTGAGGAATTCACACATTGTGGAGGCCTCGATCCGAGCAAAGCTTATCCGCTCGCAGCAGACCAAGGAAGGGGAGTTCATCCCGCTCAACCAAACTGACATAAACATCGGCTTTGACACGGGAGACGATCGCCTGTTCCTGGTGTCGCCACTCATCATCTCCCACGAGATTAACGAAAAGAGCCCATTCTGGGAGATGTCCATGGCGCAAATGGAGAAGGAGGAATTCGAGATAGTGGTCATCCTCGAGGGCATGGTGGAAGCCACAGGTATGAAACAAACATAATTTGGTGGGGTTGTAATATATTCCTCAATAGATATCACAAAATTGCTGGTGAAAAAGGGTGGGTGTCGTTGCAATAGTAAAAAGTTAATAGTTGAGTTTTTCTCAAAGCTGAGCGAGTTCGGCAGAGGTGTTGATGTTTATATTTTTCTATAATGCAACATTTTATCGGAAATGTCACTTAAGGATAAGAATCTCCCATACCCTCTTACACGCGTAGACACACATTTCCACTGTTGCTACGTCGAGGTTTTCTTTGATGTATATCTGAAGTTAAACCACCCACACTGCTGGTCTTTGTTTTGGGTAAATGCTAAGCCCTTCCAAACTGCTTCAGGCTTGTTCTTTTTAAAAGACAGACAACACTGGGTAGTTCTGTAAAATTCCAAAAATCTAATTTCCAGGCACAAACTCAGAATTTACAATATATTACTGAAAAAGAGTAAAAATTGTATAAATTAAGTAATAAAATTGTCTCTGCACCAATTCCCAAAATATTTCCGTATTTTCTGGACTATAAATCGCAGGGTTTTTTTTGGCCAGGGATGCAATTTATACTCAGGAGCGAATAATGTGTGAAATTATTAACACATTATTATAACATTTCACATGTTATATTCACACGAAATCACAAGAGGGAATTCTGGGCCTGTGTGTCAGAATTCAGAAAGGATGGAATAATTGGAATTGCAACTGATGTTGAGTCTGATGTAAGCGACGTAAAAGAGGAAGCGCCACTTCTTCTACTTCCGGAGTTAGCGGAGTTGTTTAAAAGTGACACAGAGGATGAAGATTGCATTGGGTTTCGTGATTTGGAGTGACACGGATGGTTTGGTAAACTTGTTAGCATGTTATTTATGCTATAGTTATCTGAATAACTCTTCATATCTTATGTTAACTTACCAAGCACATTCTCAGTTTGTTGTTTATGTGTCATGTAACGTTAACATACCTTACAATTATTCAGCCTGTTGTCGCTTCTATTCTATTTTTATTCTAAATTGCCTTTCAAGATGACATGTCTGATCTTGGTGTGGGGGTTTCATCAAATACATTTCCCCCCAAAAATGCGACATGTACTCCATTGCGACTTATATGTCTTTTGCTTCTTTATTATGCATTTAATGACTGGTGCGACTTGTACTCCGGAGCAATTTATAGTCTGGAAAATACGGTATAAACATATTAATGATGTGATTACAGTAAAATTGCCCATAGTGTGTTGTTAATCGTCGGCTCTAATGGGTTTTCTGTCTGCTTTGGCGGAAGCAGGTATTATGATTTACTCCAGCTTGTTCTTGATTGTCTAATTACAATTTATTTTTAACAAATGCATTGTATTATACATACGTATTAGTAATTATGAAGTTATTAAACAAAAGAGACATGGACCGATTAGAAGGGTTTACACTCTTAGACAAACATGTACAAAGCACAACGCTCCCTGGTGCGATCAGGCATGGCTTTGCATGCATCTGAACATTTCTGCTCTATTTCACATTTGATTGTTATATTCATTTTCTCTCCCAAAGCACCAGTAGTCATCATGCTTCCTGATCACACTACCGGATACTTGACCCAGGCATTAAATCACCCCTCGCTTCACTAGCACAAACCGCTGCGGCGTTCAGGGGTTAGTGTCATCACTGTCCTTCTCCACTGGGCGATGTGCCAATCTGGCCATTGCCTCCCCACACACACTCACATGCACGGTCCCTCATGAGACTCTTGAAACTGGTTGCAAGCCTATGCCTGACAAATGTTAGTTTAATGATCGCATATATAGTAATCAGACCCTAGTAGTAGTGTTCATGCCCAAACTCGGTTTGGTTTGACTTGTGAAACATCAAATACCAGTTTGGGTTTGACATAGACAGAGCACCAACCCAAAGCTATGTCACGGCATCTCCAATACTGTATATCATCCCAGTGACACTGTACAACTTTATTGTTCGCTGGCTCTTTGCTATAAAAAGGCAGGTGAACATACGCACTAGGGACATGTGGCCACAGCTCAAAGATGCTCACACAATAATGGACCAGTAAAGAGTTGGTGCCAGTCTGGCACAAGTTTTGCTAGATTCAATCTTCAACCAAAGACAATGAAAGCCTTATCAAACAGAGACATTCCTTTTGCCAGCAGGGGAAAAATGGGTAGTAACTGTAGCCATCCCATTTCTCATAGAAAAGCCCGTCTGTATTCTGTTACTAACAAAAAGAGCAGCACATCATCAAAGCGCATAAAAAGTCTTTCAGGGCAATAAACGTGTGCATTGTTACCTGTTACTATCAAAATTTAAGAAATGGTTTTCTTCTTTCCATCAAATCCACTTGACATAAATTGCATATAATGACAATTTGATTGTTAAGCCATAAATAGGTTTCTTTATAAATAGAAGTATATCAGGCTTCCACTGTGTGCAGTTGAGTAAATTAACAACTCCAGTCACTTTCTGCAGTAATGTAGCTAAATAAGGCACTCGTAAAAAACATTGTCTTTTTGATGTCATTTCTACACTATAAACGCTCAAAATTGTAATTACACTCTCACTTAATATTTGAAGACATGAAACCCTCGGTCAAATGCATGATTACTATAGCAAGGGAAAAAACATTACAGTGGGAAAATAAAAAATGAATCAGATATTGCGTCATGAATGAGTCAGAGTGAAGTTGCAAGTTCTTCAAAATGCTAATAAGTCTCATTGATGTCATTTTTTTCACACATCATTACGTTGCCAACCAATGTGCATGCCCATTCAAATACACTACTAAGCAATGTCTATCGTTCAGCCAGATAATAGCTGAAAACAGATAGCAGAAGAATCCACTCATAACATCTAAGCGTATGTGTTATAGATATATTCTGGTGATTAGTTTGGCAACTTCAAAGTCAGCTGAGTCTTCATCACTATACTGCAGTTAATATACGTAATGTCGTTTCTGTGTCAGAGAGGCTCTGTCGTGTGTGCCTATGTTGCCGACAACAAACCTTGTTTTCATTATAGAACGGTCTCTGACGATAGTACGCATATGACAGTTTTGTTATCTTATATCCTTTCTAATATTTATATATCAAATAAGGAGTGTTTTGTGCAATACAATCTAGTTTTTTATGATGTGCAAGATGTACTGTTTACTTGTAAACATTACAAGCTAGTCATGCTTTGTGTCTTAGCCAATAAAGGAATCCATTTATTTATCACCATGCCTTCTATAACACTCAGACTACATTTATGTGGTACGGAATTCATGTATGTATCTGCGCCCTACTCTCCTGAATATTTAGTATTTGCTCAGTCTTATCAGAAGTTAGCATTAAATAATTTTCTTTGGGTGAGTTTTTGGGAAATAGATTTATCAAATGGGATCATTTTTCTTTAAGGCACTTAAGGTGAAAAGGAAGGTCAAAGCGTCATTAAATAAGGGAAAAGGGTACAATCGTCTTTGAAAAATAAATTAATATAACATTACTGCATATCAAAATAACCAATGAAAACATAAATAAATATGAATGTTTCGCGACTGGTCAGTAGAACTGTCCACTAATTTGGCTTCAGTGTTCACAAAATATTCGGCTAACCCTTAACTCCAACATAAGTGTGTAGGCAAAGTATACAACATTTCCTTCTAAATCCTCTTAGATGGTGTATCATCTTAATTCTTTATTTTCCAACAAAAAAGCCCTAAGCTGCAACACACAGCCACATACACAACTTGGTAAGAACATGTCCTGACTACGAACGGTAAACCCTGTGGGAAGTGTATCCCCAGCATAGTCAGAAATAAACACAAGGACAAATCATTCCACGAGTGATAAACCTTAGTCAGCTTAAGACCTTGGTCGTATATGTAAGCCTTGTGGGGAAACAAAAAAAGATCTAACAAAACAAACACGTGTCTAGTGACCTTGACCCTTCCACACTGTATAAACACTTGACATGAAAACGTGTTAAATACACATTCGGCGAATTATCAAGGGGACTTTATATGTGGGCAGTGTTGGCAATTAGCATTGACCTCCACACAATCACAGGTGGATGTCATGGGAGGAAAAGAAATACTCAAGATGGTTTCATCCTATTAGGCGAGCCAGCACAATAATCAGGAAGTGGCTCATCTAAATGGACCAGCCTTAATTATGGTATTAAGTGCTCTTTTATGTTTCTTCTTTAATGGGTTAAAAGGTCTGCCTTAAAAGGGTGCTTCTATACCACAATCCTGGATGGAGGCGGAGTACTCTAACATGGTTTAATTATTGTTGTTATTGATTTCACCCCGCTGACCTTGCACAGCATTTAAGAGACAGCCATCCACAAGACATTGTGGGATTCTGGTCAAGCTACAATTTGGAAAAAAAAATTACTCACAGGAAATGATAGAGTCAATCCCTTCCAGGGTCAAATGTCAGAATCATAAAACCTTTTTTTATAATACAGCTAATGGTTTAACCGCTGATGACAACATGCTTATGGTTTTGATTTTGCTGAGCAGTCAGGACATGACTGTCTAAGCATCCTATTTCAGATCGTATGGTTATCTTGACATTTTTAATGTGAAGTATACAATAAAGCAAACACACTTGGGAAATATTATATTTTTTAGTTAGACTGAAAAAATCTTACCTATGACTTGGGATCCTTGACTTTAGAAATTCTCATTTGTATTGTAACGTTTGTGACGTTATGAGAGTGTTTCTCTTAAAAGAGGTACACCCTATTTGCAAAAAAAATTGAAATTTAGCAGAGCAATTTCTTTTACCTACCAAAGGACAGGAAAACATTTGGACTTCAGTATGAACTAAGAAACCACATACTCCTGCAGTTAAGAAAAGCAACAAACATTATTTTAGAAAAACAAACAAAGGCTGCCTTTTATGAAAAAAAGGCAAATATTTGACAAGTTAAATATAGAAATGAGCACCTTCTTGTGCAGCAACAAAAGACACTTCATCAGTCTGAATCAACTGTTCTTCTATTTTTAATCACATGGAATGGACTCTATTTATCAAGGGCAGCAATAGACTGAGCAAAGTGTGATCAGTGTTTTTGGATGAAAGGATTACTCCACTGACAACCCTTTCACCTTTTGAAAAATAAAAAAAAATAAACAGTCAAGAAAATCGAAGCTCACAAAAAGTCATCTCCAGAACTTGGGTTGGATATTTACTTTGATGTTACTTCTTAATGTTGCATAAAGCATCAATTGCTAGCACCTTTTGGGAAGCTACGGTAGGTTTGAAAATGTCACAGAAAGCACTGACACCATAAAAGGATTGGATAACATCCTAAATTCCAGTGGATTAATTGCACAAATGCATAATTATTGCACATTTTAACTTCACAGGTGTGATCAGTAGAGCACTGAAAAATACCACTGAAAAATATTTTGGCTACCTTTCGCAATTGGTAATCTTTCTTACAGGAATATTTAAGTGATTTTAAATATTCAATACTAACAGAATTGCTACAGCTATGGTTTGACTGATGCAAGGCATTTTCTCTATGCAGTTAGAGCTTCCACAAAAAAAAAAATGAACTGACTTGTCTCTCCCTTTTTCTTTTCATCTGTCTGTGTGTACATGTGTTTATTTTCCTGTCCATTTTGGATGTGTGTGTCTGTTTTCATACCTTTGATGTGTGTGTGGCTGTGTACGGCTGCCTGGACCTGGATTAGGGATGACGTGTCAAGCAAGGAGTTCCTATCTGGACACAGAGGTGCTTTGGGGTTACCGCTTTACTCCAGTTCTCTCCTTGGAGAAAGGCTTCTATGAGGTCGATTACAACAACTTCCACGACGTCTATGAGACCAACACCCCCGCGTGCAGCGCCAAGGAAATGGCGGCAAAGCTTCGGGATGGGCCCCTATTGCCTCAGCTGTCTCTGCTGAGCCCAGAACCAAAAATGCACACTTTTGGCCTGTCTGACTTGGACCCACTAAGCCACGATGAGGACAAGGAGGAGAGAGGAGAATCAGGAGGTGACAAAGGAGAGACAAATGGCTCAGCGGCTGCTTTGGAGGAGACACCTTTTGCTGATGGACTGCCTGGCTGATTAACCATCAGAAAAAAAGAAAAAAAAACTCACCTGAGGGAACTGGACTGTGTTGTATTTAATTTAGTCAACGGCCATTGCAAGGCTTGGAGAAATAAAACACTGTTCTTCAGTCACTGAACCACGCAATACTTCTCTACAGTACTAGAGTGTCAATCTATAGAATAGATTGCTTTTTAGACACGTACTGTAAGTACCGGCACACATCTATGTATATCTACACTTAAAAGTTGGTGGTACCCATTGTCTTTTTATAATCCAATAACTATACCCAGTCACCATTATTGAAGGCATGACAGGACAACAATGTATTGTTTGAATAGGGTGCCGTCTGATCATAACATAGCACACCGCACCCTTAATCTGTCCTCTGACAATCAAGAGTC
Source organism: Syngnathus leptorhynchus (assembly GCF_054491065.1). Taxonomy (NCBI): domain Eukaryota; kingdom Metazoa; phylum Chordata; class Actinopteri; order Syngnathiformes; family Syngnathidae; genus Syngnathus; species Syngnathus leptorhynchus. Next base: position 8,853,688 of record NC_141201.1, on the reverse strand, counting down.
TTGTCACCCAAACCAGAAGTCTCAAGCAAACATGACTTCACATAGAATCCAGACTAAACTGTGAGAGGCGGAAATCTACAGGAGGGCATCCAGACTGCTGGAAAATCAAAACAAGCAGCAGCAGCTCGGCTACCTGTGAGGATTTCTCGCCACTACATCTGCATCTTTTGTGGTAAGATTTGGATGACACTCAACTCAGTGAGTTGATCTCCCACTTCTGAAGCCCTCTCACTGTGAGCTTTGCATCTGTTGCCATAGCATCCGTTTATTCTTTTACACTCACTTCATGATTGGCAAACATTTTGAATACTTAAAAGGCCCAGAATCAGATATCCTAGATTGCAACTCCACACGACAATATTCTGTCATAAATATTAAACATAATGCGATTGGTGACCCCAATTGCGAATAGTAAAGTCACTTTTAACACTCCATTAACCACAGGATGAATGGTCACGGTAATCATCAGATGATTTGGTCTTTGCTGGCTCTGATCAGAGAGGTGAGAATCAGGATTATCACAGAGGATTATCTTTATGTGTGCCCTACTTAAGTTGTAAAATTGTATGGGAAAGTTGAACTGAAACATGTAGTCGAGACAGAGTGCACTCTGCTCTTATATGTACAGCTATGCTCTAATTTTAAAGAGTATTGATTCAGACACATGATACTTTATGATGATGGAAGGAAATACTTTCCTCCATCTCGATCCTTCGTTAGGATGCGATACAGTATGTAAGGCTAATAGTTTACTTGTAGGAAACTATACAAAGCGATCCAAATGCAATCTGTACTCAACCAATATGCAGTTATCTTTTCTGAAATGTGTCCTTTGTGTGTAGTTTCATATTCATGTGATTAATTCTCGCACACAGGAAGCTTTGCTCCAAAAGAAACCAGCTTTTACCTCATTCTATGCTTATTTTCAGGGTAATTAGCTGCAGCAGAGGTTGGTGAACGAAGATGCTATTGTGTAACTGATTGATTGGTAGTAAGACGCGGCGCTCTACCTACAATTGTGGAGGGTCAAGGAATTAAAAGCAGTGGTAAACATAAAATGCACAGCAGTTAACCTGCATTTGGAAGACATGGCAATAAGCCAAGTTGATTATGCCATGACGAGTGTTGTGATCAAGACCAAGATTGTCTTTGAGGACATGAAAACAAGTCTACACCAAGGCATAGACTGGTTAAAACCAAGATAGCTTATATTTAAATGTTTGCAGGAAAATGGTGATCACTCATGATGTAGTGGTTGATGCGGCCGACTTTCATGCAACCAGTGTGAAATCTAATCGAATGTCTGTGCCTTGCTGTGATGACCTCCAGGGTCAATCCAATACGGTCTCCTTTTACCCAGTCACTTGCAGTTACAATTGACCCTGAACAGGATAACGTACAAAGCAAATAGATGGATGGTATTTTCAACATCTGAAAATCTGATAATGTATAATAATCCTGGTTACAGTCATTATATTCAAAAATAAATTATTCATTGGTGCTTATAGGTGAAGCACTGCTCTTCCTGCAGTTTTGGTCTTGAGAATAGAAATCTAGAGGCTTATTTTACCCACTCTGACAGTCTAACCTGACCTTGCTAAAATGCAATTAATGACTCATAATTTATCTCCAAAGCAGTCCTGAGACCAAGATGGTCTCATCGCGCTACAACACCATTTTGAAATAATCATTATGATAATAAAAACTAATACTGTATTCCACAATACTGCACAAAAGTCTTAGTTCACCATTAGTTTTATATATTGTTTTTTTCTTTTTTGTATCTGCGTTTATATTAAGAAAACTAAAACGCAAAAGGATTCAACTTTGGAGTATTTGACAAAACTTTGCTGAGAGGAGTGCATTGACCAAGGAATAAGCCATACTGTTTTAGCAATGATCAAGATCTCAGTGAAGATAGAGTAATTTATGCCATCAGAGGAACCATCCATCCCTATCAAAGCCTCACAAATCACATTGGCACCGCCCATCTTTTTGCCATCCTCAAATAACAATGAAGTAGTTTGTTGGTTGACATTGTTTTTTTCACCTCTTAACAGGTATGTGCTTAACTGAGTGACATTCAAGTCACATTTCGCCTTTATTAAATCTAGTGGTGGCCTTGACTTTTGTGCAGTAATACAGGAAATGTTATCCCACCTAAAAGCAAGTTGTCTATTAAATTAATACAATAATGTCCACTTATGACAAACTGTTCAATCCTACTTCCTGCTGTTAACAAAACAAATTAGATTTATTTATGTATGTATGTATTTATTTATTTATGTAAGTACAGTATCACATTAAGAGGAGATGATGGTAGGTTTGATCGGTGTGATCAAACTACCTTACAGGCTAATCTTACTGGCTGATGCATGTTAGTACTTCATCGAAATGGCTCTTGATTTTTTTTTATGACATGCTTTTTTTTTTCTAAAGGTTTATGAAATGTTCACTGAGTCACCTTATGAAAAGGAAAGATGTTTATGAAATTGATTATTCAGCAGGGAGTCTCCCTGCATAGGCACTTGCCTACAGATGATAATGAGAGTAAAAGGCTCTCTTTCTAATCTCCATCATCCGGGGTATTTGCCTTCTTCATTACGACTCTCACTGGTCCCCACCTATTGAAGTGTTCTTCAACCTTCTCCATTTTCAGCCTCCACTTGTTTCCCAAACTACCCTTTGTCTTCTGTTTAATGGCCCTTGCGAGTGGTTTTGGAAGCAGACACGTGCTTCCAAGTGGGCCATGGCGGACAGTGGTTAATTGACTTGCATGAGGTGACCCCTACGTTCTCTACTTCTAAATACATTAAATACAGTGATACGAATACAGGGTATTTTTTAGGCATGCAAATGATAAAATTTCTACAATATAAAGACATTTTAATAAAACTGTCATTGAGAAAATTATAAATCCCTAATTGTTTAAAATGCTCAATTGTCTTGTTTCAAAGATGCTTTGATATATTTATTTTCACCGCATCTAACTATGTATCCCATTTGCTAAACGATAGGTTTGTTGTTAGAGAGCCATCATCTTTCATTGCAGGAATGTCATCTGTTTTATGTGTTCTCTCGGGAATAAACATACTACAGCTAAAAGAACAGAACGTGTTCTTGTGAATGTGTTCACCCATGAACGAGCGGGGCTGCATTATTTGCGTGTGATTTCTTTTCGGTGCAGATAACTAAACAAGGAAAAGTAATGACCTCGGTTCAGAAGAGTGTGACGTTACACTTTGCTGTAACAAATCGACAAAGCGGCGCTTCCAATATATACATAGATACGTGAAAAGTGGATTAGTTGTGTTTGTGCACAATGAAAATAAGTATAAATTATCAGTACAGCACATCATGTGTACTGAAGCTCGAGGCAAAAGACTCATACATGTTTTTAAGGAACCCTTTTGAGATAAGAGTCATCAATAGGTAAGTTGCAGCTAGTGCAAGAGGCTCACGTTCTTATTAAACATCACAAAAGAACGACTCAAAATGCATAATACTCGGAAAATTGTATGCTTGCAGAGCAACTGAAGTAACAGGACTAATCATAATTTTACTCAGTCACACAACCTCTGGTGATCCAAATAGCATGGCACCGAAACATTCTGGATGAAAGTGCTTGGAACAGCACCAAATTCTTTCATCTTTTGATGACTTTAACTATGTTATGGTGAATTCCGGTATTTTTTTCCTTTCTCATTGCCCTTCTTTAAAAGATGAAAATGTCATAAAAATCACAGTACACCTAGACATACAGACTTTCATCATTTGATGCTGGCTCAAATACACCCTAGTGAGGCTTGCTGTGATATGATATGCTAATTTTGATAGTTCAGTCCAAATTTGTGGGACATGGTCTTTTTTCTTTTTCATGGTCTATTTGTGCTATTGTGTTTCAATTTGTTTTTACTGACATGGAGAACAGTGGATACACTTCAGCAGGAGCATTTTCTGAAAACAGTCTGATGGATTCTCAAGGATTAAATAGGGAATGCAAAATGCAGCGTGATCACTGAGTCAGGTTTGTGCATGACAACAAATACAAAAAAAGTCCAATGCTGCCAAAGAACTATCGCCTAGCGACAAGACACACAAGAAACACTACGCAAGGCAGATTTAACGAGCACATGACAGTAGTAAGAACAGGAACATGATGTTACATTCACGAGAGAAGGTGTGGGGGATGACTGGTCCAAATTCACAGAATCCCTGCAGTGTGCTGTCAAGGCTATTCTTGTCGAAGCTATTACATTTTGGAACTCTGAATGTCAGCGCCTGATTCAAAATTGAATGATGTGCATGATGAATAAATGTATAAGTAAATGTAAAAGTTGGGCTTGTACAGGACGATTGTATGTGTGTGTTAGTGTGTGTGTGAGAGAGAGAGAGAGGAAGGGAGAGAGAGGGAAAGAGAGAAAGATGTATATATATATCTATATATATATATATATATATATATATATATATATATATATATATATATATATATATATATATATATATATATATATATATAGAGAGAGAGAGAGAGAGAGAGAGAGAGAGAGAGAGAGAAAACAGGCACATACATACTGTAGAACCTCTGAGATGAAACATAAATATTAGACGACCTTCATATCTCCCAATTTTATCCATTTGAAAAAAATATAGATAAAAAAAAAAAAAGAATTTTGGAGTGACACCGTAAAAGAGGTTATTAACTGTACGAACAATTTCTTAGTAACATGATGACATTCCTGTCACGCAAGTAGTAATGTTTAAGAAACGCATAACATTATCCCGAAAGCAAGCAGAAAAATGACCGAGATTATTAAAGCAGGACAATTCCTTGCGGCACAGCAAACTAGCTATTGTTCTTTCCATGGCTCGTTAATACACTTCCTCTGCTTCGCCTTTAAATAATGCATGGCTAACAATTGCAGTCATACTGAAAGGAGCCACATCGAAAGAGAGCATTTGCAGAAAAATCCTTTGTGGAAGTTTTGGGGCTAGTTTTTTTGTCTCTTTGCACATCAAAAATAGTTCAAATTTAGAAGAATGAGAAAAAACCTCTGCTCTTGAGAATCAGCGATGTTCATGTTGCGTAGACATTGTATTATCTGAAATATTGATATCTGTTTCGGCAAGATGTCAACAGCAGGGTTTCCCAAACTTAAGGTCTGGACCCAAAATACGATTTCCTGTTGTTTTCTAATGCCAAATTGTGTGTTGGAGTCAAAAATCTGGAACATAATTTCTTGGCATTTACAACCATACTCCAAATTTCAGTCATGAGCTAAGAAAGTCAAGTAGAACTGGCTTTTTACACTTTACCACTTTTCTGCTTTATCTTCCGTCTCATATACGGCTACATTTAGCATCCTCATGCGTGCACCATATCATGCCCTATATGTCTTCTGTGAGTTTCCTGGAAAGAATGATCTCGGCACCATCTGCAACAAAATGCAGTAAATTTTGGGAATCCAGTGATTGTGTGTATGAAACCTCAGGTGAGGAGTCTTCAGACACAAGGGCACCAAAACAATTAGTCGATGCAGTAAGGTCACACAATTCGGCTACAACAATCAAAGGGAAGAACTCAGAACAACAAGCGGAGCTCATAATGTCCAGTATTTTCTTGCAAATTAGAAAATACAGCAACATGTAATCTCTTCACCAACATGGAAGACTGAACACAGATCAAACAGTGTGTGGTCATGGGTCGTGAGAGTGGTGAGTAAAAAGCTTACAAGGGAATGAAACCTTTGCTTTCATCATGGCTACAAAACAGATTGTTGCCTTTTATGACAATTTCTATCCCCTCAGAGTGCCTCTCTCACAAATATCAGCTGCTAGGAAGGCACACATGAAAACGAAATCATTGCCGAATTCAGAGATTTTCCAAAAGGCTGCTCAAGTCCAATTGGACTGGTAAAAAAACAGAGTTGACCTGTAAACATCTTTTGTAAACATCCCCAAAACATGAATAAGTAAACATATTGGAATGGCTATGGAAACATATATACATTCTAAGGTGACTTTGATTGCAGCCCATTTTTTTTCTGTGATGGCTGCAGCATCCAATTCGGGTATTGTACAAAATGTTGCTTGTGGATGATGAATCACATCACATCTAAAAAAGTTTGTTCGTTTGAAGGTCTATTCCAGTATATTAAGGAAGTCAGATGACCTCATATTACAGGTCCAAAATATTGCTAAACCAAACCTGACAGACTTCACAAAGCCCATATTTAAGAAATGAGCGCTACTCGCAGCATCAGTGAGAGTTACATAACCCAGTGGGGCTACCCATTTGCTGCCAATTTGCTTTGTCAAAACCAAGCGGTGATCTTTTTTTAGGGGTAGGCATGGTGCAATCTCTTGTATAAATGTATCACAATGGCCGTTCTTGATACATAACACATGGCTATTGCAACAGAAAAAGGTCCAATGTAACGATGAATATCAAGAAATATAACCAAGTTCCACGCGTGGGCAAACAGTGAGCAACTATTTTGAAGAGCAACCACCACATTAACATCTGTTAAGTACAAAATGTCATTTTTATTCATGGAACTGACTGCTTCACATTATTACCTCTTTAAGTTCTTATTGAGACACTTTGTTTTTCAATGATCTTGAGTGTGCACAACAGGATGTGTCTTGAAAAGTTTATTAGAAATGCACAGTGCGTCTCACTCATCTACTTAGTGCTTTGGATTAGATTTGATTTATTGTATCAATTTAAACTCTCTGTCTTTGTAGATGGATAACAGAATAGCTTTTAAATGAATTAACACTACACTAAGGGAGCAATCATAAAACCGAATAAATATATATTTTGACTACCAGCCATTCCTGTTTCTTACCCAAACAGTGCAACATGGGAATCACAATGGTTTTGATGTGGCGGATTTGATCCTACTTGAGAGTCTTTGAGGTATGTGGGAGAAAGTGAGCAAGAATTTGTGTGAGATGTGCAAGATCTCATCAATGATAGAGATAAATCAATAGCTCCACACAAGCTCCAAATGAAGTCATCGCTTTACTTTGACTGGGAGCTCCGTGACAGAGACAACCTTTTGTTCTAAGAGCATTTCCATCCAACAGCTTTAGCTTTTATTGCCATTTCTAAAAGTCTGTGTGTACAGATGAACTTTATTTGAGGTCAATCAGAGACACATTTCTTTTGTTAAAAAAAATGAAACTGTTATTGTGCTGCCACTGCATAATAATTTGTGTTTCAATTGACTGTTTTTATTGTCTTTTTCGTTGTCCCATTAGTCTGTTACAGCTGCAGTTTTTGTAAAATGTGTTATATAATCAACATTGTGTTGTATTGTAAATTAAAAAATTGAAATTGATTGGAAAATTTTGAAGATAGTCACAAGGCTACCTTAAAACCTTTTTAAATGATTTGGGTTGAAATCTCTCTCTCTCTCTCTCTCTCTCTCTCTCTCTCTCTCTCTCTCTCTCTCTCTCTCTCTCTCTTTCTCTTTCTCTCTCTCTTTCTCTTTCTCTCTCTCTCTCTCTCACTCTTGAGGGAAATTTCTTCATCCCGAAAGGTGCCATATTTATCTTTGGAATGTTCCATCCTGCTCTCTTTCCACTCATTTCTCCTGCCCATTGAGTAGCTAACCCTTGTGACTCCTCTCTCTCTCTCCCACGCACCAAAACAACACTAGAAAAGGAAAGAGTGCTGTCCGGTGCTCACCTACCTGTGGATGACTCATTTGTTTTAGAAGAGGCATATATATAGTATTAAAAAAAAACACTGTTATGAGAATTATCTATCCATGTCAACATGTTCATGCTGAGCCAATATATTGATTAAATAAATGTTTATGAGAATTTTCTGAAGAATTTGGGGGGGTTGTATAAAATGTTTGTTTGCTTTGTGAACCTCTTGAGACATCGTTGGAAAAAAAATCAGAGCACCGCCAGTTGAATCTGCTGAATAAAAGAAGTGAAACTGAATTTGTTAGCACTAGTACAAATATTTAACCCCAAAGAGCTTGGAGGTTCTGGGGAAATATCAAATATATCTTAAGTGAATTATACAAAATTGACTTTTTTTTTTTTGCTTCTGGGCATGACATACCAGTTTAGTCTCTGGTATTTACATTTCAACTCTTCAAGCATAAGAGTGCAAACCTTTATGACTCGTATTTATAAGTGGATCAAGCACACAGCGCAACACATGCACTCACAGCGGACCTGGAAACATTGCGTCTCACTCCCTTTATGCAAACTATACCGGTGAGTTTCTGAGACTTTTTTGGGAGGGAAGTCCCAGCAGATTTGTGCAACTTCAATACGTGCTTCCTCGTCACTGCATGTCCTCCCTCCAGCCAAGCTTGTTTTGCCTGTGACCTTTCAGTACATTCCCCTGGCATCCCTGCAGCCTGCAGTCATTTGCAGTTTGCTCCGTCACAAGCAGCATAGTAAACGTTTCTAAATCGGCTCGTAAACTACCACGTCGGTCACGTCGGCGTCACGTTTGATTTATTTTTACAACATAACGTATGCATCGTTGTTGTTGTTACAATGATTAGATTCTAAAAGGAGCTATCCAACATCACTTACAGGCCCTTTTCTGTGGATTCATTTGTTTGCCCTTCAGCTTCGGAAGATGGGCTATATTTAGACAAAAGATGTATGCTAATGAGCTTCTGGAAGGCATATCTGACAGCTTCTAACACACGAACTGCCAAGTCCATCATCTTTACCCCAATTTTTTTTATTTTCTCCTCCTCATATTATTGTGATTTAATTGTAGAAATACTAAAAGCAGTGCATAACAGAGGTTCTCTTATTTATTAGGTGTCAAAGTCCATCTCTATTTGACAAGAGGCCCCCAGAGAAATAAACCTCTCTTGCAAAACTTATCTCTTATGGAGAGATAAGGAATAAGTTCCATCAGTCTATCGTGTTACCAAGTTCAATATAATTCATTGATCGGGCTGTTAAATCTCTTGATGCTCATTTCTTGACGGGATGAGGGCGCGATGAGTTTGTCTGTTTTATCTCAAATGAACAGATACCATGTTCGGGCAGTTAAATCAGTTGATATGTGATATTTATAGGCAAAGAAAATGGAGGGTTGGGGCGAGGGGTGGAAAGCATTCATTTTTGCCGTTAAAAGCTGAAATGAAGCCAGGTTAGTTGAAGAAACACAGAGGGATGTGCTCACTGTTTTTAATTAGAATTTAGTTTCCAAAATCCATGAAAGTTATTTTTAAAGTCCGGAAATCGCTTATCTGAAAGCATCAGGATTAGTCTGAGAAAATTAATCTTGGGAAGAATCACATATTTCATGCACACATTTACTCACGAGGGCAAAAATATCCAAAGTGGAACCTCCAGAGTCGAACACTATCAATTTTGGGAGTGTGGTTAAATACTGTTTTAGTACACGTTCCAAGGTAAAACATAAAATATCTATTAATTTACATTGAAACATTCCTAAAAAGCAATTAGTTTAAAAAGGTCTACTCCACATTTAAGAAGAAAATTGAACAAATGTGATTTAAATGAATGGTATCGTAATGCATTCTTGTTCTGTCTCCCTTGGTAAATTATTGCTAATGTTCATTTTAGTGAGTTATATGCTATAAAAGCTACTGTTGCCTTTTAGTGAGGGACTCATGAAGTAGCGTGTTTTGCCAAATTGCTTGAGATTTTTTTTAATAGTGCCAGCCATAAGCTAACTATTGATAAATTCTCTCAAGCATAACCATAAACTTTATGAGTGCAATTTGCAATGCTGAATATCAAACATGATGGGCAAAATGAGTGCTAAATACATCTTTAGAAACCAAATGAGCAACCATTTTCTTGGCTTTCCAGCCCAATTATTGCATGTGGTCTGATCACGGCATGCAGGTGCAAGTGTTTACAGAGTATATGTATCAGCCCTCATGTTACCTGCCAGCCACTTTTAGTTAATCATCTGGATTTTTTGGCATAAATGAGGCATTTATTAGCAGCACACTAAAATAGTGACAGGCTGTAAAATCACCTTTTTCCCCACCACCTCCTCTTTATGCATTTAATGAGGAAAAGCAAAGCTAGACTAAAATGTATTAGTATAGAACTTTCTTCTCCAGTGATAACATTCCAGACAACTTCACTACACACATAAAAGCAGTGAAGGACTCTGAGCTATTTAAATTGTTAAAGAACTAGATGGAAGTATCACTAATTATGCATGTTCTATAGCTACTCCTCACTAGGGTCCAAATTAATTAATATTTGATGAATAAGAGAAACAAGAGCATAAATATTTTTCAACCCTAACTAACCCTAACCCAAGTATAGCACAACCTTTCTCGTGCTGTTACAATCATCTTAGATTGCTAAGAAACTAGTTAATTGAACACCATTTCTAACCTTGTAACAACAAATGTTGTCTCTTAATATAAAATAAAATAAAACCCAATGCATTTTCTATTTCAAATGCCCATCCCTGGTTTCGGTAACTTCAGCAAACAGTAATAAATATTGTGACTTACAAAGACACAATGAAAATAATTTGTGTTGCACGTGCGTGTGTGTGTGTGCGTGTGTGTGTGCGCAGTTGGACATGTGCACAAGGCCTCAGCTGGAAAGGGTCTTTAATTAGAAATGGATGACCTCCTTTGGGATGTTCTTGCAATGGCCGCGAATGGATGACTGTTTTCCACTACAATATATTCAACCAGTGAAAGAAAATTTTGTCTCTTCATTGGCAAAGCTAAATTCATCACCATGGAGACCGTGTGTTTGTTGTTCGCTTTAGCCTGCTGTCGTTTTCGAAAACATACCATTATTTAGGGCAAGAACAACGCTATTTTCCGAGTTTGTCCTGTTCACGTCATTCTGAAAGCTTTCACATCACCAGCGGGCAGATGTGAAGGGAGCTGTCAGCCATCTGCTCAGTGTCACAATCATCAGCAAAATGTCATGTGACTTGAGAAGCTTGCAGCGACAGCGGGTAACGCGGCAGGCGTCATGTAGAAGCGGCGAGATTAACGCTTTGAAGACAGGAAACAGCAGAACTGTGCACAAGTGTTTTTGCCTGCATTTAATAGAAAAGTCATTCATAAAGTTAAATATGTGGGTGATGTTTTGAAGCCAATCCATGCTAGTAAACTCAGATTTATTCATGCAGGCCCACACATCACCATTCTCTTAAAATGTTGAAAGCTTTGTTTTATTTTATTGTCAAGCAGAATTTTAAGCGAGTTACACACGCCGATTGATAAACTAGCATTTTGGGGTTAGGGTTAAGGGGTTATTAAGATAACAGACTTTTTGAGACAAAATTGCATAGTTTGGCTCAACATTTTAGTCTCTAAATATATAATGTTGTATATAACAGTATAATGTTCAAATATATAATTTGCAATTCTGTTTTGCTTTATGTCTAAATTGTACAGTAAACATCAATTTAGGAGAGTGACAAATAACCATCTTGAAGAAACTATACCCCCGCACCCAAGGATACTTATTCAGGATATTTATTTTTTTTCAGAGAGAAGAAAAAAAAGAGATCAGACAATCCGGCTTTTGGTGACTTTGAATGGAAAGTTGTGAAAATTACTCAACGAGCCAGATTATCAGCATGAAGTTTGGGAAACCCTACTCCATACATGCTCCGATAGCAAAATCTCCATCGTGCCTTCTTCAAGTTATTTAAACTTATTCTGACTTATTGACTTTAGCATACTGTAGATAGCTGGAGCTTTAGTTCAAACAACTGTTATTTGAATATGTCATCACTTTGCCAAGGTCTGGAAGACCCGATCGGTCACCCTCGGATGAAAGAAAATTGCTAGGGATGTTCAGGAATGACACCAGAACCCCCAAAGCTCGAGGCTGTTATGAATTTGAAACTGCAGGAACATCAGTTTCAACATCCACAGTGAAGCGTGTTTTAATGCTCCATAGACTGAGAGAGTCCCAACCCAGGAAAGAAGCGCTCCTGCTCCGAAAGTGACACCATCAATCTGAACTTAAATGTGCAGATGCCCACATTGAAAAGCCATATGCCTCTTGAACAAATGGGCAAATTTCAATGGGCAGGTTGAACAAAGATTGCGCTATTTGTGCTGAATGACCAAAAAAATATATAGTAAAGATGTAAATGTAATTTCTCTTTCCAACCAAGCTGACGTAAAAATGCCCATCTCCTTTTTTTAAAATAGATTTCCCAGCAGCTTTAGTCATATGCAAACAGATGGCCGTTTATATGGCAGACACAGCATTCTAGAATGTGTGAAATAACCCCATCGCCATATGTAATGTACTCAAATTGCATATTGCAGCTTTTGAGTGAATGCATTTCAAGTAGCAGGATGCAAAATCTAACAGTTTGTTGTAATTTTAACAAAAGGCTCTCATTTGCAAGATAGCATAGACTCAAGCTTCCTTGCATAAAACCCCACTGTGTGTGTCTGTGTACATTTGCGTGTGGGCGACAAATGTGTGTGTTTACATAAACGTCTTTGTCCATGCTAATTAATTGGAACAGGAACCAAGGGAGAGTAGCTCTCCAGCTGCTACTCCCTGCTTCTGTACCCCAGGGTTAACTTGCTCCTCGGAGACCAATACACTTGCATTGTGCCACTCATGCACACATTCATGTACACACACACATACACACAAAAAGTGAGAGATGGTGTCAGCGGGGAGCGATTAAGACAAATGGAGGCAAAAGTCTAAAAAAAAAAAAAAAGTCCAAAGTGACATTTGCAGCTCTTGGTAGTGCACTGGACTTGCTGTCAGAGTCTAATTGCAAAAACAGGACCGCAGGTCACGACTAACGTTGCGTGGTGAGGAATACAAAATTGCAAAGGACACTCGCTGTGCACATCTCATAAGTACGCTTTAAACTTACTTACAGCGCAAGATAACCAACTGGATACAATTACATTCAATAAAATAAGACCCGGCAGCACATTCCATTTTGCTGTTGCTGTTACTTTACAAATTAACTTTTTATGGCTTGTTGGTGTTTGGTTACTCACCAAAACAGCAGCACCAACTGATGATTTAAAATGTGAACTGTCAACAATGCAAGTTACAAACTAGTTTCTAGCTTGGCAGTTAAGATGGTTTTTGTGTGGAGCGTGCAATAACCATTTCAGTAGACTGACATGTGGTCACGCAGCAATGTTGAGTGCACCCATATTTATGTTATGCAGTCCCTTTTATTTTGCTTGTGCCTTGTACAACTAAAGGGCATCCAATAATAAATGTGTCACATACCACATTTGCTGCATTTTTATTTTTTTTTATAATTTCCACAACATCTTTTCGTTGCTTCACACTACTTTCAACTACAGATCAAGCTTTGTAGTATTTTGTCCTCCAAATCGTTCACTACCATAAGAAAATAGTGTTTCAAAGATACCGTGTCGTGTGATGTATTGCTTCCAGTCATGTATAGGTTTATGGAATATACCACACTCCATCTCATTATAGATCCCCGGGAACGCACAGTATTGCAAGATGCACCCATGGGGTTTCTTTTTGAATTGCTGATTATAGAAAGCAATGTTGGTTTAAAGATTTTATAAAAGGTATATAGATTTCATTTCCTTCTCTATTGTATTGGTATTCGTTATCGCCATAGACCAGTTTTAGCATAGCTTTTCAAAGACCCTAATCTGTTTCACTTTCTGCTTGCTTTTCTCAATAGGATTAAATGCATATACCGAAGGTTTGTCATGTGTTTTTTTAAGTACATGCAGAAGAATAGATGACTTGTCCAAGGTAAAACGTGTGCGGCCTTCAGCTAATCATATTTCCCTCGATTTCTACCTCTCGTTTGGCATAGCGGATTAGGAGCTCAGCTCGCGATACTCAATCCTGTTATTTTAAAACAAAATGCTACAGAGCTGTATTGATTTTGTGGGCTTGCATTCATTTCTTCCACAGGTCTGTGCCTTTAAGGGAGCACAATCAAAACATCCCAGTATGCATCACGTAGATGAGCTCCACTGCTTTTAATGACAATGTCATCTATCATAACCATTTAGGAGATCAAAGAGCTTGAAGCGTTCATCATTTGGAAAATTCCAGGTTTTCGCTGTAGTGGGCGTTTCCTTGGCCAAAGTCAACCAGTGAAAATCAAGTGAAAAATACAACAAAGACAGAATACAGTAGAACCTCTTCAGTAGAATGCCAACCAAGTCGTGGAAAAATACTTTCAAGTCAAATTAAAAATTAAAAAGGTGAACAGACACTAGGCATGGTATAGAATAAGAATCAGATGAGTGATTCACAATCTTGTTTATGCTTTTTCTTTTGCTTTTTGTACTGTCAGGTTAAATAGTATTGATGAAACAAAGAGGAAATGCCAGGTTAAGGTCTGTCAAAAGTGTCTTGTGTAATTTAGGCCACATTGTCCTGCTTGTAAAATCAGTTATCATTATTTTTTTCACAACTCTCACCCCCCTGTATTTTTATAGCTATTTTGACTGATGCATTGAAGGCCTTGTGAATTTAGATTTTTTATTTTTTGGGCTTATACTACTTTGCAATGCAGTGTCATTACCTATAAAGCAATGTTCAGCCCTGTACAGGTCTCTGTCCTGGCTGCTCAGTTCAAAATGGCACTATAAAAATAAGCATATGTGATAGGTTACGTGCATGTAATAGTAGTTAACTTTCCTTTACACTAAAAGCTGTAAACTTCATTCAATGCTCCTATCTACGTGATCAACCTGACAAGAGCTTTTTTTTTTTTTTTTTGCCACAAGCGGATATCGGCAAAAAATAATTGAAAGCATTATGAAACCATGCTCAAGTGGTTCCATTGTTGGATTTTCATTATTCAAGGCTCAGCGTTACAAGCAGACGAGGAAGAAGAGAGCACGTGGGAGGGTATTTGCACACTGAGAGCAAGTTGACAGGTACAAAAATCCTACAGCTTCCTTCGGTAAAATCCTCGACTAGATATTAAAACGCGGACACTGTTATGTAAGGGAAGGAACGCGGGTCAACGGGGACAAGTTCACAATATTTTAGTGCGACTTCTTTTGTGTATTACAATAACAGTAAAATTTAGCACATCTGTCATCACTCAATACCAAGCATTTTATTTACAGTCAACATGAGCCGATGAGTTATTTGTGTCGACAAATGTGGAAAGAAGAACAATAGTCTGGCTGCCCGAAGACAATTTGATAGTGGCAACAGTAACATTATTATCGTTCTTAAAATGAAACAAAAATTATCTGGATTCATTTTTAGTAAGTATTTTACTTGTATTAAGGTGCAAAAATGGCTACAAATGTGTCTTGCTTGTCGGAACTGGCCTTAACATGTTTTGGTCTGATCAGTCAATTAGTCAATAAAAGAAAATCATTGCCATGAGAACAAATTCGACCATTGCTAATATAGTTTTAGTTATTAGCCCACACTACTGATTCTGCAGTCCCTAGTCAGATTAGATTGACGTGGCAGCGTATCGTTGAAATCTGATTGGATGAAGAAACTTCCCCTTTCTGCACATTTACTGTAAGCAGTGCAACTAAGCGAATCCCTACAAAATGAAAATACATTTCTGTTAAGAATAAACAAACTATTTAATAGAACAAATGTTAGAATGTATGTAGCATGATGGTCTTAAATGGGTGTACCGACTTTGGCTTGCAATCAGTCTAAGGCATAGCTCACCTCTCGCCCCCAAACGTCAGATATAAGTCCACGAGAAAATGGATGGATGGAAGTTCATAACTGATGATTATCAAGAATGGGATGTTTCAACGGGTGGTATTTGGACTGTCTCTGCTGCATGATAGAAGGTTGAGAGTATTTAATGTCACAATTAACAACAGACAGAATGAACAACCGCCAAACAGAATTTAGTTTTGGTTCATAGGGTGTACTGACATCTAGTGACAAAAATGCAACTAGCACACTTCACTGTCGCTAAACGGTGCCACATTTTTGTCGTTGTCCAACTGCACTGTTGCATCATAATGTCTCACAGACCTTGACCCTTTCACGCAGCTAAATAACGTCAAATATCTCAAGAATTCTACTAACGTCACCAACATAAAATGTGGAACTAAAAGCAAAATAAAACTTAAAAGTAAAATAACTCACCTCTTGAAGATACATGAGAAAGGGAAGCAAAAGGTATTTGCATAGTCATAATTTCCCTTAGTTTATAAAATACACTATTGAATTGCTGGAAAGCATTGTGCCATTGAATTGTATTTATTCACAGAGTCTTCCCAGTGTCACAATATGTTCCATACCAAGTTCGAAAGTGATCATCATACTTTTCACCTTTGAAACCACTGTGACTCCTTTGTGGTTTCGGCTGAGCCAATGCAATTTGTGAAGTTATTCTTTTCGATAGGGGAAGGCCATGCAATTCTAAAAACAAACAAAATTGCAGAAATGTATAAAAAGCCTCAAAATTTGCAACCAATAAATGCTCCAAAAATAAGATAAACACTTATTTTTCATGATCCTTTAAGGATTAAATCAAATCAAATAACATTGAGGCCTGAATATTTGTTCATATTCAGCGTGGGTGTTGTTAAGTGTTGCAGTTAAACAACCCTGAGTAAGTTGGATGGCTTCTATTTTCTGGTGCTGAGTAACATGTTCCATTTTTATACCAGTATCTTTTTTAGATTCTGAGGTTTTGGCACATTTCAGCAGTGGAGCAAAATTCAGTGTCCGAGCCGGTGCACTAACACTCTGCCTTTTGTTCGTGCACACACGTGAGCTGCTTTGCCGTGTCAGAGGGTACAAAAGTATATCAAGTAGTGGTTGCTTGTGTTGTTTAAGGAACAGTACAGTACACACGTGTGCTGGATGTGGGCACAAGCAGATGGACTGATGCCCGCAGTCAGCATTGGTTCCATAGCGTGTGCACATGGCAGCCACAGCTCTGTTTATTATTCCTGACAACATGCTGCTGCATCATCTCAAACAGTTCTATGACTAACATTGAGAATATGTCTGTGTCTGACATTCAGCCGCCAAGAAATACTCATGCATATTTGTGGAATTAGCTGTTTTTTTTCACTTGTCGCCACGGTTTTACTTTCTTACTAAGGCCTGAATCACTCTGGTTCAAGTTCAAGCGAAAACGTAGAGAATCCCATACATATGCATGATATCGACTCACCACAAACACAAAGTGAAATATTTCATTCTTTTACACATTCTAATTTTGAGGATTATATCCCACTTATACACATTATCTTGATAAATTTGAATGTTGATTAAGAAACAGAATTTGTATGCGACCTTTTTGAAATTTGCAAAATTTCATAGACTGGCAAGCAAGTTCACTCAAGGCTGTGTTCACTCTGCTGTTCAATGACGCAACCATCCATTTGTAACTGCACACATCTACAAAAAGGAAAAAGAAAGAAAACTCCAAACATGTGCACAGTGAGGTCACGCCTTGCGGTTGACATGCGCTGGTCTCGAAAATAGGGCCCAAAGTCTTATTTTGATTTCTACTTTGTAACTGTGAATTTTGATCATTTCTGGACTTTATTTATTTACTGTTTACAATGGAGCAAAAATAAACAGTCAACAACAATGGCGCGTCAGTCTTTAAATAAACTGATATGGCATAACCATGTTTTGTGATGCTCACACACATACTCACTAAATCATGAACACAAACACCATTTACATTGAGTGAGTGACAAGAAATGAAGCGAGGTGATTAAGATCATTTTGAGTACCATGAGAGTGACGAAAAGGGAGTTAGGTAATGAAAACAAAGCCTAATACAGTGGAAAGTGGATTCTTGTTTTTTTTTTTTTCTCAGCTATCATATAGAAGCCATTGGTGAAGGCTGGATCACAGGGCATCTGACTCATGGCAACTCTCCTGGCCCTTGGGCCAAGCCAGATGCCTTCTCGCCGGGTAGCCTGGCTGCATCCTGTTCCACTTGTGTATTCTCCCACACTTAATATCCACTCTTGACACGCACGCACACACGAGACAAACACACACCCGTCATGTGCAGATGACAAGATCAGTTTGATTCTTAGTCTGTTACACTCACCAGACACAATATTAGTACTGTACACATAGCCACAAAATTCAAATTCAATACAAGAACTGTATCCATATTTACAGATGCGTTAATTGATTGATTGACTGATTGATCGATCGATTGAATGTATATGCATATTTGCCTTTTAAATCCGTCTTCTTGTATTGATCAAATTTTATTGAAGTTAAAGTACTTATTTATACTGTGCCATGTTATATTTATTTCATTGATTCAAAAGTAATTATAATTGTCATACATGTCATAAAAGACTTCAAAACCTAAAAATTGTCTCATGCCAGTCAGCCCAAAAAACGGGAAACAAGAGACTTGCACTGCAGGTCCACGTGTCCTAGCCATGCTAAATATATGCACGCACTGACTGTAGCGGATGTTTAAAGTAAAGCACCAAAGCACCATCATCACGTGTCGCATGTATGCAGTCAGAGCACTGTGTTTGCACTTCAAACAAATTCCTCTGCATCTGACCTGCTTTTGACAGGTCATTGAAGCCGTGGGCACATTGGCACCGTTATGTAATTTCCCTGTTGTGTCAGCAAGTGAAGGTTGGCCTTCAAGCGTGACATAGAACACCTTAAGCAGGTGTGTATTTGTTCATTGAGGAGGTGGGGTGGGCAATTAGGGGAAAAAAAACTGTTGTCACTGCGAGACAATAGCCCGTCCACTTGTAATGAAAGGCTCTCGTGTGACATGACGAGCTTTAAATGGGATTTGTTTAGTGACGCAGGGCAACGAATTAGAAGTGAGATGTTTAATTGTAGTGTTGCATATACCCTAGCTGGCCAAGATGTGTAGTCATGGTAGTCAACATCTGATCATAAAACACATTACAGAAGGTTACCGTGTCTGCACAGTCTGATGAGATGACAAAATATAATTTCAGAAAGTATTAACGTGGATTTTAAAGAGCGTAAATGCTGTGGAATTCATTGAATTTATTACATGTAGAATGTTAAAATGGTTTGAATTATTCACAATATGTGCAAGGGGGAAACATAACAAACAATGTGTGTTAATTATCTCTTGGGAATTTTATGGTGAAAGTCTGCTGCTTCCTCTAAATTTGGAAAGAAAATGTAAAACATTTTGGGGACTTGGTTTGGGAGGGGGATTCTAATTGCGGGAAAATTGTAAAACCGTGGGAGTATTGGAATAGTTCCCAGTATTTTCTGAATGTGTGAACTTGGCCAACGTCTCGTTAAGTTAAAAACAATTTTTATGTGAGTGAAATGACGGAATGTGAACTCTATTCCCAACATGATTTGAATTTTGTGAATCTTATGAAGTAATAGTTTGAAATGGTTGGTAAATCAAGGAAGCTCGAGAATGTCAGAAATGACGGCCAAACAGAAATAAAATTTGTGGTGCCACTTTTACATTTGCCTCCTGTTAGCATTCATTCAAAGTTAACTATCATGCACCATAAGCTAAACTAGTTTTTAAATGCCAAGGGGTAAATCATGGCAACACTAATGACTTGCCATATGAGTAGGATTTGCTCAAGGCCCTGATAGCGTAATGTCATTCTGCTCATCCAGATGTCCATGTTGTACATGTGAGCTAATAAATTTAGTACTGTAATTTAATAAAAAAAGTTTTTACATCAGGTACACTAGAGTCCAATGAATCTCAATACAATAATTGGATAAAACAATTAATTAAAATATAATTATGTTTTTAACTCTTAGCAGGATATTTTATTTATTGTTCGTCAACTTTTATGCATACCGAGGTTTTGATGTGGATGCACCCGAAGGAGGCTGACTGCCATCTAGTGGCCAACAGTAATCTTGATTGAATACATCCATCCATCCATTTTCCGAAGCACTTTGTCCCCACGGGGGTCGCAGGCGTGCTGGAGCCTATCCCAGCCGTCATCGGGCAGTAGGGGGACACCCTGAACCAGTTGCATGTTTTTGGGATGTGGGAGGAAACCGGAGTGCCCGGAGAAAACCCACAAGGACACGGGGAGAACATGCAAACTCCACACAGGGAGGGCCGGAGGTGGAATAGAACCTGCACCCTCCTATCTGTGAGACGGACGTGCTACCCAGTGCGCCACCGAGCCGCCCTGATTGAACACAAACTCCACTAAAAAAAGGTTCTTTTTTATTTAAACATTTATTTCATTATGTACAATCAAAGTATCCAGTGGTACCAGTATCAGTCGCATTGCTTTTGAAGAAAAATTCTAATAAATAAAAGAAAACAACTTTAATACCTTTCATATTTCCAATCTGAGAAGAGACCAAGTGCTGTGTGAATTATTTGTGATTGTGTATTTGTGATGTTATTGAACAATAATAACATACAATAATGATAATCCTCATCTGGAAAATCACTATGAAATTTCAACTGAGATCAGATGACCTAATGCATGGATTGATTTTGCAACCTATCATACAGTATCATAAATGTGGGTGCAGATAAAGGATGGCACCTGAGTCCTCCAGTCTTTTTAAGGCTTCAGCTTCAAGACCGAGGTCATGGTAAGAGTTCTACAAAAGAGACAGAAATAGGATTAAACTGGTGCTATGTGTATCACTTTACGGTCCAGCAGCACCTACCTTCATTAGTTTCATAGTATCATAGCCATAGTAATGAACTGGGTGCTTGGTGTTCCTTGAGTTTGGATACCCAAAACCAGCTAGGTGGACCACATCACAGTAGTTGAGAGCAACAAAGACAGCAAGGATTCCCGTCGTGGGATGAACTGGCTTCTGGGGGAGAAATGTACATTGTTTTGTTTGAAACTCAAATGGAAATCAATCCATGGAAAAACTGCTGTCCAGATGAATTTCTTGGTGCATGGAATAGAAATGTATGTACTGTGCAGGAATATGCAAAATCATCTCTCATCCCATTCAGTTTGCTGTTTATGTACTACTCGCTGAGCCACTAGATGGCAATATAAGTCAACAGAAGTGAGGTGGTGCAGATACCTCCACATTTGGAAACGTTTTCTATAAAAGCTGAAGTCTGAATAGGAAAACTTGATGTTTATATCATGGGCAGACACCATGATTTTGGGTAATTCTTCAGTTTCTCCACATTTTCCCATAAAAATCGGTAACGTTTAGCACGTCCGCCTCACAGTTAGGAGGGTGCGGGTTCGATTCCAGCTCTGGCCCTCCCTGTGTGGAGTTTGCATGTTCTCCCCGTGTCTGCGGGGGTTTGCTCCGGGCACTCCGGTTTCCTCCCACATCCCAAAAACATGCTTGGTAGGCCGATTGAGCACTCCAAATTCGCCTTAGGCGTGAGTGCGGATGGTTGTTCGTCTCTGTGTGCCCTGCGATTGGCTGGCAACCTGTTCAGGGTGTTGTCCCCCGCCTACTGCCCGATGATGGCTGGGTTAGGCTCCAGCACGCCCGCGACCTCCGTGGGGACAAAGCGGTACAGAAAATGGATAGATGGATGTATTTTTTTAATTTTGCCAATTTCACTTGACATTAATTGTACTATCAGTCACAAAAACCTATTTGTACAGTGAGTGAGTGAGTGAGTGAGTGAGTGAGTGAGTGAGTGAGTGAGTGAGTGAGTGAGTGAGTGAGTGAGTGAGTGAGTGAGTGAGTGAGTGAGTGAGTGAGTGAGTGAGTGAGTGAGTGAGTGAGTGAGTGAGTGCACTTTGTCCACAGTTTATCAGAAACGTGATATTTTTTAGCTTGGCTGAAATGTCAAGAATATAACAGTGCAACTTATCACCCAAGATGAATTCACAATAAATGTCAGGAGAGCAAACATGCAATCTAATCTCAAAGTCCAATGTAAACAACAGCCGGGCCTAGAAAGATACCGGTGTAAGGATGCCTTAGCAACAGTTTCATTACGAATGTCTTTAAAAAAATGCTACGAAGTTTTGATGAAGGGTATCAGTGATGCCAGTAAGAACAGATATTAAATATTTTATGATTGCAACAGTTTCACCCTGAAATGGATCATTTCCATTTGAAATGCATTTATTCAATTTTATTAACTTCTTCTATAATAGAAGGCACAATTTTATTTTTTTTCAAGCTTAATAAAATGGTCTAAAAATGTCTGCAGCAAGGTTTCAGTTATGTTCATTTATTGGTTATATATGTAGAAAAACACATTTACTAAAGGATTGTTGCACATTCTTTTATTAACTTTAATCATCTACTTTTGATTTCTTTACTTTGCTTTTCTAATGTTTGGAATCCTTTAGTTTGTTAATCCTTTTAAATGCTGTATTTATAATGGAAAACAAAGTGGTGGTGAAGGTCCTTTGTATGAAGCCATACTGATTACAAATGAACAACAAGCTGATAAAAGTTGTAATTGATCTCTCGTTGAATTTTAAAAGGCCACCGAAGCAAAGAACCTCATGTTACAAATACTAGTTGTGGACTTTCATGGTACTATGGGATAAAACTAACCCAAGAGTAATGGGTTCAGACATGTTTGTTGTGTAGTCTTTTATGAGCATCCCCAAAGGACAGCATCTTAATGATTATCTGTGCTCACAAATGAGAATTACTTCCACATGGGCTGGCTGGAGAGCAAAATCCTCTCTTTTCTTTTTCGATCATATCTGGTTTGCCATTTGGACTGTGCAAATCTAATATGCATATCCGAGCCCACGATGACCCACTTCAGACATCCTCCAGCTTTGACTTGACATTAACTCAAACCAAACCTACAGGTTTTTAATGTCTACAGACATGTGGAGTATATTGTGAATGTATGAATGTATTAGCCTCTCTCTAATGAATTGAATCCAATAAGTCTAAAGCCATATCATGTTTGCTTAATCAGAACAAGGTAATCAGACCAAAAAGTTGGCCATGCAGTCATGAACTTATCTTCTTTTTTTGTTTTGTTGTTGTCCTTGCCAAGCAAGTAGATTATCATGGAAGCCCAGCTAGGAGGGGAATGTGCATTTTAGCTTGTAACATTTGCAACATGTGTATGAAGACAACCACACAGACTGTGGAAGAAAAAGCTGAGCCAAGAAATTCATCTGGACAGCAGTTTTAGCAAACCGGTTGGATTTGAATAGGTGACGAAGTGACCGTTTTTAAAGATAACTAAAAGGATAATCCTCTTATACTCATGTCATGGACTAACATGCTATAATATACTGTATCAATAAGCAGTAATGTTTTTTTTTTGTGTTCATTCAGATTATTATGACATAGCTGACATTCTGTGTGTATAAGTCTCATAGGGCCGTTGCCAGAGATTTGTGTAGTTTGGACACAGGCCTGAGGAACCTTGGTGAGTGGGCTGCACACTGTCACTGCACATGCCTGTGTTTTGGGAGAGGGGTGTGAACACACACTGTGAGGATCATGTGGCTTTGTACAAGGGCTGGCAATGCAGATGATGAAGAGGGAGCGGCGGTGGACGGTACACACGAATGTGGATTTTCGCTAAAGTGGTCATTTATTTGGCAGGGAAGGATGGCGGTTAAAACTGATGGATGCAGTTCAATACCTTAAGGCTGGAAATGTGGAAGGAATAAATCATTTCATACGAGCACCAGTGAGTCTGTTCTTATTCAACTCTGTGGTTTCCCTTGTGGTGCAAGCTTGTTTGGTCAGGTGGTGCTAAAGGATGGGTATTTGACTACTGGTAAATGTCCTTGATGGGTAAGGAGGAAATGCCATTGAGCAAAGAAGGTGTGCTTAAAGATGTTGTACCTTATATCGTAATTTACACTACAAACTAGTTAAAACCAATGTTGTAGAAAACAAAGACTGAACATAGACTGGGGGCCATATTGTAAGCAAGCTCGCCGCAATTCAATGCAATGCAAGGCAATCGAAATAGGTTCCAATTATTAAGACTTAACTTTTTTTTTTTCTTTTACCAATGCTGCCAGAAGAGGACAGGGCCCGTTTCAAACAATTCAAACAAGACTAATCTGAATCTGCAGCAAAACAGTACAGCTTCATAAACACCCACTTCTTCTGATCTGCCCCTAATGTCTTTCCTTCCTTCCTTCCTTGGCCCACACCCCGCACGACTCCACAAAGTTTTGCGCTAATTTGTTGAGTTACATTTTGTGTAATCCTTGAAGGCTGAAAAGAGTCAACACCCCAAGGTTAACCGCTTACAGGCGCAAGTTGTGTCTTAATTTGCATCCCTCCGGATTGGTGCTGGTCCCCCTTAACACCATTTTCCCCTTCTGGAATGCTCTATAAAATTTGTGCAGATGGTGCAGATCTCCTGTGGGCCAAGTCTGATGATTACTGCCTTCCTAGTGCTTGTGGCTCATATACACTATCCAGACTAGCGCCTGACCGACATGACTTTTTTTTTTAGGCCAATGTTGATATTTCAAAGAAAAGAAAAGATTATTGATTCATCGGACGATTACTTTTAAAAACACATACTGAATATATATTAAAAAAAAAATCCTAAAGGATAACCAGGTTACATTCTTTGAAGCAAAAAAAACTTGGGCTTCACCATACAAAAAACCGCTCAAGAGATTGAGGAGGTCATTTGGGGGGAAAGTGCTTCAAAGTCCAGCCTCATAAGCCAAATAGAGCAGAGGTTCCAAGTTTTCAAGTGAAAACAGATCAATGACTCACTGCAAAAAAACAAAAACTGCGTCATGTTTTCTTGTTGTCACCATGAATACTGCTTCAAAGTTTCCTATGTGCTTTTTTATTTTTTTATTTCTTGGATTGTCAAATTACTGCGCAACAACAACCAGCTTTTGGGAGTGTTGTAGGTTGTCCCTTTTGGTTGAAATGCAAACCGTATTTTGGATTTCTATGACAAGCAAATTACTTCTCAGCCATTCATTGCTGTAATCTTGATAATGGGAAGGTTTATCTTTCATCGTAATGTGAAGATCTTTCTCATAATTTGTTGTAATTGGATCCCCCCCCACAAATGACTACTGACCGAGGAACACTTGAACTCAGAGGACGGTTTATCACCCAAGTACCCTTGACCGCTCAGCGGATGCTCAAGCCAGCCTTGTTAACATTCGAGTGGGAGACGTAAGTGGGAACAAACAACACCAATGATTCCCAGCAGGAGAACTTGCGGCTAAGACTGCCGACTGGTCACAGTTAATTGCTACCATCGTTTCGCTTTGCCAAGCTGCCTTACAGATTGATGATTTTCAAAACTGAAAAGTCGAGCCTCACCTGTTTACTCTTGGGGTTCAGGGGGATTTGTAACAACTTCTCTGCTGTCTGGTGCAAAAAGTGCGGGTCCAGCACTCGGATTTGACCGACATCACCCAACCAGATTTGGGGAGGGGGTTTCCAAAAGCCTTTCCTGACCTGGAGTGAATGCAGACATAAATAAGTCAAAAGATAAGTCATTTCCAGTATAAAACAAGAGATACAAGGCATCCACTAACTCCCTCATGACTTGAGGCATGGCCATGTGCATAATTAGCAGCTAATGGCCCAGGGCAAGCAGGCTGCAACTACAATGAGAGGCCCGTGACGGAAAAAGCACTTTGTCAATAGCGTATCGGTACTTGTTCCTGACATGGTTGGCTGGCAAGGGTTGGGGAAAGCAGTGTGTGTGTGCCTGCGTGTGTGCATGCAATTGCATAAGCGTGAGAGAGCTCGAGCTTTTTCACACATCGTACCCTCTTTTCGTTGTAGAGTATTTCTTTGAGCCACCGTAGATCTTGTTGTTTAAATGGCACCAAGACCATTAATGTGCCAGGCTCGTTGTTCAAGCCCGGATTATAGGAGGCAGACTCAGGGTAGAAGAACCTCATGGTGGTCTTGTTACCGACGTCGTCCTCGTAGCCCTTCACCGGAGAGTCGTTCAATCTGTAAGAGAAGATTTGGACATATAATAAATTCTCCTTTTTATAATCCCATAAATTTTCATGCTGATTTCCCGCCCATACTTACCCTCACCGAGAAAGGTTCTGTGGTCAACGTTATTTGTACTGTCAGCAGGACATTCCTCCAATTTCTTTCATATGTACGATATTTACTCAAATAGCGGACAGCCGTGGAATTTACTCGATAAGGTTTGAGTGACAAAATTCCAATATTTCTTTCTGTCATGTGCATTGAAAAGGAAAAATCCAAAGTCATGCTTTGCTTGATCAGTTTTCACCTTCTAATGTGGATACATTCAAGGAACACAATTAAATACATTGGAAAATAATGGCTGTGAATTTAAACTACAGTCATGTTTCAGTAGTTGGATTATTAAATGCTGTATATGTACGTTTCTCCACACTAGTTATTTTCATCTAAAAACATATTAGTAGAAATGTGGAAAATTGATGATGATAAGGTGGCCACTCTAACAAAAGGTAACATTATGACAAACTCATTTTTGGGAACTCTTCTCAGGTTGCTACTATTAGAACCTCCTCTCTAATAGACAACCCAGAAAAATTGACGCAAAGAGTGAAATTATATTTGGCGCCTTCAGATAGAAGATTCTCGAATTCCAAACTGCCCAATCCTGCTTCTTTCTGTGTCCTACTAATAAGTCAAGTCAAGTCAAGTTTATTTGTATAGCCCTAAATCACAAGCAGTCTCAAAGGGCTTCACATAGACAATCAATTGACAATAATTCTCAAAGCATCCCCTGATCTTAGCCTCCCAAAAGGGCAAGGAAAAACTCAAAAACCCCTACCAGTCCTACTAATAGTATCAGGCTGACCATCGATAGATAAGTATTCACTTTAGTAAGTGTAAAATTTACAATAGTAAGTTAAAAATCCCAATAGTATTATGAAACCCCTTGACTATTTTTGGTTGCACACAAGTAGGCTTCATAAAAGTTCAAGTTGTGTTTCAATGACACAAGTCCAATGACGTTTGCTCCCAGGCATGCATTGAATTCAGAGCATCAATAACCTACATGTCCCAGGACTGATTAGCTTCAGAGGGAGAGGTTAGGGAGGAGAGCCGGGACACGTTGATGTTGGGGAGAAAAATGCATTGTAACCAGGCCAACAGCTTGGCTGTTTGAAAGAGGCTTAGAGCAACTCAGTGTGTGCATGCATGTGTCTGCTCCAAGCTGTAAAGTCAGATTTGTGCTTTCGTGCCTGGCATGACAAAACGTTATCTTTTCTCACTCTAAGTTTTCCCAAGGTTTTCTGATAGTAGAGATTAAATAAAAGCATAAAACTGAAGTCTTAATGCTGAACATTACAGAATTTTTTTTTATACAATTATCCATTTGTTATTTCTGGATTTTATTTAGTAGTTTTTCTCTTTTTAAACATCCCAACTTTGGGTCTTGAATAGGGCGCCTCACACGGCCTGAGCACCCCCTACATATGTATCTTTAACGTGCGTAGCTTTCCAAAGTAAAGCATATTACCACAATAAATACAATTCATTTATTCTTACCGGATGACCACATCATATTTGTTAATGATGCCTCCGAGGGATGTGTTTTTAATGGCAAAACCGTTGCCTATGACAACACAGGTTCTGCATTCAAGGCTGGAAGAAAGGAAAGGCAAGAGACAATGTTCAGATTTCTGGATGAAATCTAATACAAAACTAAAACCAAGGCACTTAGCCGTGTCACATTTACTTGTCTATATTGGCCGGCATCTGATCATTTGCTATTGCTGCAAGAATTTTCAGGAGCTGCAGTTCTGGGAGGAAAAGGCAAAAGGGAGCAGTTTAAAACATAAGATTGTAAGAAAACCAGTAAATCAAGAAGCAAGCTGCATCAAGAGGATTAAAGGAAGGGTTGAGAAACTACGGCACGTGGGCCATGTACGGTCCAGCGGGAGCGTTTAATCCATTGTGGTATGTAATTCTAAAAACAAATCAAAATGGAGTGTTTGATGAAAAAAAAATGTCTGCTGTTGCATCATATTTTTTCATTTGTATGGCCCCTGGAATTTATAACAACTGAAGTGGCCCCTAAAAGGACAAATGTTCTTTCTCAGTTTCAATCATATAAGACACAAAAATAAAGTGATTCAGTGTAAAAAAAAAAAAAAAGTTACATTTACAAAAACAAAAAGGAAAAAAACAGCAAGCAATATTATCTACTTATACTGCACATACCACTGCCCTTGATGCCATAAGGTAGCGCCAACGTTGACAGACGTTCTCGCCAGAAGAAATCTCCCAGTTTTAGAAAGAGCTGTGTCTGCCTGCTAATGCTGTTGGAGAAACATCAATTATTACACAACAGTCCACCACATGAATCTAATTACAGATTAAAAAAAAAAAAAGAAGGCTATGAATGTGGCAGCAAAGTCATTTTTGTGGCTGTTCAGTGATGAAAAAGCACACAATAGACAATGTAAACTATACAGCCAGTAAACACATCCAAGTGATGTGGAGAACTCCTTGTGCTTGGCTTAGGGAATTCATTAACTTGCCAATGTGCTTCTGGTATCTATTAAAAAGGTGAAACACACTCATTATCAGCAGAGCAGACGGACAATTTGAATTGTTATGACCCTCATTAAAATACTCTGTTGGCACGCTTTGGCAGAGCAAAGGGAAAGCGAAAACAACGTTCACAGAGC
This sequence comes from Syngnathus leptorhynchus, assembly GCF_054491065.1. NCBI lineage: Eukaryota > Metazoa > Chordata > Actinopteri > Syngnathiformes > Syngnathidae > Syngnathus > Syngnathus leptorhynchus. The sequence goes on along the minus strand of NC_141201.1, from coordinate 8,825,195 downwards.
TTCTGAGGCAAGACAAATGCAGCAGATTGTATTTTGCATCAAACATTTTTATGTGTTCGTCCGCTTTGGACTCAAACTGTTTATAAATGTATCTTGACATACATTTACTCGCATCATATGTCAGCTAGCTCACCATAGGACATGGAGATATACGTTAGGGTTTAATTATACAAAAGATCACTGGAATTACCTGGAAGACCACTCAGGGACTGGAATGGCTGAACAAGTAAACTTTGTGCACTCATTGTTTTTCCTCATACAGATTAGGGTTTTAAAAGGTCAACATGTAGAAGTGGAGAATTAAGAGCTGAGGGGAAGTAAATAAACTGGTCCTGATAAGTTTTGTGATCGACCACAGATGGAAACTATAACAATATTGGGAAAGGGATCAGTAATAAACACTCTGCAGACACTTCACTTCAGGAGCTACATCTGTTCAGTATAATGACATCCAACAAAAGAGAAGTATCACAAAGAATTCATGCCTAGTGGTGCTTTGAGATACAAGTTTAAGTCATTCCGTGACCACACTCATAACTCAAAACACTCCTATTTCAAATCTTTCCCCCTTAAAATAGATGGAAATACCTCTGTTCCAGCCCACCCCGTTAAAATGTATTTTGTATGGAAAGTTTGATAAGAGGGCACTGCACTCTATAATATTGTACTATTATAAACGTAGTATAATAGTATAATTAATTTGGAATTAAAAGCCTTAAACGGATACCTGTGCATTATGATTTAATGCTGCAATCTTATTCAGTGTGCTGCTCCTCCTGGTGTGCCCACATTGGCCACTAGCGGGCAGAACTGCATAACACACTCCTAAAGAATAGATTTCTTTGACTAATACGCACAAAGTTTCTATAAAATGATTCATTCTTGTAGAGGATAAAGAATATATGTTTTTGAATAATGATCATAAAATAATGTAATATGTAATGCAATATAAAATAATTGTCTGTCTACTTTGCCGTTTAAATATCCGTTGCATAAAGCAACCGTCAATGCAGTTAGTATGTCAATGGTATTTTCCATTATATGATGGATGTTAGTGTTCCTAAGGCAATGTAATTTGGCTGTTTTAAAAACAATGAGTGAGTTTTCATAGTTTGACAGTAAACTTCAACTGGGAGTGTCATTAAACAGCTTGAAACCTCTTCGTTGATGAAATCTTCACTATTTTCCAAACTGCTGCTCTTTGTTAACTGAGCTGAACTGATCCCAGCTTACTCATACTATAAAGTTGAGATATGGCATTTGTCAAGTAAGTCAAAGGTAAAATATCCTAATAACCTTCTTATCAAGTTTAAGAACAATATGATAAGAACAATATGATGGATGAAACATCTTTATACAACACAGCCTAGGAACCACTCTGATAATAAGTTATAGACACACAAAGCAGACATGCCATGACGCACTTAAAGTTGAGGCTCTGCCACTTTTTCTGCATCAGCCAGCCACCACACAGAGACTTGCTAATGTTGACAGACTTGATGGTGCCGGTAAAGCTGTGAAAAGACAGACGCACAGACAATCACCACCACTGGCATGAAACGGAAAACTGCTGCTGAATACAAAAAAAAGGGAAAAAAAACTTTAGCTCCAGACAAAAACGGCCTCAAAAAAGTTTGTATGAGGGTCTGATTGACCAGCAGCTAGGATTAGTGCATGGCTTGGACGACTTTACTCTTGGGGACTCAGCACTTTGCAATCCTTACTTTTAAGTTTTAAAGCAGAGTTGGCATTTTTGGAGGTATGTGACCTCAATACCAGAGCAATGGCAAACGAAATGGTGTTTTTGTGTGTGTGTGTGTGTGTGTGTTTGTGTGTGCGCGCATGTGCTCATGTGTGTATGTGTCTTTACCTCTGAAGTGTGGCATAGGAACAGTAGTAGTATGTGAGAAAGGACATGAAGAAGAGGAGAACTGGTAGAAGCCTAAGGCACCATGCTGGAGTCAAGAAGAAAAAAAGAATAACAATATTAATATTTGATATACTATATATTATAAAGCACAATTGCACACACAGCAAAACATCAAGTTATTCGATCAAATTGAAACATTAAATAAAGTTAACCCAGTTTTTTGTAATACTTCCATTTTTTTTTGGAATACAATGAATATATTTAAGTTTGTTTCAGACTGAAGCTTACGTGCGACCCTAATGAGGACGAGCATCGCAGAAAATGGATGAATAGATATGAATATAAAAAGTATAATGGAAGTTATATAAAAACTAATGATATCAAGCTCTTTAGTATGAGCAATACAATTAATGACGTGAATTTTAACAAGTGTATCCGAATAGAAATGCCGTTATTATACACAAGACAACATTTATTAATTCTCCCCACAGCTTCAAAAGGTGAGTGGTTTTATTTTTCTTTACTTACTTGAGCAACTTGTAACTTGCATGACAGTAGGGAGGAGCGAAAATATAAAAACTGCCTATACAGTTTTACGGTGGTAATACTGCAAGCTTGAAACATAAAGATATTCACTTTGAATCAAGGGATAATAGAAGTTAATTTTGGAACCACCAGCATCAAAGCGCCGAATGGACTGAGCTTGACTTTGGTGGTTGGACTGTACTGCAATTCTCATTTTCATCACTGCCAAAAAGATGCTGCAGACCACAGGAGTTGCATGTGATAATTGTTATCTTGAGCCAGCAGGGCAGTCTCTTTTGCACTCAGCTAACAAGGCAAGCAGGGCGGTCAAAAAAAAAGCTCAAGCAATCACAATCATGTATTTCAAAGTCAAAGTATTGTCAATTTCTTCAAGGCACACAAAGAGATTGAAATTAACGTTTCCCACCGTCCCACGGTGACTAGACAGTACACACACTCAAACAGCACAAAGAGTAAAAACAAACAGACAAGAGCAACAAATAAGTAAGAAGCAAATAACCCAAATAATAAACAATAAATAAATAAATAGACAAATAAGAGCAGCAAAATGGAGCAAGCGCGCTAATAGCAGACAGCCAGATCATAGCGCAAAAGAACAGGACGTCATGTAGCAGAGGGTGGAGGGGGGAGGGAATTCAGGATCCGGACAGCTTGGAGCACGAAGCTGTCCCTGAGTCTGGTGGTGCGGGAGATGTGGTTGAAGACTACATACTTTATTCTTTAGCCAAACACTCTGTGTCTTAAATGTGATATGTTATACAGTTAGCAGTGGATATTTGTAAATATTGTATAGTGAATCTCAATCATAAATTTTATTGCATTAATATTGTTAGTGCAGCATCTTTCATCCCAGCCCAAGACATCTATGTGATATGTGCTTTACCTTTCACCCTTGTGGCAAAAACTACAGAGGCATGAACGTTAGAGTTTCAGGAAGTGATGTGTTAGGCGCCAACGCTGCCAAACATCCTGCCTTGCCACCACATGGCTGACAGCCAAACTGAAGTGACACGCGAGAAGATCAGTTAAGATGAAGCACTGCGTGCAAACATTACCCCACCACTGCAAAACATTTTCTCTTCAAACGATCGTTATTATCGGGGGGTCACCTTACTTTGAGTACAGTGTGGGCAAAATATTGGGACAACTAGCCAATACACCCACAGGAAAATACAAAGTGTCAGAGAAATTCCAATACTGGTGTATATTTCTAGCGCCACACTAACACTTATTTCAATAATCAATTAATCGGTCCATCGCTAACAAAAATAATCAAGATTCAGCTATTGGTTTAGTCTGTGAAAAATGGCAAAAATCTTGACCATCGTTTTATTTATAAGCAATGGTTTTATTTTAATTCACCCAAAACAAGGATAAGGGGAATACTTGTTTGAAATATATACTTGTGTGTCCTGGCACTTTTCTGACACCTCATGTTCAGCCCTTTTGCAGTCATACCAAGTGGGTTCAATGGGATATTCTGTCCATTCCTCCAGAAGTCAAAGAATTTGGAACCTTTTCTGATTCATCCCAAAGTTGTTTGATGGGCTTTGTAAGACAAGTTCTTCCACATTGAACTCCTCCAGCCGTGACACTATAAACCTCAATTTCTGCACTGGAATAAAAAAGGACCTTCCATTATCTGCGCATTGTTCGATAAAGTAATGAAAAGTCAAAATCTACGATTTCATGTTACATCACACAATATTACATCAAGATCAAGGTCAAGCCACAGACACACACATCGAGGAAAAGAGCTTACTTGTTACTACCTTCAGGAACATCTTCACTTTCCCCTTTGCCCTGTCATATCTGCTCATTGCACGATGTGGTTGAGTACGCCAAGAAACATTTCTACGTCAGCACCTCCCTTTGCAGTACTGTCACGCGAGGAGCAGCTTTTCAACCCAGAAACCGACATAACAGAAATTCCAAAGCAAACGTCTTCAAATATGAAAATATATCTTCCTAATCTAAAACAAGTAACGAGTCACGTATGGAGCAGAAAATGGACCCGGAAGTAAACATGACATGATAGTTAAAAGGTACTAGAAGACTTTAGCAATTATAAACTGAAAGCAGGCCTGGATGCAGAAAGAAACTAGACATTCTACCCGAAAGACAACTTGACGCCCTGACAACTTGTCACAGAGTAACCCGAGTTTATGTACTGTAAAACATCAGGCCTATACGACAGAATAATGTTAATACAACAAACCACTCAGAAAGCTTCCAATGTGTCCTGCACAGCTAATCGTCACTTATAAATATACGACGGCCGACTGACAGAGTGCACAGCTGAATAGTTATTACAACAACATTGCAGCAACATAACACTGCTCGTAAATCAAGGAGAGCCAAAGTTGGAGGGGAACTAAGGATAGGAAAGAAGAACATGCACATTTTACATCACCAGAAACTGCAAATTTAATGCAAACTATATGAACTTCCCTTTGACACCTGACATGTCAGCATATAGTAGTTCCCTAAATGTGCAGCAGCAGGTGTTATCTTACTGTTCAGCCACATGTGTGCGTCTCTTTCTGAAGACTGTCTTAGAGAGCGAAAGGACTTGTGTTATCACACCAAAATTGACTTCAGGTTCAACTGACATGAAAGACAATCACATTAAACACCTATTGTAAGCCCTTCCTGAAGATCAACTATGCAACAAAATGGGACCAGTTTGAGGTAGGAAGTTTTTTTTACAGTGCTACATCTGTAGAAAAGACGCTTGGATGAGATTGGACTCAAAGAATTTGAACTTTTAGGACAGATTAATATAGAGAGGTAAAGAAAAAAAGAACAGGCTGTCTCTCAGGTCCAGTATTGTCTGAACTCAAAAATATATAATAATTAAAAAAAATATAATAATGTTGTGATGATAAAATCTTTCAAACAAATGCATCCTTGGCTCAATTGTAAATATTATCATCTTTAGTGCAAAAGAGTGTGGAAAGTCTTTCAAAAGAGTGAAAATACCTTCTTATTCTAATCAATATTATTTATACTAATGGAGCAAAATTTGCTCAGCGGTGACGCCATTAACTGACCAGCAATTAGTTTACCTTTTCTCTCGGTCATTTCCAGTGACGGTCCACTCTGGGTAAACAACTGATCGGCTTCTCGTGCTCTTGCTCTAGTACAGCAATAACAAAGAACAGTTAGTCGTGAAGCACTGCAGTAAAGTAGATCTTAGAGGTTGGGGTATACATGTAGGGAGTGGCAATTGGCATTCAAAGAGTTAAGCAGCTACATGGATCAGTTTTCGAAGGACTTCAACATTACTGAGCATGATGTGAGGCTAGTGGGACCCAGTGGCATCAGATCTACCATTCCCATTTAAGCACTTCCCCTTCAATGATGATAGTCACACACTGGAATGATTAAGGATTCAGGAACTTCCCACCAAGTGACTCTGCCTTAAGGATTTCATGGGAAAAAAAAAAGTTTTAGCCTTGTTTATCTTTGAAAGGGTGGGTAAACTTCCTTCCAAGCTGATTCCCTGTTAAGATGGTATTCTGAGAAAACTGCAGCATCACTCAGACAACGGTACTTCAAACATGTGCACGTTGCACCTTGGCTTTATCGTATTTTGTGAGTGCAGTGACTGCACGTTGCATTTTTGCATTTACTTTGTACCTATAGATTCTGATACTCAGATGATACAAGTTTGAAGGTGACTGCTGCAAACTTGAAAAGACTTGAGAATTACTGTAATTTCTGGACAGCTTGGAGAATGAAGTTCATTGACAGAGATTAAAGAGCTCTGCAAACATACAAAGTCTCAGCTACGACCATAATAAACTTAATGTGCAGGGAACACTAGCAACACACAACTAATAATAAATAAAATGGGACCACTTATTAAAGGGGTAAAGTTGGCAATGCAAGGTGCACGTAAAGCTCCGACATGACCCAGAACAAAAATACTGAAAAGGGTGACACAACAAGATGTCAATAAACATAATAGACAATAAAGCAGACTTTGGTAAACAATAGTCCAGTGTCCTTAAGTGGCCAGAGGAAACCTCTACAAGACACGCAGCAGCTCTATTTCCTTTGTTTGAGCGTGGTTTCAACACGTTTGTGGACATGCCCACAGCATTTGAGAGCAGAGACAACGGCTTGATTTTTTCACAATATTGAAGCATTACGAAACACTGCTTGAATGCACAACTGATTAATTCCATGAATCAGAATGACTCGTATTTGACATTAAAGATTTCAAACGAACAAAAACCCATATGTGAAGGACACGAATACCTTTGCATACTTAAGCTCTGTGAGCCATGGATGACGTACAAATGACAAACCCATTTCAGACATTGCTTGGGGCAAAAAAATAAAAAAAAAATCACAATAAAGAATGACCTTGAACACAAACACATAATCCTTTTTTTTAATCCAGTCAGACGAGCTAAATCGGGATGTAGCAGTTTAACTACACTTAGTGTGAGGACACAGTCTCAAAAAAGCCTTTAATCAAATCCTTTTGCTTCCTAAATGCATTTTCTCATGCGAGTTGTAACCATGTGAACGAAGTGAGTCTCTGCAGGCCCTTTTGGAACAAACATCCCTCTTTTCTTCATTGTGTGTTACAGTGCCCAAAATGGAGGGAATGGAGCTACTATATTTAATCTAATACAGCGCGGTCAGTTACATAAGAATTTCTTCATTTGGGATAGATTTTGCAACTTTCCTGTTGTTCTCCACCCAGACTATATAGAATATAAAATATAAGATAAAACGTAGATAAAATGACCATCTGTTCAGAGTCCGGGTCACGTGAATGCGTCATAAAGATAATCTTACTTACAACACTACAAATTGGTTCACACATTATTTATTCAATAGACGACAAGCATAAATTGTCTGTCTCAGATGAAACATTTTATCGATTCATAATCGATCGTCAACATTTTATTTCTGGTGTCTTTTTTACTTTTTCTTGTTGAGATAAAAATGCACTACAGTATTTGTGCTCCCTAATGAAATTCGCATTCAATTTCATAATAATAATAATAATAATTCATTACATTTGTATAGCGCTTTTCAAAGATCATGCCTTTTCATTTTGATACAATATTTTTGTTTTAAAAAAGACGCTTTGTCATAAGACACTTCATGCCTTTACTTTTTGATACAATATTTTTGTTTAAAAAAAATATATATATTTTGTGTGGTATGACTGAACAAATGATATAATTTTAAAGACAAGTGCACTTTTCTAACTTTCTGGGATACTGCATTAGCGCACCACCCTGAATGGAAATAAACTAAATACGTTATCTAAACTTATACGTTACACAATTCCCTCAAGAGGAGATATTCAATAACGTGTTCAATTTAACAGGACACAACAGCTACATTGAAGTCAGTTGTCTGCACCCAGCAAAATCCAAATCTATAATGTGTGCAGCTCACGTGCAACAAGAGATGCGATTTGTTTGCATGTAGTGAGTGATTCAAACATTATCCATGCACAGAGTTCATCTTTGACTATCAGAGCCAATGCAAATCAATGCCAGTGATTAGTGAATTTGTGATTAACGTGATAACAGCGTCTGCAATAGCTGTCAAATAAAATATTTGACTCTTTAAATCAAAACACGCAAGGCGACAGGTCAGATTGCCGAATACTTCTCCAGTGATTTTTTTTTTCTTAAACAGCTTTACTCACCAATGTGACCGACACCAATATGCAGATTTAATCCGAAGAGAAGAAGCTGAAACCAGTTTTCAGATTCACGCCGCCGCTGTGGGCGACATTATTCCCACCGTGGGAAAGACGCGGCTCCGCAAGCATCACGTTGCGACGCGTAAAAGACGAGCCGACAAGCGGACCACCGGGGAAATAACAGCTGGCCAGATTGGTGCGCAGTCCGCCGCAGGCACGTAGCGGCTCGCGCTCCAAGCGCATCCCCTTTCCTTCCACTCCTCCAGAAGCACCTTCCCAACATCGCCACCGCGCATGCGCAAAAGGACACGCTCATTGACAGCCCAATGGCGCACACCGATTTTTCGCTGCATTGATGTCTTATCGTTTTCTTCATGCACAAATCCAAATCTGGTCATGAGTGCCACAGCACTTGACTTTGGAATTCCCGGCCTATGGTTATTATTGTTACTTTTATTTTTGAGTGCCTGAATTAAGCACACTATCGTGGTAGTCATTTCCACATCTAAGAGTTTGAGGCTCCCAAATTCTGCCCAAAAGTCCACATTAGGTGTTGTTGTCGTTGTTGTTGTTTGCAAATAGGAATGTTACAATGTCTGTACATTATTTCCATACAGAAGCACTGCTGTGAGGGATTTCCTCGCAGCACTCTTGAGCAGGGTGTTTATAACTCTGTGGGGGCCCCAGGCAAGAAGGACCATGCAGCTCTCCACCCAACAAAAAAAAAGAAGATGAATGTTAAAGCATTGCAATCATATTCAAGCCTTGACTTTGAATTGACTACTCAAAAACCTTCAGTTTGTTTTTTAATGGCATTCAGAAGTTGAGTTGCTGATGTATTTTGGGATGTTGTCGCGATGAAGAACACAAATGCTCTGCAGCTTTAGGTTACAAACTGATGGGCAAACATTCTTCCTCAGGATTTTCTGGTAAAGAACAAAATTCATGGTCATCCAGTTCCTGATGCAGCAAACCAATCTCAGACCATCACAATACTACTACCATGTTTGACTGTTACTTGACATTCTTTTCCGAGTAAAATACAGTGATAAATTTATTCATTGTGGCCCAGTGTTTTCCTCAGTTGTTGAGTCACAAACACTGCCCTTAAATGAGGCGAGGGTCGTCAGCGGTTGTTTAGACGTTGTCTTGGATTCAATTGTAACTTCCTGAATGAGTCATTGCAATGCTTTTGGGGTCATTTCTGTAGGCTCAACACTGCTGAAAACGGTCACCGCTGTTCTCAATTTCTAAATAATGTCTTTCATCGTGATTTGCTACACGGCCTGGTGGAGCTAATATTTTGCCATTTTACCACAATGCTGAAATGTCATGCTGTTGGTTGCTGCCTCAGCAGCATCTGAGAACTCCCACCCCCACTAGAAAGATCTCAGCAAAGTGCCAATCAGATCTCATCAAAACACGCACAAGGTTTCACTATGCTGTTCTGGTTATTGCACAACAGCAAGTAACAGTCCAATGAAGCATAAACACATGGTGCAGCCTGCTAACTGACTTTTTTGCCAGCTGTGTACGCTGCAGCCCTTTTGCTTGTGCATGCAAGCTACCCTTTAAGTCATCCTGTATTTGTTGAAGAGTAGTCTGTAATTGTTTTGATTTAAAAAAAGCTGTTTTTGTTGGAAATTACATAGGAGAGTGGGCCTACTTAAAAAAATGATAAGTCGTTGGGCCTTATTGGCCTGGAATATATTGGCCGTTTACCAATTGCCACTACACCGCTGGCACTGCAATGGACATTATTGACCATGTACTGGTGGTAAGGAAATGGATGATGGAGTCTTAATCAGACTGAAAAAATAATATTTTTTATGGATAGCAAATGTAGTGTATATTGGCCTGAGCTCTTTTGTTCAATGTCAATATTACATGTTATATGGTGGCATGTTATATGGTGGTTCTGAGGCTGAGGCTTTGTCTGCAGGCTCTGACCTTCATTTGTGGGGTTTGCATGTTCTACCTATGTTTGCAAGGGTTTTATTGGGTTTCCTCGTACTTTTAAAATATGCATGTTAGGTTTGTTGAAGACTCAATCATCCTTCGTTGTGAATGTGACTGTGAATGGTTATTTGTCTAAATTACCCTACGGTGCTCTCAACCAAAGCCAGCTGGGATAGGTTTCAGCACACCCATGACCCGAGTGAGTATAAGCAGTAGAGATGATGAGTAGATGGTAGAAACATCTTGGTATCAAATAGTGCTGCTGCAACAGGAAATAACTGATGTATAACAAACAACCCATTTGACCTTTCTCTGCTTAATTTTAATTGCAGACTTCTTAATGCACTGTTTGGGCTATATCTGTGATTTATGATCAAAACCTTGACAAGATGTTTGGATCTCCTTGTTCTCCTTTAATTAGCACAACTGATGCCTTGCAGTTGCATGGCAAACTGAATGTATTCGTTCACGGCAAACGCAAATGTTCTGGTCAGTCTGGCCTCACACAGGCAAGACCACCGTAGTTACGAACAGCTGAGAGCTTTTTATCTGACTGTTGGTGGTCTGAAAGTATAGTGTTGTGTGGAACACAGCAGATTGTCAAGCCTATACACAGACTCATTCTCTTCTTTTTCAAAGCACACTGGAATGATAACCACATAGTATTGCATTTGATGGCTGTCTTCAGATTCAATCGTAAGTCATAAGCCTGGCAGAATCCTTGTCAGTCTTTCTCATCTTAATGAAGGTCATTATCATGCATATTCATTTCCATCCATTTGGATTGTTCGTGATATAAAATATACTGACATTAACCGTGGCTTGTGGTTGGCCTAGATATATACCCTGGCACAAAAAGTGACGATGAATTGTGTTTTGTGTCCTCAATGTGTCATTCATAGGGAACAGGGGAAATGAGAGATTGATGCAATATGAGTATAACACAACTGACCAGTTCTGCTGACGGATGGCATCTCCTATAAAAACAAACACTAAAACAACTGTATGAACACCAATGTTATGCTCCAGTTGCACTAAAGAATACACATTTTGCTAAATTGTGTGGCTGAAATTTGAAATGCTTGAGACTGCCAATGTTTGATTGAGCCAACAATTTTCTGCCAAGAGAAATGTATTTTTTCATACAGTGGCGGGGGCTGTTTATTGAATCAAGCACTTAATGTGAATTAGGATGTGTGTGTGTGTGTGGGTGGGGGGATTCGTTGAACAATTCGTTTGAATGAATCTTTTGAGTGAACTGATTCTAAAGATTCAATTCACCTAAAAGAACTGGAATTTACATCACTAGCGCACAAGCTCCAATAATTGCGAAAAGCTCAGGTAACTCACGCGAGACTTAAGGCGCGGTGACGTAACTTTCCAACATATCAACATAGGAACCTTAATAAGACCTTTAATAACATCCTGCTCTCCACACCTTTTTTGAATTGTCTACATTTGTACTATGTGTCCTTTCTGCAGCCTGGTCATCCTGGAAGAGGGATCCTCCCATCTGTGGTCTCTTCTCAAGGTTTCTCATTTCCCCTAGTTGGAGTTTTGAGTTTTTTCCTTGCCCTCCTGGGAGTTTAAGATCAGGGGATGTTTGAGAACGTTTGTCATTTTTCACACGTCCTGAGTGTTGTTAGTCACCTAAATGTTGAACAGGCGGTGATGTACCGAAGCCAAATTCCTTTTTTGGCACGCTCAAACATGGCGAATAAAAATTCTTGAATCTTCCTAACAGCTATTTTTATTCGTCTTCTTTTTGACAGGGGTTCACTTTGACCTGGGGAGTTAATATCAGCATTCGCTTTAAAGATATCTGGTGCCATCTAGCGTTGTGAATGGTATAATGTCTAGACCCCGAATGTAAGACGACCCCCACTTTTTCAGTCTTATTTCAATGCAAAAAAGACCATCTTATATATATTTAGAGTCATTATTGATAGACTTTGCTCCAGGCTGCATAGAGCAGCACAACTTTACAGATGCCATGTTTGCACGTTTGCTCTGTAGGCAATGCGAGCCCTTAACGATTTCAAGTTTTACTGTAGTAGTATCAGTTAGTTAGAAGTAAGTTTCATTCAGTAGCTATCATGATTTAAAAATAAAAAATTAATTGAAAAATAAAGGATAAAACTAGGTTAGGTTTTCTTAGTAAACTCACAGACGAGATTTTAGAATTAAGATAGGAATAATAATATATAATGTGAATGTAATATAAATTATATAATGTATATATAATAACGTTATGATGACTTATGACATTTTTAGTTGTGGTGCAAAAAATAGATGATTCATTCATGGAGCTCCTGAAGAATTTGTACTGTATACTGTACTTAAATCAATATACGGTACTCCTTACAATGAGTCATCCGAGGAGTGGTAAGCAACACCGTCCTCTTTTGGCCGCTTTGGGTAATTGCAACACATCACATGAAGGTAAATAAATGGCATGCCGAGCTAGGAAAAAAGGCACTTCTAAAAAAATAAAGTACACCAGCTGTAATTCAAGCCACGCACTTCCCAACCCTCTCTGTAAAGTTTACAGTGTAAACAGTAAGGGAAACAACTGCAAATTTACAATTGTCCATCCATCCATCCATCCATCCATCCATCCATCCATCCATCCATCCATCCATCCATCCATCCATCCATCCATCCATCCATCCATCCATCCATCCATCCATCCATCCATCCATCCATCCATCCATCCATCCATCCATCCATTCATCCAATCCAATGTTATTACTTAACATCGTCAAGCAACGTATTCATTAAACGTAAGCGCGTCATATATATAGTTCAATCGTGCGCATGCGCAAGACACCGCAATACACGTCATTTCCTGGTTCTGCATCTGACGTGTCTTAAAACTGTTTTGCACCAGTGGTGGTTCCAACGCGTGGGGGGGTTACTTTCGATTTAAGTATTTAGGTGAGTTCCCGCAGGGAAGGAATTACCCCTATCATGGTTTTCTGTCCTGTTTTTGTTTAATAGGCCTTCGATTCGGACCTTTCTAACCCGTTTTACCCTCGCTAATCCAGGTTACGTGGTGTCAAGATGCTTGACTTTTTCACCATCTTCAGCAAAGGGGGGATAGTGCTGTGGTGCTTTCAGGGAACCGGTGTCACCGAGTCCTTCACCGGGCCAGTCAACGCCCTGATCCGCTCCGTGATCCTGCAGGTGAGTCTCGGTGAACGGTCCTCGTCCCATGACAGTGGACTTGACAACGGTGCGAACGGCTAATGCTAACAGGTAGCTGCGCACGTCATAGTAATGTAATTGTACTGCGTGACATGATCAAATCTGTCACACCCGAACCGCCGTCAACCCTGCGAACTAAAAAAATAATGAAAATAGTTTCGGTACATCGTCGTGATTTTTTAAGCTGTCTGCGGACGATGTGTAGTGTGTAAAAACATTTTTTGTAGTTCTTGTTGACATATGTCCTTCGTGTTACTTTCCAGGAGCGGAGTGGGAATAACTCGTTCACTCACGAATCCCTGAATCTTAAATATAAACTGGACAATGAGTTTGAGTTAATTTATGTGGTAAGTCAATGAACGCATCACTGCTAATTAAAAAATAATGCGAGTGTGAACACTGACCTGCACCATCTTCCCTTGCGCTCACTGTTTAGGTGGGTTTTCAAAAGATCCTGACGCTGACCTACGTGGACAAGTTCATAGATGACATCCAGCTCCATTTCAGGGATCGTTATAAGAATGAACTGGAGCAAAAGGGTGCGATGAAGCTTCTTAACCACAGCTTTGAGTTTGGGGATGACTTCCAAATGCTTCTTCGGTAATTACTCACACAGACTTGAGACATTGCTGTGATTTAAAAAAAATCCACCAATCATTTCATCTGTAAAATGATGTCTGTGACTATTCGACCTGTGTTTGATTGGAAATAATGATATGTCAATAATGTAATGTGTATATAATGTCTGTTTTCCACCAGAGAGGCAGAACAGAGCAGCAAAGCTCGGAGCCCAGCACCAATGCGCTCCTTTAAGGAGTCTGAAAAATCCCAAAAAACTGTGAAGTCAATGATAGAAACCAAGGGTGGGGACAAAGAAAAGGAACAGGGTAGCAAGAAGAGCAAGAACACCAAAAAGGAAGGTAAGTGTTGTTGGAGGACCCATTATCATCAACGTCATCATTATTATTATGTCAAAGATCTGATTGGCCAATCTTTCCTAACTTTTGTGGTAGACCTTGTCAAAGCAGATCAAGGAAAAGGCACATCTGCCGCAAAACTGGTTGAGAACGGCAATCACGGCCTTAGTCCCGAAGAGGTCATGCAGAAGAAGCGAGAGGAGTTCTTTCGCAAGCGTGCAGTGGGACCTGTTGAAAAAGTCAGGTGAGAAACGATGTTGCATATTGCCTGTTCTGAAGATAATTTCGAAAATCAAAGACAATCTCTATCCAACCCTGTATCCATCTGGTAAAAAAACAAAACACTTCTGAACGTTCATGCTTTATGTTGACCCAACCTTCTCTATTTGTCCAGCAAGTCGTGAACTGAAGTGTTGGATTTTAAATGTTAATGCAATAATGTATGCCATAAATTCATCTGGTGGTGTTTTGTCCTCCTGCTAGTAAGTCTCCAAAGCCTCAGAAGCCCAAGGAGAAACAGAGGCGTGTTTGGGACATGGGTGGCAACAGTACCAAGGAGCTGGACTACAGTGACAGAAACGGAGAGGGTTCCCCTAGTGGGTGTGACCAACACCAGGATGCACCTATTGATCCTGTATGTATCAACTCTACCTTTGGAAGATGTTTACTCGATTAATGGACACTGTGTAATAACGCCTAAATGTTTCAGGGGATGCAGCCAACCTCCATGGTTGGAGATTTGCCATCTGTGGAATGTGATTCCAGTGATGATGGCGAGGAGGAAGAGGAGGAAGAGGAAAGAGTTGTTGTCAAGACAGCACTCAAGACAAGGTATGACTGCTTAGCTTTTAGCATTGAGTGTGTGAGCACAAACGTCTGTATGGAAAATGTTGTGGAATCTTGTCAGTGCCAAGAAGAGTGGTGGCTTTGGAGGCATGTTTGGCATGCTGAAGGGCCTGGTAGGCTCCAAGAGTCTGAACCTGGATGACATGGAGCCTGTTTTAGAGAAGCTGAGGGAGCACCTCATTGGTAGGACAGCGCCGCCTTTCGTCTCCTCACGTCCAACTCATGGATCACTGATTCATCATCATTGCGGCTTCCTCCTTCACAGCAAAGAATGTAGCAGCTGAAATCGCCTCACAGCTTTGTGACTCTGTAGCCAAAAAATTGGAAGGCAAGGTCATGGGCACTTTCACCAGTAAGTAAACATTCCATTTTTACAAGTTATGTAGTCAAATATTACAGTCAATTACCATATTGAATTGATTCAAATCTTCTGTAGCTGTTGCCTCAACGGTAAAGCAGGCCCTGCAAGATTCGCTGGTGCAGATTCTGCAGCCCAAGCGCAGGGTGGATATTCTGCGAGACGTCATGGAGGCGCAAAGTCAGAGGAGACCTTTCGTCATTACCTTCTGTGGCGTCAATGGGGTTGGAAAGTCCACCAACCTGGCAAAGGTGAGTTTTCAGTGCACAGGTTGATTGAAATTGAAATGAACACTGGCCGTAAGCGCAGCATATAAAGGTCACCTTGTTCCATGGTCACGATACCTTCTGTCATTCTCTTCTTGGTCCAGATCTCATTCTGGCTCATTGAGAACGGTTTCACCGTGCTGATCGCAGCCTGTGACACGTTCCGTGCCGGAGCGGTGGAGCAGTTGCGAACCCACCAGCGTCGCCTGAACTCGCTGCACCCTCCGGAGAAACATAAAGGGCGAACGATGGTCCAGCTCTATGAGAAGGGCTACGGCAAGGATGCTGCTGGAATTGCAATGGAGGCTATTGCTTATGGTAAGATTATGTTTCTATTTTAAACTTTGACATAAGAGGACTCGACATAGTAACCGCTCAAAACACGCCTGAAAAAACATGTAATAGGTCGTTAACCAAACTTGTAATGAAAGTCATAAATCGAATAACTATGCTACTTCTTTTTTTTTTCTTTCTAGCTCGCAACCAGGCTTTCGACGTGGTGCTGGTAGACACCGCGGGGCGTATGCAGGACAATGCGCCCCTCATGACAGCCCTGGCTAAACTCATCGCCGTCAACATGCCCGACCTCGTGCTGTTTGTCGGGGAGGCTTTGGTGGGCAACGAGGCAGTTGATCAATTGGTAAGACCACCCTACCTTGCAGATGAATTCATACTTAGAAAAGAAATGAGTACAAAACGTATATATTCAGAAAAGAAAAATTCTGAATTTGTTTTCAAAGATCCCTAAACTTAGACCACTGTAGCCTTGAAACGTCAGATAACTTGCTGTCAAATACTGTTTAATTTAAAGTCCAACAGAGGGCAGTGTTCCCCTTATCAACTGTCCTCAATCCTCATTGATGAAAACATCTTGTTGGGCATTAGGATGTTACTTGTACACATGAACTTCTTTTTTTTTTTTTTTTTGGCTCACTAGGTCAAGTTCAACCAGGCTCTGGCTGACCACTCTATGTCTGACAAACCTCGCCTCATCGACGGTATCGTGCTCACCAAGTTTGACACCATTGACGACAAGGTGCGTTCCAATGCGCTTCACGTGTTTGGCTTGAATCGGAACATTTGACGCAGTTTCCTTTCTCCTTCACAGGTTGGCGCAGCAATCTCCATGACCTACATCACGGGCCAGCCAATAGTTTTTGTGGGCACTGGGCAGACGTACAACGACCTGCGCAGTCTGAATGCCCGCGCTGTGGTCAGCGCTCTGATGAAGGCTTAAAGGCGGCGGCACGCTTTTATCTTTGTTGTTGGATATCGCGTGGAAGCCCAGCTATCATCTCGCCATGCTGCCAGGAAATGCTCAAGCCCCTTGCTATAAGCCTCCATTTGCCGTCCTGCTGTGCCGTTCTCTCTATCATGTCTCATTTTCTGCTTTTGACACCATTGTCCCACCTTGAGGGCGGTGTGAAAAGACGGCAGTGCATTTGAAAAACACACAACCAGAGAAGCCTCTCGTTTTCTTTGACACGTAAGGATTTGGGCCAAATTGACAAGTACCTCATTATCCACTTGAGTTTTGAATCGATCCCAACTAATGGACCTGTTTACACAATAAGAACTAGTTAAGCAACATTTTGTCTTTTCTTCCCTACCTAAATAAGGTCATGTTGACAGCAGCTGCCTGTGCAACGTCTAGTGACCATAGTGCCTAGTAGTCATGGTTACCTCTTACATCAAGGACACATGGAACTTAATCCTACTCAAGAGGAAAAGATGGGACTTGGATTCGGTTGACAGTCATGAATTGGAATGAAATGTACACTTCTACATTGTCTTAAGTGAGCTATACATCAGAACAGATTTGACCTGGCCCACCCTGCAATTTAAAAAAAACAACAAAAAAAAACAATACAACCGCTTACTAACTTTTACTAGGAGCCCCAAAACATTTAACCCATAAATGGTTTCTGACAGGAAAGAGGTTCCCAAACTCTGCTTTAATAACTAAACAGTGTTTCTTTACGGGCTAATTAATAGAATGAATCAGTGGACACCCAGAAATACTTTTGTAATTGAATAATTGCTCTGACCCTATTTTCCAAGAATGGTTATTTATGTTATCCCTATGAGTTTCTTAATTGATTCAGGAGGAACTCAACGCAACCCCTCCCTTTAACTTGCAGTAATGCAATATTAGGGGAATTGAAGATTATTTGAGCTAATTTATGAGAATGTAAACATTTCTAAATAAAGCTGCTGTACATGGCATGCATTTTGGAACTTCCTCTTGTTGATATATATATTTTTTTGTTATCAGACTGAACAACACTACAAATGGGATACCAAAAGCTTTATTTTGAAAATAGCACTTATAAATACTATGTCACAAACACACGTGAGTAGTTTCAAATACAAAAGACTTACAAAGAACAAGTCTGCACCAGAGTGGCAAGTTTCTACTTGCAGGAGTTTCAACACCTTGCAAAAAAAAGGAACATAGTTATTGGAATTGTCTATGACGTACAAAAAAGTATGCCAGTCTGTATGCAGTACAGTGTAAATGGAAAACATTACCCTGTTCTTGTGTGGCAGATGTCAATTCTGTTAAATGTATGGACCTTGTCACATGTGCGTTTTTGCGCATATGGAGCAAGTAAGATTCCCTTCCCACACCAGCCAATGTGATGCATATACATATACATCTTCTGGTGTGTCCCAAACTTCAATTCAACTTCCCTTTTAAATAACAATGTTAAGAAAATGACATACATAGCCCAGCCACAATGTTAAGGCAATCAGCTGCTATACTTGCAGTAAACTGATCCTTTGTTGGATCATCAATGATAATGGTCTGTGGCACAGACAAAAATAATAATAAAAAAAATCAAAGAATTTCAGTAAAGTTGTTGATGAAGCCAGCTTTCATGAATGCCATCAAGCAGTTGGCTGAAAGTACGAGAACATCAGCAGTTCTTTTGACCTTGAAGGAGCAAAAAGAGTTTTGGCTTTCTCGCCCTCCCAACACATAGGGAGCGATCAGATCAGTCTCTTGTTTGCTGCAGTGGAAATCTAGTATGTGGCCGCAGCTTGATGTCAGGGAGAAGAAGCAATCAGTCCTAACCGTGAAGGAGGTATTTGTGAGTGTTAAAGCCGTTCTGCTGCACCCACCCCCCATTTTAAAACCCTGGAAATACAGATAGAAATATTGTACAGTAAATACATGTAGGCACATCACTGAAGTAATCAATCAAAACTAAAAAGTCCAGTGGAATCACCAGTCCTTAATTTGTTTATAGAGAAATACAAAAATCACACCATCAGACCATGTGCAAAAGTTAGCAAAGTGAGCCATACAATTAATCAATGCAGGTTCATTTTACCACGCAGATTTTACAAGAAAATTGCCCCAAAACAAAATCAGTACTCTATAAGACAATATTACTTTGCAAAAACTTTGTGTGTCTGCCAGGCGTTTTCCAAACTTGAGTCTTATGCCCAATTGTATTAATATGTTTATTTACATTGATCCCTCGCCACTTTGTGCTTCATCTTTCGCGAAGGCGTTACTTTGCAGGTATATTAGTGATGGAAGAACAACGTTTAAATACACGCCGATAGTGCGGGGCGTGCCTCTGAGCAACGTGCGTCACTGCGGACTGAGTTCAAGCACAGGAGGTGTGGCAAAATATCACGTGTTGGTTCTTTTAGTTACTGTAAAGGTACAATACATGTACAGAAGAGTGTGGGAATGATTATTAAGGAATAAGATAAGGTTTATGCATGATTGTAAAAATAGGAAGCACCATGGCTGGAAACTGAAGATTTTAGTCTGGGTTTACACGTCATGCTTACGTGACAGCTCAGATTTTTGTGCTTCATAGTAATTACTTAAATTTAGCCTGGATAGTAAAAACACTTGGCAGAACTTCTTGTGGGCTTGTTGAATCGATAGGGAATACAAATACAGTAGTATAGCTATCCCTTTGCTCGAAACCAAATGTGATGTAACGTAAAAGTTTGCAAATTCTTATCCATCAAACCAGATATGAACACTGTACGGTCTGTACCTTACCCCAGTCATTTGTTGAAACCTCTCGAAAGCAGATCTCGTTGGCCAGCCGCTCTAGGTACTCGGGCAGGTCCGAGTACTCGTCCCCGTAGGAAATGACCTTGATGCCCTTGTCCAACATGTTGTCGCGTAGTTTCTTGAACTCCCCCACATCTTCGCGCCGCACAAGCATAAAGTGCTCCAGGTCAGACTTGTGTTTGACCGCCTCCAAGAACAACGCCTGGAAGGTCGTGTCATCGACGGTACGACCGCAGCCCAGGAAAACAAATGATTTGGTCTCGTACAGCTTCTGAATCTCACGCTGTGGAATCCGGTGGGAATATAGGCTATGTGTTACTGTTAGTCATTTGGTACGTGACTACCGTTCAAAGGTTTGAGGGGTGACAGGATTCTAACTTTTTTCCTCAGAATTCTGACTTTAAAGTGACTGACTTTATTCTCAGAATTCTGACTTTAAAGTCAGAATTCTGAGAATAAAGTCTCCACTTTCTGACTTTGAATTCAGAATTCTGACTTTAGTCTCGACTTTCTGACTTTAAAGTCAGAAAGTGGAAATTCTGACTTTAAAGTCAGAATTCTGAGAATTTTCACTTTCTGACGTTAAAGTCAGAATTCTAACTTTAAAGTCGGAATTCTGACGTTAAAGTCAGAATTCTGAGAATGAAGTCAGAACTTTCTAACTTTAAAGTCAGAATTCGTACTTTATTCTCAGAACTCTGACTTTAAAGTCAGAATTTTGACTTTAAAGTCAGAATCCTGACTCGTTTTTTTTTTCTTCACTGGCCCTAATCCTCTTCCGTTATTTTGAGAAAAAAAAAAAAAGAAAATTGCTATTTTTTTTTTTACTGAGCCTAAGATTAAACTAATCAGGGCTACACTCTATAAATTGCTATGTAGACAATGACTATTCTAAGTATAAACATCTGCTTTTTAATACAATATCTACATAGGTGTATAAAGGCCCATTTCCAGCAACCATCCCTCCAGTGTTCTCATGATCCATTATGTTTGCTAATTGTCATGGAATAAAGACGTGTTCCTCACTTCTGCCACAACCCAAAACATTTGAACGGTAGTGTATACAATATACCACACCAATTACACGTCACTATCTCATATATCAGATTTACCACATATTTCAATGGCCTCTGAAAATCTGAGAAGTATGCAGAAATGAGGGCGAGGTGCAGAAAATTAAGACTTCGCAGTGAGCTAGGCTATGTTCACACTGCCCATTTAAGGTTTTTAGTCAAATCTGATCTTTTTTTGTTCCCATTAACATTACTAAAACAGATATGGCGTCAAATGTCAACAGAATGCCTTCGCGATGTCACACACATGCGTAAAAAGCACATGTTGTTACATGCATGCGTAAAAAGCACAAAGTCGAGTGACAGCCAAAAGATGATGTCATGCGGCAGTGTTCACCAAAGTTAATATGGTCCAGCGTGTAGGGGCTCGTCTTTTTATCCCCTTGTATTGACAGATGAGCGATGCGGGAGGAAATAAGAACATTTTGTACAAATGAGGCAACGCTTTTCTTTCTTTTGAATTACTACCATTTATGTTTACAATATCTAGGTCAAGTGGACAAATCTAATCTCGTTTAATCTTTCCTTTAACATTATCATTTTCTTCCTTAAACAAATAGTTTGCTGAAATATTTTGCACTGAATAAGAAATGCACATAAAATGCATTATGATTATTATTTGTTTTATTATTATTTTAGATAACTATACCCAAGGACAATAAGAATATTGATGTTGACTATTTTATAATCACAATGTTTCATTGTTTTGAATCTGCAAATCATTTCCTTCAAATATTCGTACTTCATATGCTCCCGGAAAATCAACGTTTAAGCCATAGAATCAATTGCTCTCCACGGAATCAGGACTGGTTTCTGTGGAATCAGCATTTTTCTCTGCATAATCCTGGGGGGGGACTACCTATGCATCGTAACGTTGTCTGTGATGGCCAAAATCATCGTATAAAATAGGGTATCTTCACACTCACCATAACCTCAGTGTTCCTCAGCACATTCTGGTAGCCGGCGGGGTGCAGCACAATACCACACGGGTTGGTGTAAACACCATGGATGTGTAGGACACTTAACCTCCGCTTTTCTTGAGCCCACTCTAAAACCTACACAGAAATACACACACGTTATAACAGCCCACTGCACACCATCCTGTTCTGACTGGGTAAGGGAGGGCGTAACGGATATTACGGCCCTGATGGAGACATGACATGAATACCACGACTGAGAGGCACAATGGTATGCCTCCATCAGGACAGTTCTTCATTTGTATTTTATGATTATGAGATCATTATTTTAAATGCCTGGAGGGAACACTAATATTATAAAATAAAAATAAAAAGGTAGCACAATTTAATTGAGCAAAAGTTTACTTTTGCTTCAGGCTCAGTTTTAACTCGAAAGCAAATAGAGCCCGATAATGTAAAACTAGATTCAATCATCGCCCACCTGTTCCAAACAAAAGGCTGTTTCAGATGTGATCATTATCTACTGCGCCAATATTGACCCATGAGGAACTTTACTAGAAGCCTGTAACAGTCACTAAGAGGAGAAGATAAAACCATGTTGAACTCCTGTAGATTTGGAATTTCCAAATGAAGAAATCACATTGCTTTAGTATTTATAGGTTGTTATTTTCTCAACTGTCTGAGTCAGGCTGACTAATCATGTTTGGTCACGTTCATGCTCCAGTGACCTTTGCTCTTTTTTTTTTTTTTCTTCAAATTGCTGACTGGCTTTAGCTACCGTCGGCTAGGCCGTTCAATCAATACCTCAGTATAAGCAAACAGGAACATTTACCTTTTTCTCGTCAGTCAGATCCAAAGACTCCAGCTTGGTGCCTTGGTGGGCCGCGTAGATCTCCAACAGGTTGTCGAAGTTGGTGGTGAGGACCAGCGAGCCACTCTCCATCAACTGCAGCACGGAGCGCAGAAGATGTTTCCCGGCATGCTCCATCTTACACTCCAAATCATCAAACACTTCATACAGGCAATCCTTGAAGAACGTGGACCGCACATTGCCTGTTCTCTGAAAACAATACCATGACACAAAATGTTTACAAGCATGTTTAAAAAGACATGACAGTGAAACTGCAATAAAAGTTACTTAATTGTGATTAAAAATGACAAATGCAATGCAATACTATCTAAAGCCTTAAAAAACGAAAACTATGTATGACAAAATCTAAGAAGAAAATTTCAAACGTCACACATCACGTATATGCCCTGAAATTGTCTGGCAACAAGATCAACCTCTTGCACCTAGGTAAACTGGGATAGGTTAGGTAAACTGGGATAGGTTCCAGCTTGCTCGTGACACCAATACGCACAAATGGAATATATCAAATCAAATGGATGGATAGAAGTTTTACTTTCCATTACTAATTTATTTCATTTTAATCTTACATGAAAATGAAGAATGGAGCGCTCCCAAAAACATGACCACCCATACATCTTAAAACCAAGTAGGAAACTAATTGGATTAACCTTGAGTTCGAGGTGTTACTTATCTCATGTGACCTAAATCAAGGTCGCATCAAGTGCCTTAAAATACATTTGTAATGCATTTGTCTATACAGGTTGGAGCCAGGGCAGCATTACAGCAAAAAAAAATTCAAGGCCCCTTTTTTTGCAGCCTGTAAACAGCGTGTAAAAGATGGAGGGTTGTAAATCTGTATTAAAAGCTAAAAATAGTGAGTCTTTGTGCATTGCTGTAGCGACCAAGGTGATTCGGGCACAGGGAGACGCTCAACTCTGGGAGACGGACTTGCCATGATTACCGAACTAATGGGCTAAACAGCTTGATTCCTTTCCACAGGAAGAAACCCATTATACACATCTAGTGTCTATGGCAGCCAAGTCCATCACCGTGTCCTAAGGCCATCAGAGGAATCGAGCAAACACCAAATAAAGTGCAAGTAAACAAGTCCAGTTCTTAAACCAACAGAGAATTAACCGGTTTCACTAGGACTTGCTTTGTAGTCAGTGCAGAGTTTTCCCAAAACGTAGAGATGATGGGAATTCCAATGATGTTACAAGAGACACACCCATAGCTCTATGTGGTCAAAATTAGAGCTGCTTCTAATTTTGAAGAGCTTTAAAGAGATTGTTAGGATGACACATTATGATAGAATGATTTGACAAGTGGAGGGCCATAGAAATTATTATTGTAAAAAAATTTTGACTTCTTCCTTATGTACAATGTTTGTCCTTGAGTCTTTATGTTTCCAGTACCTGAAACTGCAGAGTATGGAAATCCCATGTAGAAGTAGGTCAAACTGCGCGTTAGTGGATTTTTCAGGATATTAGCATTCTTACAGAGTTCTTTCAAAATCCAAATTGGCATCATGATAACAGTCCGAGAGAGAGGTCGAGTACATTTTTGAAAAGGTTCGTTCCATACAATGTTGTCAAAACAATTGCTGTTCACACAGACTGGCAAAAATTAGGTCAGTTTATAATGAATTATAATGCATTTATATACGCACCAATAAAACAATCTTTTAAATCCCAAAAAGTACCAGGGGAGCCAGAAATGAGAGTGAGTTTTATCAGTGTCAAAGGTGCAATGAGACACGACTAACACAGGAGGCAAATGCTATCAGGACCCCCCCCCATCTGCCGGCAATTCCTCAAGCGCAGACTGGTCCAAAAAGTAATATGGGTGTGTTGCTTTTGTGTGTTTTTTATTGGAATTAATGAAGGAATCTTGTGTGTGTGTGTGTGTGTGTGTGGGGGGGGGGTTGTCTAGTGACTGAGGTTTATATACTTTGTTTGGAAGGAAAAAAAAAAAGAAAAAAAATCGGGATGTTAGTAAAAGAAGTTCCTCAAACCATAACAAAAATTAATAGTGGGTTAACTACTTTTGACTGACCTTGATCGAATCGTCTTTCCATGTGATGTCAACTTGATATTTTATAAATGTAATCATGCTGTTACATCCAGTCACCAATACCATGCACAAATGGTGGCTACTGATTTCAAGGAAAGTTACGTCAAACTTAAAAAAATCAAAGGGATACAATTTGGAAACGGTCAAAAATCTCAGTGGAAATTACTGTTCCCAAGACACACAAAAATGTGGCAAGTCCAATCAATAAATACATCATTAAGTCAGGCAAATTTTCTCTCTCCACAAATGAGTTTCGCTTTTGTGTGATTTTTGTTGTTGTTGAATGAGAAGAGGATAGGCAACTTATGCCATTTAAACATGGAACCAAAGCAACATTAATAATAAAACAACAGAATGCATCACTGTTAACTGTTGAATGTGTAGAAACTCGAGCTGTAATCTCCTTCTGAATGTTTGCCACCAGATCAGAGATACATTAGTTTGAATGGAGGTCAACTTCTTTATGCTTTTAAAAACTCTACAATGTTAGGATTTGAAGTTAAGCACTGTATGATAAAACCATACCAAGATAAAGTTGAACTATTTGCCAAGTACAAACAAGTACAGGGCAGCCAGACCCTTTATGTCACATTAAATTCCATTTATGGTTCTATGGATTAAATGCACTGCACTGCAGTTTTTCTACCCAACTGGTACCACAGAAAAAAATACATTAGTAGAATATAAGTACAATTTGGCAAATCCAAAATCAATCGTGATGATGGTTTGAAGTTTTTATTTTAGTTGAAGTACAAACTAGTACTTCCTCTGTGGTTTTTGTTTGCAGTTTGGAAAGGAGAAGCAAAGAGAAATAATACAAATGGGACCTTACCGGGGAAAGTTTCTGAATTAGGTCATGAGCCACGTGCACCAAATTTTTATCTTCCTGCATGTGCTTTTGGAAACGTCGGCTCTCCTCTTCTTCTAGCAAGTCAAAGTCATTGGCGGCATCCAGCAAGGCTTGTATGAGACCTTTCCAGGAGCGGAGAGCTGGGACCTGTGGAGCCACGGCGGAGCTTATGCCGGTGCCGATCACCAAGACAAGCTCCGGGGCATGCTTTGTCTTAAGGCTGGGCAGCAGTTTCCTTTTGGGCACACAGATATTATGCATACTATAAAACAGGGCTTTCCTGAATCACACATCTGAATATGTTCGCTGTGTCAGCAAGAACTAGTTACAAATTGTATACTGCAAATCAAATCGTAGAATCTTGTGGCATTACATATAAACGTTAATATTTTACCTGTTAAAAGCTTAGTTAAGAACATTAAATTACCAGAAACCTGATATTCACTTGGTGTCTTTGCTACACTTTTTTTTTTTGTGGTGTTTCTATTTAAGCCATACTTTTCCAAATGGACCGGGTACTTTAACATTTGCGTTTTTTGACTAATGAGACAAATTAGATGCAAGTTGGTACTCCCTACAAGTACAGGGAAAAGCAGACTCCACACAGGAGGCACTGAGACAATATTTGAAGCCAGAACCTCAGAAATATATGGGCAATATTTACACTGCACTAGTTCACTGGGCTGCATTATCTTTATTTGAACTTTTTTGGGGGGGGGGGGGGGTTAGGCTATAACATTATTTTGTGAAAAATTCTACATAGGCCTGCTAAGATTAATATAATCTTTAATATTGTTTTGTTATTTTGTTGCAGTGTCACAAAACCGAGAATTCTGAGACATAATATAATTCAGGTCCAGGACTGGTGTCACAAACATTACAGTCCAAATCCAAACTACTAACGTTGAAGGAAGAAGATTCCAGCATATGAACTGTCGTTCTTTGTTAATAACTCGTGCGCACGTGCGATTTATAGTCCGGTGCGGTTTATATCAGAAAAAAACTAAAATACCCCCGAATTTCAGCTGGTGCGTCTTATAGTCCGAAAATTACGTATTGTGTATTTGTGTTTTTTCAGTGTTCAAGTATTTGTGTTTTTTTTCCAGCCATGCCATGTGCTTACCTAGGCTTCTTTCCATTTGAATCTGCATCCTGTGAATCAGCTGCAGTTCGTTTCTCAGTTTTCACCGCTACTACAGAGGCCATTCAGCACCTGGAGCCATACGAATAGTGAGTGCCATACCAAACAAACACTTGCAACTTTTCATTTTACTTCACTCACGCGCCAGTGGCTTGCATTATTAAACAGTTGAAAAAAACTAAACAATACACATGCACATTCTTAGTCATGCTACAAACAGGAAGTTCAGCGCGCATCTCTAATAAGCAAATACTGAGTCACCGTCAAACGCATGTAGTTTGAGCCATTCTAGGTAAAAGATAAGTAAAGAAATTTATTTTTCTTTGTCAAAGCTCTCATTTACATGAACACGACTCACCTTTATCTCTGCAGGGAGCGGGCGCCCAATGTTTGAAAGTCTGCTCACGGAGAAGTCGTTATAATTCCAGCTCAGTAACAGTCGTTCTACTGCTTGCTATCTATGGGGGTTTTTTTTGTTTTGTTTTTTATCGAAAAAGTCCACGTCGTCAAAGATTTGTAACACGAAGTAACGGGCAAAACCGGGGATTCAAAATGATAGACTCGAGCTAACTTGACTGTGTGTGATATTCCAAAACAACTGTTGCTATAGCTGTCTTTCTAACCTTGTTTCGAGGCAATCATCTCGGGTTAACTTGTCATGCTGGACGCAGAGTTTAAAAGCAATCTTTGTAAACGGCATACAAATGTAACGAGATCAAGTGTGCACGACGCGGAGGCTCAACTTTTGTCTAATGTTGAAGTTTGTATGACGTGTGAGAGCCGAGAGGAGAGGTGGTTGAAGTCACCGCCTGTGGCGAGCCTGCTGCTTGTCTTATGACGCCTTCACGTGTTGCTCGGAAAAAAAAAGAGCCTGGTTTCTTGTCTCGTGGAAGAAAAAGGTTGTACATATTGACAGGACAGGTGGCTTCAGACTTTATATAAATAAATCCTGTTTATTGCATCTCCTCTGAAAACTGGTTATGAAAATAGCACTATGCACATTTAATTTATTTATTCCACCTCTCTGTGCCCTTAAGTGATTTAACATAATTGCAATTGTGCATTTTTAGTCACTTTGAAAAACAACTACGACCATTTTCAATACTTTCTAGAATGGAGAATATTATATTTTCCTGCTGTCACACACAGTTGTAGTTTTTTTGAAATTCTGTTCACTTATTCATCAAATCTTATTAAATGAATCAAATAGTGATGGTTTTCTTGGTCCGATTCTGACGCAACTGAGTCATTCTCACAATTTTCCATCAATACTGACGGAAGGCAAATAAATCCCTTTCCAAATAAGTCCCTTTACCCCCTCGTCTACTACAGCGGCTTCTAGGGTCATGTGTCGTATGACTAATATCAAGCAATGGATGCAAGGGAAGGCCCAGTCAACGACTTGACATCACATCCATCACAAACATGGTGCCGTGTATTAAAATAAACCAGGGGGATTATTATGGCAAATATAAAATTCGACAAAAGAATTCACCAAACACTTGTCAAACTTTTCCCATCAATGTGGGAACTCTGGAGGTGCACTTTATGCTGCTGCTCGCACAATCCGACACTAGATAAGTACAAGAGAATAGATGGATGGTTCTGCAAAATGATGCCAATATTTTTTGTATTATAAAAAGAAAAAGCTTGTCTTTATTCATCGCCAGTTTAATAGATAACTTTAACATACTTTCTATAGAACGCTGACAAAATCTCTTCTCACAGCAATGAACAACATACATTTGCCTTGTGAGCAAATCATTTACATTTATAGTGCAATACATACTGTATGATGTCGATTGTAAAGCAGGAGTGGGCAAGAATATTTGATTTAGACAGTCAACTAAAACCTCAGAGAAAGTGCTCTAAAAACTCCTTCAACACTTGATCCTCAAATGCTCACAATCAACATTTGATTGACCGAGTGCATCGTGTTTTGTCAAATATTTAGTGTGGTCTTTGGAGGACAAACAGAAATGGACCCTGAGATGACAAAGGTTCTCTACCCCATCTGAAAATGACATCATTTGTGCATATTATTACTATGATGTATTCAATAATTTATTCTACAATATACTCTATTAATATTATTTTATTTGAACTTACAAAAGGCATATACTTGAAATCATTCTCTTTTTCTTTTTCAAATTATTCAGTCTCTCGAGAATACTCGACACTTTCAAATGATAAAGTATCAATGTTTCATTCATAATAGGAATAAAGGCATTCATTCGGGTTGCATCAAATTACCAATCCATGAAATTATTTTCAATCTGTGTGTGATTAACAAAAGTTTTTTTTATACATTAAGGACAATGTCAAAGTAATCCCTTAGGCAAAATTTATCACTGGCGTCAGGCGGAATACTCATACATGTGGACTGCTGACCAATAGTCTGTACCAGTTAAAAAAATAAAAAGGGAAATTACCAGTTTGTGGCCAAGGAAGTTTCAGCCTGGCGCCAGCATTATTTTGCGAGTGTCTTTCATTGAAATGCAACAATTATGGTTTGGGCACTCAAGTAACCAACCCTAGAAGCAGAACATGTTAAACTGTATTATTAAGGCGTTTTGATCCCACACTGTTTATAATAATAGTAAAGAAATCCATTGGTACCGGTTAAATATGCTCAGAGCATATTAACATTATACAGAGATAGAGCCCTCTCTAAAGTTTGTTTTGCCTATCAGGACATTGAGAAGTGTTGCTTTGCCCATCTGGCTCTCCTTTCGAGCCTCCCTGATGATGTCCCTGAGCTGCTCCTCATCCTTGCGCCTTATAAGGTAGCCTTTACCGCCATAGCCATCGGCCACGGTGTGATAATCTGTAAACAGGGAGGTTAATGTCAGTGTAATCCACTATGACGCGCAAAATGAATGTACCTGTAAATGCCAGGCCACATGCCACGTTGCTGCCTAAAATGGGAACCTGTTCTCTGGAAATCTGACTCCAACATGCGTCATTTCCAACAACGGCAATAACCGGTGTCTGATAAATGAAGAGAAAATAGATTTTCTGCAGATTATATGACAACTGACTGCAAAGTTTCTGCTACATTCTAGTTTCCTAGATTTCTTACAAGAATTATCGTCGACACATGATTGTAATGAATGTACCTTATGTCGAGTAAATGTGTCAAACTCAGCGACACTGTATCCTAGGGAACCATCGCCGTAGACAATCCAGACCTAAAACACACAGGGGGTCATATTTCATTCATGAAGCATCACAAGCAGATGGATCCCTTTCATAAAAGCTTGCGTCAGCACATGACCTCTGATTCAGGCCGACACAGTTTTGCACCTAGCGCAAATCCTCCTCCTACTCCCAGCGTCCCAAAGGCCCCTGTGGAGAATCAGTATTCTCAACATTTACATTTTATGTCAACAATCCCTACTGAGTTTTTTTTTTTTTGTCACGTAAAGTCAAGAGAGAAGTAGAGAACCTGGGTCGAGCCAGCGCAGTGGTCCGCGTGGCCTCAAGATGTAAGCAGCGCTTCCTACGAAATCACCGCCATCCGCTACAATGATACTGTCTTCTGACATCTCCTCATCCAACATGTGAAGAACCTTTAAGGGGTTCAGATGATGCTCAGTCTTCTCATTGGCTTTAGCCCTTCAAATGAAAAAGACAATGAGTATGTTTGCTTATATTAGTGTAATGCTCATGAACACACTATAAAGCTGTAGAGTGGCATTTTGCAAGGCCTCCTTACTTATTAACGTCTTCTTTGGTCACATCTCTTGCTTTGAGGCTCTGAGGCCATTCTTCCGGACAGCGGTGGCCCTTGAGGCCTTTATGAAGCCGTACTAAAAACGAACCAGCGTCACCTATAATAGACACATTTTAGAAATTAACTGTTGAAATGTAGTTTTCAGTTCTATCAGATCACAATTAAGATCCTGTACCAGTAATAAAACGAGTTAAAGCAATATACAGTAGAACCCCTGAGGCCAAGGGGGGGAAAAAAACAAGTCATTGCAATAATATGTTCTTTTTACCCTCAATCCTGAACACTGTCTTGTGGTTAGGCCATTTTCTGCCATGTCAGGAGGCTCAACTAAAACTGAGGCCAAAGTACTCTTTGGCTCACATGATCAAATCCAGAAAAACAGGTGAGCTGAGATGTTTGCAACACAATTATAGGTTAATATCAGTCGGCAGCAGGAGGCGGTGTTGCATTAAACGTCACCCTCCTGAGAGAGTTGAAAATGAGTGAATTCATTTTTATTCCATAAATGCAATATTAATCAGAATGCCATTTTTTAGACTATTCGGGGCAATTATATTATTGTAATGATTTTTTTTTTCCCCCAACTGAGTTCCCCTTTAAAAGTCAACTCATGCTCAGGAATTGCCCTTGCATTCTATTACACATAACTTCCTTTTTACATTTGTATGAGCAGTAAAAACAAAATCCTAACATAGTTGGGAAACAAAATGCTAGTGACAAACATGTTGGTATGAACACACCTTGAATTGCTACAGTTGGTTTCCAGAACATATCAGAGTTTTTGAGCAGCTGCACTCTGTCTCTGTTGACAGCAATGATCTTACTGCGTCTGTTCAGAACTTTGCCATAGCCCAGACGGAAGTCGCATACTGTGCCTGCAAAACAAATCGTGTTTTTTTTCTTCTTCACAACACTGCACCTCCTTTCATATCTTCCATCCTATTCATTACTGAATACACAAGATAGCTACATACATCGCACGTTTTCAAGATAACAAGGCAAGTGTAATCTTGTCTGACTAATTGAACCTTGTCGTTAGGCTCTACCGCAAAGATCAAGGTCCAAATAAATAGGACTCATCATATGTTTTTTGTTCTAGTGTCATTTTCTCATCCCACCAATAGAAATACTTGAATTTGAGAAACAGCAAAAAAAAAAATAAAAAAAAAAAGGAAGAAAAAATATTATTTCTACAGTAAATTCAATGTCTGACCTGCGAGAAGAACAACATCGGCCTCCTTCAGAGCATCTCGTCTGTTTTGTCGAATATGGATTGGGCTATCTTTTCCCAGCATGCCTCGGGACATGCCCCCAAGGAAGCAAGGAATGCCAAGGGCCTCCAAAGCGCTCCTGTAATACCATCAAATTTATTACAATAGATGATACGTCTAATTTACTTTCATGGCGTACACTGAGTACTTAAAATAATACGTTGGCTTCACCTGAGCTCATCAACTGGCGTTGGTGGTAGCGTGGCTTGGCTTCCAAGGAGGATAACAGGTTTCTTGGCTCGGCTCACTAGTTCGATACACTTTTGTACCTATGTGCATAATATCAATTTTATACATCTATATATCTATTAATATCCAACCATCCATTTTCTACACCGCCTTTCCCCACGCGCACACACACACACATATATATTGCATTCTATGACATCAGTAGGTTAAACACACACATACACACACTGTCAATTGTTGGTGTACCTGATCATCTGTGGCTTGTGGAATGTCAATTGGTAGAGGTGAAAGATCTCTACTCTCCCAGGCACCAGCAAAGATGTTCATGAGGTGGTTGTTAAGGTACCTAGTTAAAATAAATAAGCTTAATAAGGTTTAATACTTCACATCCAGTACATCGAATTCATTAGATTTATAAATAAGTACAGTGGAGACCCACATACCCGGTAGGTACCACCTATTTGCAGATTTTCTTTTTTGTACAATATTTTTTTAAAACTATTGAAAACTATATACATTTTTGGGGGAGTGTACGCTTGGAAAGACAACCCACTAATGGCATTGAAATTAATAATATATGAATTAAAATAATTTAATATAATTGTATTGTTTTTATAACATGTTGAAAAAACATACCAGGAGATAATTTTACCCATCAGGCCTTTGGGAGGGTTTTTAACAGCAAACTCTCTGGACACCAGATGGAACGGGTACAAAGTGTCGATGGGGAATTCTATGAAAACAGGCCCGGGTGTTCCAGACTGGGCAACAGCCAGCGCTTTTCTGACAACTGGCACAATTTCTCGGACTGTTCTGATGGAGGCACAAAACTTGCACAGAGGCTTGAACAGTGACATTTGGTCAATGTCTTGCAGCGCCCCTCGGCCCTGGAGCCACAACAACAAATGGAAGAAAAACATTGGTTGTGGAATTTCAGAGCAAGTAGGAACAGTCATTTTGTAACAACATAGTAATTTATTGTACCTGCAAAAGTGTACCAGCAGCCCCTCCCATGAGCAACAAGGGTGACTCTGCCATTTGAGCATTCTTTACTGCTGTCACAGTGTTGGTAAGACCTGGGCCAGCAGTCACTGCAGCTACACCAATGGTACCTAATAGAAAGACAGTCAGGAAAAAGACATCATTAGATACAAGATGTGCTTTAACTGCATATTTTCATCTTTAATTTGAGGGTATATAGTATATTCAAATCCGATGACCCGTGTACAGGGTTGATCATCGCCTTAAGGATTCCAATTCTGTACCTAGTTTTGATTCTGATTCCAAATGATTGGGTTGTTTTTGGGGGGCAAGGTTAAAAATATGTTTGCATGGTTTAAATTTAGGTGTATACAAACTATGATCATTCATTTTGCTAACCGTTCTGGAATCATATCCTCTAGAACTTGTTTTTCAAATATTCATTCATTCCAGTGAAACACATAGTTTTAAAATCTGGACAAATCAATTGTCAAACAACCTCCTGAATTGGATTTCCATTATTTTGGCTCCCATTCGATTGTGCAGTTGTACCTAATGTTATGGCAGTCCGAGTGACTCTCTAAAATAATGACAGCCCTTTCTTAAGAGGATTGCAAACATGATTGTAGTTTGCATATTTGATGATTTATTTTGTGCACGCACAAGGAGACAAGATGTTTTGTTGTACAGCGGGTCTAAAAAGTCAAAACACCCCCATCAAATGCAAGCAATTAGACATGATTGTGACCTACAACCTGCAGATCTATTTTTTTCCTTATTCATTAATTAGAGTGCTTTTATTCAAATGGCACAAACTTTATTTGGTGTTAATGGGAGTAATCTGAGTGGTTAATTTTGAACACAGCCTACCAAACACAAGAGGGAGCACATCATCTCATTGCCAACCAACCACATTGCCAAATATTCTTTGTAATAGCCATATATTTTAAGATGAATGCACCTGAAAGCCGCGCCACGGCATCAGCTGCAAAAACAGCCGTGGCCTCGTGCCTGGTGTCCACAATCCGGATGCCCACTTTCTCACAGGCCACCAGGATGGGCGAGATATGTCCACCAACCAGAGTGAAGACATACTTGATTCCATGGGAGCGCAGAACATCTGCCACACTTTCACCGCCATGTCGAGGGCTGTTTGTCTCAGTCTGTGGGATGTCAAAAAGGATGAAAATCTGGGTAAACTGATGTAAAGTATTTCACAACCACTACATAAAATGAACAAGAAAGGTCCTAAATAGTCACCTTTCAAATAGGATTTGTTTTTCACGACACACCCACATTGTTGATGCTCATGGTGTGCTTTGTGCAACATGCCAGGGTGTGATGTTTACCTTTGTGTTAAGAGGCATACAAAATGTAAGGTTACGTGTGCCTGTGCTATATATTTCATTTCTCATGCTTGAAAGGGAATGATAGTTAGGATGAAGACATAATGTCAGATCATTTGCTCCACTAACATAGCGCTCAACACTCTGTCTTTGTGTAGAATATACCGTGATCAACTCCAATTTTATTTTATAGGTTCATGAACGCTCACCTTGTGGAACAACTGGTACAGCAAGCCAAGTTTGTAGGCAGCAAACACAAGCCCACCTACAGCAAAACATCCAAGATATCCAAGACTGGTTTCAAATAACTCCATAGTAGAAGGAAAGAGAGAAATGATGGTAGAAGAGAATTAAGTTCAATTTAACAAACAAAACATGAAAGTTCAACTGCTGATCAATGCAGCAGGCTAGGCTAAGTTGCTCAGGAGTCGCTGCAAACAAGTGCTACACGATCAAGGTCGTGATTTTTTTTTTAAGCCTTCAATTGTCGAGTTGGCGAATATGACATTACTTGATTTTAACGGTTCAAACAGTGCAGTGGATTCCTATAATGACAACTATGTCGACACTGACAGCCATTTACACATTTCGATAACGCTAGCTAGACGTACAGGTTGGGATATTTGCTTTTCAAAATAAACTTCTTATAATGAACATCGTGCTACATGCTATGCATTCAAGCCAACTGTCATCAGTGTAAAAAACATTCCACATGAATTAAACAAGTTATGTTTGCCTTTACCCCCCCAAAAAAATTCCATCTATTCCAATCACAGAGAAAAAAAAAAGATTTTTAATTTGAAAGACTACAAAACTCATTCCGTTCCAGGCAGTCTATATATTCAAATTGTAGAGTCAATAATATCCAGCAGGTGGAAGTGTTGTACTGCAATTCAATTATGATGAGTGGTTGTATGGGAGGGCGTGGGTCGACCTGAGATGATCACTTTGAGATTTTACTTTTATTTACTAGCTATATGGCCCATGGGCTGCAACTTCTTTATTCTTGCTGCATGGCATATTGACTAAATATCATTGTTGTCAGTAAAAACAAAAAGCCAAATGTATTATCAATATTGCAACTCCACTGTGTACAGATTTTTTTCTTTTATATAGCATATTCATTTTAAGATGTCTGGGTAAGTAAACACCCCTTCTATGAATATCAAGATGGATTTAAAGCTCTACATATATTCCTGCCAACAGATAAACTTATGGATGTATCCAAGCAGGGAAAAACATTAATATCCGCATCACCAAACAACAAATGTCTACCATGAAGTCCGACACACCATTTTTACATATCCTACAAAAGACGACAGGGTTTCTCAAGACATGCATGGAGGGCATTCCACATCACACAAATGAACCTTCACTGATACATATACACGAAAGTCACTCATGATTTGTTAGCGTTTTCACGAGGTATTACGGGGAACAATAATTGAATGTGACAGCCGTATCTCCCTGAAAGAATGCATTCATTAGATATTGTAATCCAAATAGATTCACACTGATAATGGGGTGAATGTTCGAGGTAGGTATTTTTGGAGGAGCTTACCTTGAGGGCAAGTGAGATCATGTTTTTTTTATCATCATCAAAACAGATATTCATAGGGCCTGCAATGAGGCATGAAACCTTTATTTTGTGATATTCATGCATGGGGTGCAAAAAAATGGAATAACTGAGCAAATAGAAAATCATCAACATCAAACCGATTTGTACCAATTTTAACTTTCTAATTCCAATTTCTAACAGTTCAAGCTAAACTGAGACCGATTCATTTGTTTTTGTACTGATGCACGCACAGACTTTCCGATTCAAATGTATTTTCTACAACTGAAGGTGTAATGTAGCTATTTGTTCAAACTAAATGTAATGCACAATAAATAAAACAATAAATATGTGCTCGATGGTTTTGGCGTAATTCTATACTGAGACAGATTCTTTTGTTTTTGTACTGATGCACGCACAGAATTTCTGATTCAAATGTATTTTCTACAACTGAAGGTGTAATGTAGCTATTTATTCAAACTAAATGTAATGCACAATACATAAAACAATATATACGTATGTGCTTGATGGTTTTGGCATATTTCATAAATTAAAGATGAAGAATATCAAAATGGCACTTGCATTCTTCAATTGTTTTTTTTTTTTTTCAATGTTTGTTCACCCTTGGTATATATCATCCAAACCCAGCTCTTGTCAAATACACAAACTGCATACACTGCATGACCCTGGTGAGTAATCAGATGCATCCTGCACACTTAAATCAGTCAATTTGCATCCACCCAGCAGACATTTTCACTCCATCAGCGCCATGCGCCATTGAACAAACTCTGATTTCCATTTCAAAGTGTTTTTGAAAAGGCAGCTGCATTGAGGCTATAGCGACAGCCAACAGAAAAAGCCAAGTCTTTATATGTGTCCTCTATTCAATGGCTTTTATGACCACCGTACTCCAAGGGTCACCTAATTACCACGGTTCAAGTGCTGAATGATATTGATTTGAAGATATCAGACATCCCTTTTACTAAAAGGTTTAAAAAACAAAATCAACAACAATTCAGTGGAACCTCCAAATGCGAGCATATATACATATGGAATCACTTCTGTGATGTTGACTTCCACATTCTTTTCATTTCAAAACTATTGTTTTTCATTCTTACAATAAAAATGTTGTTTATAACTCCAAATTTGGCTTTGAGGGGCAATTGACTTCAAAGCTTCTGCTTCCTCCTATATTCCAAAAGAATGTTAGCTTCATTGCCCATAGCCATAAAGATGACTGTTTGTCACTACCCTGTGATTGGCTGGCGACCGGTTCAGATTGAACCCAGCAGGAATAGTTTGCAAGCATAACGAAGACAAGCTGTGTCAAAAATGGACGGATGGGTGGGTTCTGCTGTATTTGTTTATCTGATGCAGAGCTGATAGGAAGTGTGGCTGAGGCGAAAGGGGGTCAGGGGGAGGCAGCAAGGGCATTTTGAGTCACAATGCCTGATGTTATCCTTTCAGGCATAAATGTTTAGGGGCATCACGGAGATGCTGCAACTGACCTCAGAACAAAAAGGGAGGGCTGAGTCTCAAAAGGAGACATTGTCTGATACACAATGCAGTGTGCACGCACAAAGTCAGGCAAACAGCATGTTGGCAGGGGAAGAATTGTCTTTTCACGCTGCGACAAGTCACCCAGTGTCAGCTATCGACTGGTCCAAAGGACGACTGTCCCTGTTGGGCCTTGAAAGCTGGCACGAAAAATTGCATGATTTCACGTTTCGTTTCCTCCTTCCAACCATTGTTCTATACTGATAGTGAGCTTGTTCTCTAATGCGTCTCTTCAATGATTACCAGAACATTCGAGCAAAACGTCCCTCGGGTGAGAATTCACATGAATGTTTTAGTGCCACATTATCATCTTTTTTCACAAGTCATGCAAGTTAACGTTGGGGATATTTGCATATTCTGTGCACAGTCGACACTTTCAGCCTGATCCCTGTGTGCAGGAGAAGATTATACCGATTTTTTGCTTGAGTTGGAAGTTCCAGGTGCTAAGTAGAGATGTTTATAGTCCCTCAAAGACAAGTAAAGAGGAATGCGTGGGAGTGAGTTGTCTCTCCAAGCAATAATCTCTTCACTATAGGCTGACACACCATGGTAAAGCAATGGAATCATGACCGAATCAATTTTTCCCATAGGAAATAATACAAATTGAATTAATCTGTTCCAGGCTCAAACACCATCATAATTATTAACTGTTCTGGTAATTTTTAAACTAACATCGAAACCTTGTTAACCATCATGTACCATGCTAAAAACGTTGTACTCTTATGCTGACAAGTAATGTAACTAAAAAGGTTTCTGGAAATGTAATCAAACTTAACCTACTATAAATATTTTTTTAT
The DNA here is from genome assembly GCF_054491065.1 of Syngnathus leptorhynchus. NCBI lineage: Eukaryota > Metazoa > Chordata > Actinopteri > Syngnathiformes > Syngnathidae > Syngnathus > Syngnathus leptorhynchus. Next base: position 8,787,165 of record NC_141201.1, on the reverse strand, counting down.
CATATTCATTTCCTATTTGTTTTATATTAATGACAATAAAATCAACCTTTTTTGTTTTAGCTTATAACAATATTAAAATACTAACTCCTCCTGGTAACCATGTCAGACAGTATTTACTTTCATGACTTTGTCATTTTGTATCCAGCATTCATGCCAGTATGTGATGGGATCATATGCGACACTAATCAATTTTGTATTTATCACGTGTGTGCTTCAGGTGAGCTATTGTGTTTGTTAACTGCAGTGGCACATGCCTGAACATGGACTTTTCGAGCTACTCGGATTCAAGAACTGCGACAATAAGCAGAGCACTGAGAAGAGGGTAAGAGCTGATCTCTGATGATGAAGACTCTGAATATATTTTCTTGTAAAAGATGATCATTTGAGCTGATTATAAACGTTGGTGCTGAGATTTTGCACTGTGATCAAATGCAACACCTCGAAAAGTAAAACAGACCCTCATGAGGATCTAATAATGCTTCAGGCTGAAGTGCTTAACATTCATATTTTGAGCAAAATAGATCTGATAAGAATAAATAAAATGCTATTGAGTTACATAGAAATCCTGAATTTGCCTTTATTTTATTTCATGGGTGGCATTGCACAATATAAGCTATACTTACAAAAGCTAAATAAATTAGGACTATTGATAAATTTAAGGAGATATAGCAGGATTTTTTTTATTTTAAATGCAATGTTCCCAGGGGTTTTAACAACACGTATGTGATACACAATCTTTACACTATACTTGTATTTGTGTCTTGTCTTTGTCTTGAAGTTATTCTCTTTGAGAGAGCTTAATCTGTCTCATTCAAGGGAGCCAGCTCACATCCTGTCACATATAATGCTGGGCCAATCGCAAGTGCAGATTCCGTTTCCATGACAACTAACTGGCCGAGCTAAGGGTGGATGTTGTCAGTCTAAAAAAGCATTTACTAACTGTGACGTACACGCAAGACTCTAAAAAAAAACACCATGACAGCTATTTTTCCTCGTAAATACAGCACTCAGCCCTCAAATTAAATTTCGCTGTATCTGGTGCAACAGACTCAATACAAATAAGACTTCATCTCACTGATAACTTTCCAGAGCAATCAAGTGAGTGGCACTTATCAGAAGTTAAAGATGTCCAGGGTTGCCAATGCTAATCATAAGCCTACATGCAACAAAACTCAATATAGCTCTGCTTACCTTTTGGCTTTGATGCAGACACTGGCCAGTACTTTAAAGTTGCTTTGGATCTTCACGCTAGCACTACGGTAAGAGAGATTTCTCCAGACACACCTTCAGAACTAGACAGATTACAAAATAATTATTTGTTTTAATGTCACATTTAAAAGGTGGTCATGTGTTTCCATCCATTTTTTAATAGCACTTATCCTCATATGGGTCGCAGGTTGCCAGCCAATCGCAGGCAACATCAAGACAAACAACCATTCATATTCACATATGAAAAATTTACAGTTTTCCCAAGAAGCAATAGTTTTTTTTGCCACTGACTGAACAGAGCCTCTACTGATCAGGTAGTGCACTCCATTCGTAAACAATCGATGAACGAACATTAATCCACTCAAAGCAAAAGGGCCCCTGTGAAGTGTTTTATAAGCAAAAAAGGCACTTCTTCAAATGGCATTGGCTTGAAATGGTTCATCAATATAAGTGAGGACGCTGTCAGTAGTCTAGCCAGCATGCTGTTAATTTTCCTGCAAATATTCGCCAGAATGATTGATCATTTGATGATAACGCCCATCAAACAAATACACTTAACGCCTTTTTAAATCCCCTTCAAATATCTATCATGGATTGCACAGGTGTTGATGTGCCTCAACATGCAAGAGATGAACATTTGTGACAGCTTTTACAACCATAATCCATATAAACTCAACTCAGCACCATCCATTCATTTTCTCTTTACAGACTAATCAATATAAACTCTAATTCGTTCTCATCACCAATCAGAATGACAGATGCGCTTTTATTGAATTTGGATGCAAACCAAGTCAGATTGCGCAGAAAGCATGCATCCAGTGTGCCATTATGGTGACTCACGTCCTTGATGCTTGACTGCTCTGTAGTCACAAACATATCCAGCAGTCGGTCACGGCCAGTGGCGCCGTTGTCAAAGCAGCTGAGTCCAGCTCTTGTCACTCAGCACCACGTCTGGTTATTATTCATCCCGGCTCGTGCCCTTGATTCATACCATTAAAGTCAGTCCAATTTGGTCACTAAAGTCTAAATTGAATTCTTAATTGCTTCACACTAAAGAATCTAGGTAGCTAATTTATGCAGCGATGTAGGTGTATTTTATGGCTGTATTGCCCCATCGGGCCTAGTAAATTATAATAGGCCATAAAATCCTGCGCGGTTGTGGTCCATCCATGTTTCATTTGGAATAGAATTGAGGGCAATCTCATCATTGAAACTACGGCTCTGCTGTGTCTACACATGCAGATGGAACGATTCATTTTTGTCACCCCAGTGAATTCTTTATGAACTTTTGCTCTGGTCATCCACATTGATTTACATCTCTTTACATAAACAGATTGTGTCAGCGGTTAGCTATTCACCCATTCCTTTTCTGTCCTACTCATGCTAATTAGGGTCGCAAATGAGCTGAAACCTATCCCGGCTGACTCCGGGCGAGATGCGGTAGCTAGGCCATCCAATTGTAGGACAAATATACACAACTACTAATATTCACACCTCAGGACAATTTAGAGACTTCAGTGAACCCAACATGCCTGTTTTTAGATTGTGGAAGGGAGCTAGAAAAAACTTTTTTAAGACATCTTTTTTCTTTGCCTTGCAAGCACTGATTGAGATACACGCACTGTATGATGACTGTGAGCTCAACTCACTTTTCAACAATAGCACTTTGGCAAATTGTGAACAATGCTTCAAAGTCAACGTCAAAAGTCAAAGTCTGCTTTATTGTCAATTTCTTCACATGGTAAGCCACACAAAGAGATCCCACACAAAGAGATCCCACCGTCCACCAAAGAGGGTTCACGCTGCTTATTGTCAGTTGAAGTTTACTCTCAAACTAACAACACGAAACAAAAAGTACACCCTGTGTATTGAAAACAAACACTCAGTCCACTTGCATTATGTGAACATAAAACAGCATCTATATTGTGGTGTAAAAACTCTTAAATCAATGGATTGGATACAAGTGGTGCGATTTGACAAAAAATCACACTCAGTAATTTTGTAGTTTACAGCAACATACAGTGATGTCATGAATAAGGTTATTATTAGACTTAGTCTTTTTCAATTAACGGTCAAACAAGCAGATGATTGTAGTCGTATTTATGATAGTCGCTGATGTTAGATGTTGATGTTCTTTACAACTTCTTCTCTTCCCGCAGGTATAAAAATGACACACAGCTGTCGGTGTTTTCTTGCTTTTATTCCAGTGAGACAGACATATTTGAGGCAGACATGCCGGGTAAGTATATTATCTGCTTTTTTCATTCTGTTGTGGAAAATTGCAGATATTTCACCGCAGTCGGGACAAACTTCTCTAACAGTCCCGTTTGTGTTTACTGAATAACCTAAGCATTTTTCTTGCAACAGAAAGGCTCAATTTTCCATCAAGATACACAAAATGATCCTTTGCTTGCATTTGTCATCTCGAGATGTTTGATAGGGCCGAGCAGGTGGCACGCCAAGAGGCATTCATCCTACCTCCCACTTTCTCCACAGCCCGCTGTTCTGATAGTGCTTTATCTTCCAGATTACGACGTTCCATTATCCAAGGTTGGGGATTACAACAGCATGGAGTATCTTGTGAGGAATGTATTCCACCACTACTGCACTGTGACTGTAGAGTGTTGATGCATAGAGAGGGGCCTTTTCATCTTCTGTCTCACTTCCCTTGCCTCTTCTTTCATCTCACCACTTAAAGTTAATTCTTCTTGTATAATCTGTTCTCTGCAGGGTAACTTTGCATATGATTACAAGCACGGATTCGGTATGCTTACTTTGTGTGTGTATTTGTTTGAGAGACTTCAGCTCAAGTCCGAAACCCTCCATTACTGCAGATTGGTAAAATTGCACACCACGTAGCGCTATCTATTGCCTGTTTGGTTGCCGGCAGAAGTCTCAAATGTTTTCTTGCCAGATGCTCAAATGCAGCTTTGGCAATCTGGGTCTGATTCAAGCACAACAAAGTCACTATTTGCGCAACATTGCATTGATTGAAGATGCTTTGAACGGCAGCCTGCGTTTTCATGATTCATCCTCATACTTTCATTCCGTTGCACAATGGGCAACGGCATGGACCGGAGAGTCGGCAAACATATGACCTAGTTCCTTGTTGCAGTTTTTCTATGGTCTCGTGCACGTGGTGTCAGGGCCTTTATTTTGACAGCACTAAGCAAAGAGTCAGGTGACTCTGTGGAAGCGTGGAAATTTGACAGGAAGTTTATTCCTAGTTGACTTAAGTGCGAAAGGCAGGGTACACCCTGGACTGAATTTCTGAATGTCAATCATGAGCATGACTGCTACATTGTTTTTATCGGTCATTCCTCATATGTGTAAGTCAAAAGCCTGAATAGAATGGATTTTCTTGTGGACACAAAACTGTCTATAAACACGCTTCTCTTTGACACGCCATTATATACACAAGCCTGCGTTGAGAACATTTTATGAGCGAATTGTCTGTCATTATCCTACAGGCTTTCTTCAACAGATGCAGCTGTTCCCCCTTGGTGCTACAAATGTGCTGTCATAACTTTTCCACAGAGACTGCCGGTGTCTCTGTGTGCTTCCACACCTTTAAAAGCTGCAGAAAGCCATGAACGTCCTCTGTTCATTCTTGTAAAAGAGTATACTGACAGGATCCTGTACTGTAAACTGTATAAAGCAATTGTGTAAGAGAGCCATGAACACAATGCAGTCCTTGAGCATAGGTGTCAAACTCGAAGCCTGGGGGCCAGATCCAATCCACCAAATCATTTTATGTGGCCCGTGAAGACAAATGGTGAATCGACTTCACGTGTCAATATTAAAATTACAAATTGTCTTCACTTAGCAAAAATTTCTAGAAATATTTATTAGCTTTTTTTAAATCTTTAAACAGTTTTTAGTAGCCTCTGATTTCAAAATGTGTTATTCATCAGGTTGTTGTGTAGCCTATACTGTAAATGTATATACTACAAGGTGTTGACAGTGATAATGGCCCTCCAAAGGAAACTATGACCACGATAAGGCCCGTGACAAAAATCAGTTGGACTCCAGCAAAACAGTTTTTCCTTTCACCAAGTCAAAGTGTGCGTGTGCTTTAGTGCATCGATTTTACAGGGAATGAGGAGTCACTTTGATTGGCAGCGAAACAAGTCGGCTGTGTTCACGCCCACAACTGCGGAAAAAGATTATTTTAAACTGCGACAAGCTACGTGCATCTGTGAAAATGACAATACAAAGTCTGCCTTCCCCCTGCGCAGATTCAGACCAGCCTGATGCCAGACTTGTGCTAACTAACTAAAAAAACGTTTCCCAGCAAAGGAAGAGTTTCATTTCTATCACCCCATTCCACAAAGGCCAAAGGAAGGACAAGAGGGAAAAATAAAATTGTGAAATATAATCTGCTTCTTCCATGAATGACAGCTATTGAAGTGGCCGTGAGCACAATTGCCCCTTGCCAACTTCCCCCAGTGGCCTGCCTAAGGAAAAGCAATAAAAAACTATGCAGTTTTACGACTAGAAAGTTTTTGGTTGCTTTGGGAGTAAAGTAAGAATACCTAGTAAGTAAAAAAACAAAGTCGCTCTCTGTTAACCGTTCATTTCACTGAGAAGAGATGCAGCACGTCTGGCGAGAACGGTCAGCATCTTTAATTAGTCCCACTCCCGCCTGAATAATTAATACACGATTGCTTTTTTCCTGACCTTCTATGTTTAGCAGCTAGTAGAGGTCTCAAATTGTGTCTTTGTGTTTGTAGGTAGGACGTTAATCGTGTCATAACCGGTTATTGTCTTGCGGGGATGCACAATGCATCTCAGGAGGGACGAGTAAAGGAATAGTGGTCAATAATGAAAGATTAGACTTCCGAGTCCCCATCGGGGAAGCTCATTTTTGTTTGTTTGATGTCTGGGAAGTCTTTTTGTAAAGCCTTTACAAGAAAGACAAAATGCATCACAAGAACAGATGACCTTGCAAAGCTCATTCCACAAGGTAACACAGCGGGCGCAGGAGCAGAGACAGACAAAAGATGGGAAGATGTGGAATTCAAGAGCTCACAGAGAAGCTGCAAGAGACTCAGGGAGGCCTGGGAATATGGCCGTACAACAAGCTTCCCTACTTCCACACTTCCAACCTACTTAACATTGTGACCTACCTTTATTTACACACCCCAGTTTAAATGCCAGGGAGACCAAAACAAATCATTCCAAAGCTTTTTCCACCATTCATCTGAGTTATTATATGTATTAGTCTATTGAGAAAAATATTTTTGCTAGTGGAAGCAAAACTAGGCAGCTAAAATTGAGTTATTACTAAATTATCCTTTTGTAGTGTGTTGGTATGCAAGCACATTGGGGTTTGAAAATTGCACTCCAGTACAAGTCTGTCACTGTTTTTTTTTTTTTAAAGAACCCATCCCTGGAAGGATGCAGACACTGACATAATCACGTTTCCACAGTCATTGCTCCTTATGAATCACACCTCTGATGGGTGTGCGTGTGGAGCGAAATTAACAGTCTCAGCCTGATATTATTGCCCTGCAGTTCGAAAAAACCTGACTAATCCCAAAGTTTTAGACCCGAAAAACAAAATGTGCAGTTGTTAATTAAGTTGGCATCCAAAATGAACTTTCGTGTTTCATTTTTTGTTTTTCATCCATGTTTTTGTTGGCAGACAGATATGCTGGTGTTTTAGATGATAAGATGAGAGAACCTGCTGCTCTTGATGGGAACGTGAAGGTGTCTTGCATGTCTTTGTGTAGAAACTCTGGCTCACGGCTGATGTGCTCTTATCTTCTTACAAAAGATAAGCTATTTGTGTGAAAGCGCACAAAAGGAAATGTGGCGGCAGTGTACGGCTACAGTAATAACCCTGAACTTCAGTCCTGATCGATTACTCAAAGTAGACCTTTGTGTATGATAACAACGCTATGCATAGAAAAAGGGAATTGCCAAGCATGCTTCTGAAGATATCATTTAGCTTCTTTAAATAGGCTTCTATCAGCAATAGTACTGTATTTTCCAAACTATAAGGCGCACCGGACTATAAGGCGCACCTTCAATGAATGGCCCATTTTAAAACTTTGTCCTTATATAAGGCGCACCGGACTATAAGGCGCACCATTAATGCATCATGTCAGATTTTTAATCCAAATCAAATCATTCTCCATTTTATCTTTTTTATTTCAACTTCAGGCGCAACAAATTACTTTATAATCACAAAATAATGTATAAAAATACGGTAATACTCATCACAAAAATTAACTCATCCATATTTCCATGTTTTTAATATAAATATAGATATTTATATTAATATTATTGTTAGAATAGACCTCTTTGACACTTTAGCTAGGTAGCTTGAGTTGTACCGTTATATCGCTGTAACCTTTCTCTTAAAACTGGCTTTCCCTTCTCTATGACACTCTTTGCACATATGCAGAAATTGTCTCAGGGTCACACAGGCTTGGCAGAGTTGCTTCCCTTTGCTAATTCCAGAACAGTCAGCCAAGAAACTTTGTAAAGCACAAATCAAGTATTTCTTCTTTTTGTTTATTGACCAATAAAGAGCTCCTTTTTAGACTTTATAAATTTAAGGCTTTTATTGCATCATTGAGCAACAAGTTGTGATATGTTAAGAATAATGTGGTCGGAAAGATGTGAAGGACTGTCTAAGATGAATGTTTCATAAAATGACACCTTCAGCTATCCCTCAAGAGTCAGCAGTTCCTTCCGAGGCAGTGCATTAAGCACAACATTCCAAAGTAGGATACATCTACCAGACAAAGGATTTGGAATATATTGCCTTTGGTGCATAAACAGCTTTTCACTTGACCTTTATTGGTCATTGGATACACAATAAATGTGAATAGTTTGATATAGCGCGGGCAAATAAAACAGGTTCAGCAGGGAGTATCTTACGATAAATAATGTAAAGAGTGGGGTGTCTTTCCTGAAAGTGTCAGACTCTTTCTATTTTTTTGAAAAGCAATTTCTACGTGCACAGCTTTGTTAAATACACATTCATCAAGCACGCAAGAGGCTGTCTGGATCCCCTGCTTGTTAAATACAATGCCGCATAAATTGATCTCATTTTATTAGCGAGGCTTCCTGTTATTTTGCACAAGCCTCTCTGGAATAACAATCATCATAGATTTGACAAACTCTGTGCCGTTTCTTTGATGATCATGTGTTTCTTTACATGTTGTTTCTTGGATGGTCATATGTTTTTTGAAACTCAAGCCCCTTAATGCTATTTTCCAATGTTTTTATGCAGATTAAATGTCATTCATGTCTCAGGTAATTGCCAACAAGGGCTTCTCCACTATCTAATGTAATTTATAGTTTTCTTATGGATTAATTATTTATTTTAATCAGTAAAACACAACACGTCTAAAAAGTAAGCAAATAATATCTTTTGCACATGTGTTTTGTTTGCCCCCTCTTGTCATGGCAATTAAAAAAAAAAAAATAATGCATGACGCAAGTCAACATTGATATTGTATTTATTGTTTTAGAATGTTGTGAAAGAAGGTAATAAGCAGCATCTACTCTTCTCCATCTCAGTGTCCTTGCCAACTTTTCGCTTTGTGCTAGCTACCACTCAATGAGGCAGCTCAGCCGCCCACTAAATCTGGCTTCGTCTTAACCCCAGTAGAGCTGGTAGCTTTCACTTCACGATGGATCACGTCAGTATTCCAGCCGCAGCAAGCAGATGGTAAGATTCTGGTTCAACAGCAACCAGTACATGACACTTTGACCTCTCAGCACGCTTGGGCTGGGATACCGACGGGAGAACGAGTGATGCAAGATGAGCAAGCACGTTTTCAAAGACACACCTTCAGCCTTTGCATGTGGCCAGAAAGTTTGAGAGAAAGACAGCGGAGAGCAGTGCACTCAAGTTCATGTCTGTTCCCTCCGATGTGATGGATCCCTCGAGAAAACACTGACAGACAAGGGAGAGGCTGCTTTCAATTGCTACTTCCAATGCCTAAAAATCCACCAAGAAAAGTGCAGTAAGTAAATACATCTGAGGGTGGCTAAACTTTTTCTTCAAAGATCCACAACCAGAAAACTCAAATGATATAGCAAGGGCCACTTTGATATCCTTCACCTTCAACTTATTTTACCCACTAAAATCCGATCCTGTTGCAACATTTTCTCTTCTTTTCAAATATCGAATCCCTAGCATTTCTGTCAATCGTTTGTGGTTGTGTCTTCTATCTCAGGGGAACCATTTTGGGAAGAACATCATAACAATAAACATCACTGGAGTACTGCACACAAATATGAATAGAATATCATGAATAAATGAGTCAAGTCAGTCAAGTTGATGTTTATTTTTCTTGATTCTTGAACTACCACCTTCCTCTGAGACAAACCCGCAGAGGCAAACGGACAACCTTAAAGAGTCCCATGCATAAAGTGTGATTCACATGAGGATGACTGAGAAGATGAGAGAACAAGGGAGGGCTTATGTGGAGAGTATTGTGCCTTTGAAAGCCTTGAGAGGGCTGTAAATGCATATCAAGTGACACTAAACAGAAAAAGCTGTTCTGCTTATGTGCTGATGGGTTCTCTTGTGAGTCGCTGATTGACTGCACAATTGGATTTCCAAACTTTAACATCATTTAAATACACTATTGCTGATTACATATTTGTTGATATGATTCTCGATCGATGATCCACACAATGTGTACATGCTTTTTTATAGTGGGCAGACAGTGCTAGGATTTTATTGCACACCCGTACCTTAAATAAATACACAAATAAATAGTAACTTAAAACAAAACAGCAGATCAAACTGCAAAAATGTGATGCCAATGGTCGACCCAGTGCACAATCATGGGGTAAACAGAAGCAGTCAGGAAGTCCTTTTTTATGACAGTATCTTGATGTACTCCAAAGTAATATTTAGACTGGAACAATCTTTATGCGTTATCCTCCTGCTGTGGGTGATGCACGTGTTTTCGATTCAACTCGGCGGCGCTACAGAGGCTCAGTGTTTGAATCATGTCCAATTGCTTCTGCCCGGCGCCGTTGAGATAAGCTCTGATTTATCAAGTTAAAAAGTGTATGCGGATATTACTGACAGACCATTGAGGCTTAATACACCTGCTGTTGTCTATAGTTGAGTTCATGCACAACAGCTGGATATTCATAAAATTATATCATTAAGAATGTGACACTTTGGAAGATGTGCTCAACTAAATTATTTTGCTTTTCTAAGCCAGCTGTCTCGTATGACTGTGATAAATATATGCATTTAAAATTGACTTTAAGGAAGCCATGTATGAAATGTGTTCTAGTCAAGAATCATTGAGCGCTGTTTTGTGTCTGTGCACACTTTTAACAGATGCTTTTAACACAATCGTAATTAATAGAAATTTGGAGTGATTGGGAAATGTGTTTTAGTTGACTTCCTGAAAATGAAGTGCCATGAAAATTTGTTTTAATAGGAAATTGTTGTATTTTCATTACTTGTGAAAAAGGTTGTGGCATGACTTTTTGTAAGTGCTCAACTCTTACACATGCTTTAAGATACTCAAATTGTAACGTATTACGATATTATGCTTGTTTTGTTTGCACAATTTCCATTTGGAATGGAAGTTTCAATGAAGAGAATAATTATTACTAGAGCTGTGCAACAACGCAGCCATGCTCAATTTGTTAAACCGGTTTAGAGTGAACCAACAGCTAACTCGGCTCAAATGAGATGAAACAGTTCCACAGAACTTGTTGATTGATTTATTAATTCGACATTTCCGTTCTTAATTTGCTCCTTCTGGTGTGATTGTGTTTGGGTGTGTTTATACATTGCTAGGCATCGAGAAGTGGAATCCTTTATGTCAATAAAAAATACCCAGATGGGCTTTTCGCTTTGATTTTTCTACACAAATTGCACCTCTGACCAAAACCTTGACTGTGCTATTATTTTTCGGAATGGAGCAACATAAATACAGTAGTTACCATACATTTTAACCAATTCCCGATTGCTTCCATGAAGGATTTTTATTTACACACATTATAACAAAGAAATACCCTCAATGTATTTTAAGTGCTGAGTAAAAGGTGCAATGTGTTTTTTTTTTTAAATGTACATTTCAAACTCCATCATCTTCAAGTGTTCATTGCGACTAAAATGCATGGATTATGATAACCCAGAAGTAAATGTAAATGTATGGGTCAGTAGTTGTTTTTTTTAACACCTAAACAAATTCAATTAAATTAAAGGAAACATTACATTGTTATCAAAAGAACATTCCTTCCCTTCCAGTGTTTTGTTTGGAGTAAAATCCAAAAGACAAATAGTCCATATAATGTCATCGTCCTTTTGTGGATGAATTATTCACATTTTTCAATTTCTTCCGATGAAGGTTTTTATTTTCTAGAACCTGACTTAGTTGAAATTGTGCTGTCTTTTTGACAAGTTGTCATCAATGAGACACCTACATTGCCGGCTGAAGCGTCCTTGACGATGTCTCTTTCACAGACCTCATAAATAAAAGCCACCTCTCCCCAATCTGTGCTTTGATATAATACATTAACGCGGCTTTGTCCATTTCTTGGAAAATGTCACACTCATATCTCGGACCTCAAAGGCCATCTTCATCAATGCTTGTTCAAGACTCCGAAGACAAACGCCTGCAACAGAAAGGCCATGACATGATGAGAAAGTGTGTTGAAAAAGATTAGAAAGCAGTTTGACAATCTCTGCTGCATGGGGATTTGACTGCACTACATATTTGGTTTTGGTTGATATGTCCTTACGCAACATCTTTCCACTGTAGTGTGTATAAACTGCTTCCTATATGGGTGAAAATGCTTTTTTAATAGGTTGGTGTTTGCTCCCGTAAGTGGAAGCTGCCTATTCAATAAACAAGCTCCATCCCTGGTGGTCATGGCAACAAAAGCCACAGTCGGTCTTGTAGTAGCAGTAAGCTTTGGGGGTGGGGTTTAGTGGAATTTACCCTCCACTTACAGGGACACCCTCTCAAACAGACTAGTGTAAAAAGCAGGAATTATGTGCGTTTAGACTGAAATAACATGTCTTTATGATAGTTTCTAAAGAGCAGTAGGGATTCACTAGGTTCGGCGGTGTTAGCAGGACAACGTGTAACTCGGCGGTGGAAAAAAAACGAAATATACATAGAACAGTGCTGATGTGACTATCAATTAATCAGCAAGATATTCAGATGTTTTTTTTAACCCTCTCATTTGAGCTTTCTTTCCATTTTGACGTCAACCCTTAACAACTGTGTTGAAAAGACACAAAAGGCTTGATTAATAAAACATGTGTTGAATAGAATCTAATCATGGTTTTACAGTTTTGAAGCAAATGCAAATCTATAAAGATTTGTTAGTTACAATGTTCAGTAATTCTTTTTGGTTTTGAATGTTAAGTTGAATGATCATCCTCAGGTTCATTATAAGGTCTGTCTTACCGGGAGAGAGACATGGTTAAATCTCCACATTTGGGTCTGTGAATCCGTTTTTCCCTTCGTTTACGAGGACAGGCTTCTCTGTTCTCGTGTGCCAAACAAGTATCTGATGATGAAAAGAAAAACAAGGAAAAATATGAGCAACCTGCGCTCATTCCGTTATCGCCGTCTTTCAACTACACTCTGCACCATACTGATGCTGTGTTAAAAGCTACTTGAAGGCAGACGGTGTTGGAGATGCGAGTGAGGAGAGAACATCACAGGAGTGTCTGATCAATAGAGAGACAGGCAGGGTTATAATATAAGGAGTTTTGGATTCTTCATTCGTTACTGTTTATTTCATTTTATAAATCATATATATATATATATATATGTAAGCTTTTTTTTTTTCTTTCATTAATAAGACTGTTTTGTTCATTTTATTTTTATTAACTATAACCTTGATTTCAAATGACATTTCCGCAAAAACAAGCTGACAAAAGCGACATAAGTGTGTAGGTGTTAACTCGCATTTGCCCTTTCTTTTCAAAAACTCTTCCAAATGTGACACATGGTGAGGCCACCTCATCGATTTTTAACTCTATGGAGGTGAGTGAGGTGAATCCAAAATATTTTTCTTCTGGTGAAGCAATATTTGGGCTGCTTGCTTCATGATAAACATTGTACGTTATACATTCTCTGTCCCCATAAAATTTATAGGACCGTATGTTGTACCTGACGATATGTTTTTACCGACAAAGAAATACAAAAATGCAAGAGTAACAGCGATGTGATATTTTTCACTCTCCATGTTAGGCACAGCTATGTTCAGTTTCATGGCACTGTTTCAAATAATGATTTATGATTGAATTCTTATTTTATTTCAACATGCATAGCCCACAAAAATGTACGCATTTGTTATCCCTTTAATAAAGAGGAACCAAAAGACATAAGGGTTATCCAAAACAACAGCATATTTTATAAACTCATACACTTATTATATGAAATAAAAAAGGCCTCCCAATTTAGCTATTTAGTTATATACCCACACTTTTTGGGAAGGGATTTGAGTCAATCAACTTGAGGCCCATACTATTTCAGCCAATACAATTGATTATATATCCCAGTTCTAAATAATTATTAATATTTATAACAACGGAGCCAAGGACGCTTTTTTTAAAGATAGACAGAGTGACCTCCTTGCTGTCATCATGCTGCGACTATACTGAATAATGCATTGAGTCTCTTAGATATGCCGGGTAGCTCACTCCCACTTTGTGCAGGTATAAACGAGGTTAATAGTCATACTTGCAAAGCAGCCCAATACAAAACTTCCCCCATGTTTTGTCTCCTACATCTAAATCCACACCTTCTTTCAGTCGTCCTCATCTGTAATCAGCGCAGTGTCCTGACCTCGCTATTCCCCACAGCCCCTGTTCCGCTTCCTCAGCGGTTCCCCGGTTTGCCTGCCTTTCATTTACCCCTGTGGATGGCTGAGGGAGGTCAAGAACAGGCTGGCTGACAGTATCTTTTTCTGTCTCTATGCGCTCTGTGTATAGATGCTGGCAAGCTGAAGCCCTCTGGCTGACTGGAGAGTACTTTTCTGGAGTGCACACTGCCCATGGGCCATGAGCAGGGATGGCGCATAGACACTGCATTATATATTCTAATTGCTTGTATGTCCACATAACCGATGACAGAGTCCCCTCAAACTCTTAGTGCAAGGATGCGGAACATCTGTTCTCTATGAACCATACTCCATTTATGAAAACATAATGCTACAATCGAATAAATGTTTAGGATCACAAAGAAGATGGAGTGCCAAATGGGGGACAATCTTGCATCCACACGTTCAGTTCTATGGACAATTTAGCGTTATCAATGAACCTGACATGCATGGTTTTAAATGTGGAAGGAAAATGTGTCGATTATTAAATGAGTATGAAGTGATTAAGTGAAGTTAAATACATTACATTTGCACTTAATGTGCATTTTAACAGATCATATCTGTTTTATAATCCTGACACAATCTTGTGAGGCTTCCCTAACCACTAGCAGCTCAGCGCCAGTAAAAGTATAGTACGAACCATAAAAAAAAAAGCATTGAATTACCTTAGTGCAATTGGCTGCTTTGGGTTCCAGGTCGTTGAGTGTGACAAGTTCCCGCAGCAAACTACTCTCCTGGTAGCCTCCCTTCACCCCGCGAAGCTTGAAGTATGCCTGAGGCTTGAAGAGGATGAGCCTCAGGTTGATGGCAAAGCCGGCCATGTCGATGGCAAAGGGCCGATGGGGGTCGAACACTGTCTTCCACCCGTACACTTTCCCGGCCGCGTTGACCTTAGGGGACTCGTAGCGCAGGCCGCCCACAAAGGCCACGGGCCACACGGAAACTTTCTGAGTTGATCGCATCTAGCAAGGAGGAAAGTGAAAGGAGGGAGGAAGGGAGGAATTACTCATGTGAAAGAGTCTACACGACAGTGAGACTAAACACGTTGATGGAGGACTTTTAGAATTGCTGCTGTTATTCATGGTGAAAGATGGTGACTATTGAGCCGACCATAGTGCCGCGAACAGCTGACACATTGTTAGATGAAGGCCCATGACATGTATTGCTCAACAGCTGGCCTACAATGAAGACAATTAATTAGCAGAGGTCATAATTAAAGAGAATAAGTGTGAATGATGTGGTGCGGCTACACCGTTGGATGGGTTCACAGACTGACCGAGAGGATTCTTTGTGTCATTTGTCTTACTTTGTCATTTAATTAAACGCAGTGGCGTTTTATATGGAAAGAAATGGATGGGCACCAATCACTTTCGATATAGTGTTGCTCTCCACAATGAAAAGATCAATGTCATTTTCAATGCAAACACAGTGCCATTCAGGGTCCTTGGTAGGATTTTGTTTTAATCATGGATAGACAAATCCGGGTTACTTTGCCACCATAGGAACAGAAATCCATCAAAAACAGAACACTATATGGCCAAATGCTGTGGTTTTATTTCTTTTGAGCTGAGACAAACACACACACACCACATTATATGTCAGTTGGGGACACGGAAGTTGTCAGGTGTGCTGGGCAGAGAACGTGACACAGAGCTTGAAGGAAATGGCAATATCAGGAGCAGCATTATAGTATCTATAAATGTTTGCCACTTGGCTAGGGCATTTTTAAAGTGTGTCATTCATAATATATAACGTAATTGTTTTGCGCTTTATGGCAGGTCATTAAACATTGGTCCATTGTGCTACCTTCAAGTTATGAAAGGCAACACAAATTGTGCGTTAATTAGCAATGTCTATCCATCGAGTAAACAGAATGTGGTTCCACTTTGATCGGCGTAAATAAACAAATGTCTGGCTTCCTGTGTCTTTTTGAGCTTAGAGACATTTAGGTAGTTCTCTAATCATGATCGACTTTGCTTACGTAGCTTTCAAATGAATGAATTTAAAAACAAATTGGGAGATGTTACTCACTTTCACCAGGATGAACATGATTTTTTTTTAAATCTGTGTATGACAAAACCCTCAAAAAGACTAATTAGACTATGAATAATCACAACTTGGATGAACAGATGTTGTCAGTCATATTTTTCTTTCACTTTCATCACTTTACAACCACACAGGCAAGAAGCAGCTGCAGCCTTAAAAGTTTTGTTTAAAGAGAAAGGTTTTTGAACAAGCAGTAATTTAATCAAAGTCTCGACTGCTGAAATAATGATGTCATTGCCTCCCTTGTGTATAAAAATCAAGGTGCAGTATAAGAAGAAACAGCGATAAGACAGAAAGAATCTGTTCACCAAACATTTTACATGTGGTAATAATTCACTCCATATGCGCTTTGAAACCCTGTTGCAAACTGCCTTTCAATATTTTTTTTTAATTCCATTCTGTGTGTTAGATGGCTGTGTGATCTTTTGGGCTGCTCTGTGGTCAAGCTCACCAGATCACAGCAGCAGAGTTTGAACAGCATGAAGCAGATTGGATGCTTGTGGGACTTTAGAGGAGGGAGGCGTGCTGTGTCAGGCACCTAGATGCAAATTGGCAGGATCCTTTGTCTTAATGAGCTCTGGGCTTTAATAGTTTTCATTTGAGCATCCATGTGTTTGTTGCTACTATAATTTTATATAAAGGCACATTTACTGTTTTTGATTGTGCATTCTGAACCAATTATGTGGGACATAAAACTACTACTGAATACAAACAAGTTATTGTACTACAAACAAAAACAGGACAACTACCACCGGGCATTGTGCAACACACATTTGAGTTACAAGACAATTTTAGAAACTAAATTTGAAATTACCATTCATTTCAAGGTCTAAAATGGTTTAAAATATGTACTTGCTACAATGTGCACAAACAAGCAGCTTTCCTGCAAGTTCCACTCAAACACAATAATATAGCACATGATCAAGGGTGGCATAGGGAATGTCCAGAGACTTGACATGTTCCCTTCCGGAATGAAAATGTGAAAATGAATGTTGCTCAGCCTCGATTTGGGGGAGGGTGGTGATGATAAGGATGGGCCGAAAAACACACAAGCAGGCAAGTAGCTTAGCCTTACTGTATGTGTTTAACAACTGATTTTCTGAAAAAAGCTAAAAAATATCACATTTTATTGGACTGACAACAATTATAATAATTAAGGATATTTTAATCACCACCAGGTGGTTCTTGATTAATGTTAGTTGGAATAACTTCATGTATGTTTTCTATTTTATTGATTTATCCAGAGTATATGTTGGGCATAACATGTTACAAAGGTACAACTAGAATTAGAGTAAATACCAATAAGAGCAATGTCAAGATCCACAAATAAAATGTCTCTCAACAATTATACGGAGTTGTTCCAATCTAATGCATTACAATGCAATATAGCGCAAAAAAAAAAAAGGAGAATAAAAGATTAAAGCCTATTCTGAATCTGTATATCAGGAGAGGTAAGAGTGAAAGCTATTATATTCTAATATGTGGCTATAAGATTGTGTAAGATAGTACAAAAGCTGAATGAAAATTACACACAACAATCAATATCATTTTAAATTTGTTGTGTTGCCAGTACATTGTCTTGCTGAAGGCCATTAGTGTATTAAGTGAAAATGAGAATACAGCAGTTTTAGAGATGGAAAAAAATGCAGACTTTATAACGTATTGTCAATGATTTCAAGTAGCATTGCAATATAACTAGTACTATTATACGATATAACACATGACATTTTAAAGGCAGTTATGCAGTAAGGTCTGGTGTTGATGTGACTCTTATGTTCAGTCTGCATAATTTTATTTTACATTGTTGAAGTTGTCTGCGCATTAAGATTGAGGGAGCGTTTAAGAAAAGTCTGTTCAAAAGAATAGAAGAGAAAAGGCAAGTATTCCATGCGCAATCCTTTGGTGTGCAAAGATGATAAGAAAAATCAATTCTGTCTCTTATGCTTTCTTGCGATAAGCGATTGTGTCAAAACAAACTAAAATATGCTGCAGTTGTTTTAATTTGAGTACCTGATGTGTTGGCCATTTTTTATTTTTTTTTAATTCTGTTGAATGAACATCACATGTAGCGTTGCAAATGCAGATATTGTTCTCTACTGCAGACACACAGAGTCAAATGGCATCCTTTTTAATTTCGCACAATATTATTGTCGTTTATTTTGATATGCATTCTTCGGGGATGTGACAGAGGCAGCTCTATAATTACATCGTTTCGACAGCAGAGTAAATATAAATGTATTATAAATGATGATAAATAATTTATTTGGGTTGGAAACAAACACTTTTATGGTGACTCAATAACTTGCAGAAAAAATTACAATTTAAAGAGTTTCTTTTTTGGTTTTAATTAAAGGCATGGCCTGAAATTTTGCATTTAGAAAGAGATCAATCACGCTCAAGGCAATAACAGAAATTTACTCAGCATTTTTTATAGTGTTTGGGATACTACACTGGAAAATATTTGCCTTTGTGATATTTGTGTGGGTAATTGACACTTACTGTATACTGGAAACCAGAATTTGAAAAAAAAAAGTCAAACATACAAAATTAAAAAATAACAAAATTTTAATTTAAAAAACGGCATGTGCATCAAAGCGTTTACTGTGGCATTTGTTTTGCTTTTTCTTTGACTTTTTTTTTTGCAACAAAGGACGAGTGAGCTCCTCTCCTAATAGGTTGGTGTGGATTTTAAAATGAACAGCAAAACCTCATTTTGTTTGCAGCTTTAGGAAATGCTGACCTCATTTTGAAGTGCATTCGGCACCGAGACTCCTTTCAAACCTTGTTTGCACAGTTGTCAAGCCACAGACAACGGTTATATTTTCTCTGGTGTCAGCAAAAGTCACCGCAATCGGATTTGTGTCTGACTTTGTTTTTATCGTCCACTCTTCTTTTCTGTCGTCTCTGTCCTTTCAGGGCTGTTAACGCCGCCACATAAATGGGCCTGTTGGAGGTGATGGAGCGCTTTGGAAGGAGACTGAGCACTTTGGCTGATTTCCAGGGAAAGGTAACGACAGGCCGTGTCAATACTTGACACTCCGCTCACCACAGGCCCCCCTCTGGACCAATACCGAAAGGACGTGACTCACGTATAGTCGAGTAATTCCGATGACGTCGAGATGGATGGCTGGTATGTGTTCATTATCTAGCCAATCTTCTTCGCACACGTTCGGAGCAAAATAATGACTGGTCTTTTGTGAGAATTGTGTGTCATTATGTATCTCTGTCTCCTACAAAGCAACCTGACTGAGCAACGCTCTCTATACTGTCATTGGTTTTCCATAAAGCACAAGAGTAACAATGAGCATTCAGTGACAATATAGGGTCAATAAGGACACTTTGAAGCTTCTGATTATGAGCTGCCTAATCAATGCACCGATCACCCATACTTCCAAGCAGAGTGGCCACAGAGCTTTCAACCCCTTATTACGTACTCACTGAAAAACAACATAAGTTCTAAAGTCAAAAACGCTTGAGGTTGTACAATTTGGTATGAACTGTTTCACAAAAAGAGCTTTTAGGGCTTTTAACCCTTTATTACGTACTCACTGAAAAACAACATAAGTTCTAAAGTCAAACACCCTTGAGGTTGTCCAATTTGGTATCAAGTGTTTCACAAAAAAATCCCCCAAAACAGTGGTGTCTAAATTGCCATCATGAGTGATGTCACAGTACAGATGTTAACAGACCTCAGCTCAGCCAGCATAATAAAATGTGCTTTGAGACCTACCACGGACCCAATTTAGGAGATTTTTTTAGATATGAGTCATTTTTTGGATGTTTTTTTTTCCCGGCTCAACTGATTTTACACCAAGGAGCAGCTTCTGGAAAGAGGCTTCAAGCTGTTTATTGCCACTCACAGTCCACTGTCAAATTAAAGATGATAATGAAGTAGAAACAAAGACAATTGCACTTTGTGTCATGTTATCCAATTGATCTGCTTTTAGTAAATACGTTGAGCATAACGCTAACCAATGATGCAAAGAAATGGCATTGTGTCACGCTGGCTTGTATAACCTTTAAAGCAATAGATAGTTGCAAACAAAAAGTTGGTTAAAACCTATTGACTGATAATATGACAATACTCATGGGCATATTCTTTATCCTCCGTGAAGAATGACTGCAAGGGGTTTTGATTGGCTCCAAGTTAATCTGCATTGTCTGTATTATACTGACTCCAGGTGGCCAAGGTGCACACACCAGAAGGAGCCGCACAATGGCAATTGTATGAAAGCAAAAAAATGCAGCACACTATGTATTTTGTTTTCTCATTACTGTTATGCTATTTTTCTTACAAAACTGCTAAAATCTCGAAACAACTCAGCATGACCTCATTATCCCTCAGTCAAGCAAGCATCAATAGATGAACTTTTTGCTTTTCTTTCCGTGGCTTTTAACAGTCACAAAAAAGGCTGGTCAGAAGACAAGAAAGTGAGAAGAAAAAAAGTGTGTGAAGCAAGCAGACATAGGAAATGGGCACTAACCTCCTCAAACAGCTCCAGACTGTAAGTGTTGTCGTCATCAGCAAAGTAGACTATTCCAGCTTGAGTGCTATTTACGTTGAAGGTCTCCCTCAGCCAGCGGAGTGCCAGATTCCTCTGCATGGTCCCCCGGGGGATTCTAGGGTCCCTTGTGTCCCCTCGCAGCTTATAGTTCCTGGGCGTCTCGACATTTAGGTGGGTGTAGTTGAGGCCCGTTTCTCGGAGGAGCCGCGTGACGAGAGGCGTCCTCCTTTGGGAATCCTCCACCAGGATCCAGTGCAGATTGGGAATGTGGAGGAAGGTGTTGGCGAGCCGCGTCAGCTCGGCCTTTTGTACAGGTCGACTGTACGTGGGCGTGATGATGTGGATGGTGGGCAGCACATCAGACCACGGCGGCGGCCGTGTGTACACATACTCAGTCCTCACCACCTCCACGATGTCCTTATCTGAGGCGCAGTATTCCTTGGAGTCTCCCGCTTGGCCACCTGCCTCCCTCTTGCCTTCAACACCGTCATCTGCAGGTTTGAGAAGACACATCAGGCATTAGTACAACCAAGGGCTGTCCTTGTGTAAGCTTGCCTCAGGTGACTTAAACCCAAAGTGGGTAAAGTGTACCTGAGAGTCGGTGGCGAACCGCAAGCCTCTCTGGAATGATAAAGATCTCTTTTACTAGGTGGTGACATGCTGCAAAAAGTGAAAGCAAGCACCGTGAGAGGACAACACAGCTGACGGATGGAGAGACCGCACTAGAAGAGGATGGAATGGCAGAAAGAAGCCTTTTAATCCTCAAACATTGACTTTGGAGTTTCCCCTATCAGGAAGGAAAAGATGGTGGATTGACTCCTCTCATGTTGAAGTGTCAACATGTCCACTCTTATCTACTAACTCGCCTGCTGTGCTGCTGTCACAAATGTTTGTGCTCACATAATTTTTGTGAAGGCTATGCATCGTCTAAGGGGCAATGAAAACATTTTCATGTGGAACAAGTTTCATTTTTATAGCCCCTATGCACATCAAGCAGATGTGTGTCTCCACCTGTTTGCCTCAAGAGGACCTGTTTTAGGATTGCAAGATTGAAAGAGCAAAAACAATCCGAAAGAAATTAAGTTGAAGCAAAGTATCTTCAGTCAAGTGGAAACGGAGTGGAAAAGTATATTTCATAATGCAAGAAATCGATCCCGGATCGGGTATACAAAAAAGTGGATCAAAAATGAATTCCTATAAAGTCTCTAAGCCAAGGAAAACAATATTAGGGCTTCTGACCAGAAGGTTTTATCGAAGTCGATTTTGCAGTTTTTATTTAATCCTTCCAACAACGGACCACTAAACAAAAGCCACACCTGTCAAACGCTGTACTTTGAAATTGTTCTTTAAAAAGCATCCTAAAATTGATTCTCATTCAAAACATTAAACTTAGCGTAAAAAGACATTGATAAATTATTTGCAGTAACCGCAGTGGCAATGGCGTTAAGAAGCCATTTTTCTAGCTACAATGCAAGTTGCGGTCAGGCTGTGGGCAGCCATGTGCTTGGTTCCACCTCAAGGGACCAGACCAACGTCTTGAGCCGCAATCCTTGCCGGAACCGTCACGGTCTGTGATCCTGACAGGGGTTCCCATTTGGCAAGAGTGAGGGACCCACGAGCAGGATTGAGCTACTTTGACCTCTGTGTGCTTATTTCACAGAGTTGCGGCACCCCTTCGCTTGAAATCACATTTCACAGCAGCACAAGGATCTTGTCTTTGGTTGATCCTATTAATATTTCAACAGCCTGTCTTTTAGCAGGACACTGTGCACTGTATTTAAGATTTCGATTAAAACAGCTTTTCTTCGTCTTTTTGTCATTTCTCATGCAAACGGAAAGCCAATTGGAGTTTTTCTCACATATCATTTTTATATTGTGGGAAATCCTATTTGCAGGCAAGTTGCTTTTAGCGCTTGAGACACCAACTTAACCGCATTGACTAATTTGCGATGATCAGAAGTGGAATATCATACGACATTAATGTGTGACCAGGATGTGTTGCTGTGTATGATTCTTTCACACATTCCTGAGCCTCACGCTTCCAGTATTTAGTCCACAGAATCAATTACAAAATTTTCTTCTATTTACATCCCATTAAAGAACGGCGAACCAAATGTTTATAAGTTTTTTAAGATCCGTAGTGCTCCTTTATGTGGTATAGAAATGAAATCAAAACTATCTAACTATTATGTTCTCATAAGAAATGGCTTTTACACAAAAATATCCCTATGGTAGTAAGGTTGTATGCGATAAAATGCATTTTTGAAAATAATATTCCCATCTTTGATTAAATATTAAAAGTATTACTTCCTGAATTTTTCCAACCGTGCCAAATGTCGGAGAATCAAGAGTGCCTTCTGTAATCAACCAAAAGCTTAAATCGTATCACACATTCACGATATGATGTTTTTTTTATGTTTTATATTTTGCCAGATGGTGATCACTTCCTGTCATCAAGACATGAATGTTAACATTGGAGCATCTAAAAACTAACATTCTAATCCCAACACTGTGGTCATGATGGAGATTATACAATTATAGAACAGTATTTTATTGAAACAGAATCGGTGAAGATATTTATGCTGTCATTTTGCCGTGACTAAAAACAATCTTCGTCAAGAGTTCATCCTCGGAGCTATTCGCACTTGAGATATAAAAAAGGATTTTTTTTTTTTCCCGTGCAGCCATAGATTAACACAATCTGCTGATGGCCAGATGTTCACAACAGCCTGCCAGCGAGAATGGTGCCAAAACCTCCAGCTCCTCTTTATAAGCGCTCACAAAAGCAAGCCTGTGAGCAGTCGGGGTTAAATAACAGTGAGGATATTTGGTTTTGTTTCACACTTGACAGTTTCCACGCTGCTGCATGTCATACAATGAAGAGATATTTTATGTCACTGTATTTGCATTGGTTTTTGTGTATTAACTCCAATTTGAGATCATCCATCAAGGACAAAGAAATGCATTGATTTGCTGGCTATCTAATTTGGCTTTGTTTACCCAGAAGCTTACTTGACATTTCACACTGTGGGTTTGTGGTCTCAGAGGAGAAAGATTGGGAGCCTCATGAGTATGATGTGCTAATGAACTGCATGTTGTTTGGGCTTCATTAAGCTAATTGCTGGACGCATTTATGACATTAAATACAGCTTAAATGAACTCTGTAATTGAGGAATGGTGAATGTCAGTCGATAAAATTGGGAAATGGTTCAAGCCCAATAGATAAAACACATGATGGATTTACCTTTGATTGATTAGGATGGTAAGTAATAGATGGAAAGTGCTTGGCAAATTTATAGGCCACCATCAACTATTTGTTTCAGAGATCAGCAAGAACTTAACAGCAATATGGATTTTCAGAGAGCCATCAAACTATTGTGAAGAAGAAGGAGGAATTTCAAACTGAATTCATCGTTTCATGCACACATTTGAGGTGGCTGACAAAGACATTTGTGGGATTCTATACATTTTTGAGTCCCAAGAAACTTTGCAATAATACAGAACATTTCCTTGACAGTTTTTTCTTTTTCTTTCGAGGTTTCGGTTTTTCTGGTTCGTATCTTTCAATGAAAATAATCTGAAACACTGTTTTGTTGTATTTTCTTCTCAATTCTTGCAATATCATGTTCGTATGTTGATTTTTTTTGCGTATAGATAATAGTGTGTAGATTTGAGTGAGGCATGAGAGCCTCATCATGCACTCCATGACAAATCTACAACTGGATAAATGTTGTTGAGCCGTAATGAAGCAGATGGTCATGGCAAGAGAGAGCCTCTACATGAGCAGGCTCCATATCTAAGCTTGAAGCACGGTGTGAGGTTCGAGGACCCACTTCGGCTTCAATATGGCCTGTGGAGTGTGGCTGCAATGCGTACCCTTGTGGATGGCGAGGAGCGGAGCGATCGCGCTTTGGTGCCAAACTGTGATGAGCAGAGTCCAGGGTAGCACGATCAACACGATGGCAAGAATATCTCTTCTCTTCGGCATCTCCAGGATTGGTTATTTGGCTCTGCATTACCTGTGGAGAAACAAAACATTATCATCCTTGTCTGTCTAGGATGGACATGTGGAAAATAAACTTTAAACATGTTGTTGAATTTTAATTGCTAGGAAATGAGTGGTGCATTTACTGTGCCTTAATTTGCATTTAACGACTCAGGAGCAGCATAATAAGCACTTGAGCTCACCCACATTCATATGGGATGAAATTTGAAGACAACAGAACAACAGGGGGGGAAAGAAGTGATTAATAGACTTGTGTTGTTTGGCAGAAGCTTGTACACATGGGGAATGAGATTGTGGAGCAGCAGAAAATTATAAAAAACAGAGTGTCTCTTAATGTCTGACTGCCAACAAAAAGAAGGTCAGCACTGCAGGAGGAAGCCCTGGAGCAGGAGCCGCTGCCAATCGGCATCATTGAAGAAGGGTCAAGCCCCCTTTGCTAAAGATATTCGCCATACATAATGAAGGGAAGAAAGTCACCAGAAGGTGCTTTGGCCCACAGCCAAAGTCCTAACCAGACAATCAGAACCTTCCACAGTACAATCTATAGCAGCAGATGTTGCCGTAAGTGTTTCTGGGCTCTTTGTCTTTTTTGTTTTGTTTTGTTTTTTGTTTGATGAAATTATAATAAAAATTAACATTCAAATTCACATACAAATACAATACAAATACATTGGGTGCCTAATAACAATTTTGGGGGCTTTGTCGAGTTGATCATACACCGAAATGAATAAAGTCCCATTTGGTTTCTCTTTCCTTCTTTTACTACAAAGTACAATTTAGTGGTAGCTCTCGTCCCTCTCCATCTCTCTGGGAAGCATTATTCAATGGATGGCTCAGCTGGTTTCACGTCGAGGTGAAGCTCCTCACGGGTGAAGGAAAGAAACCTCCAAACTATGAGGCAGGAGTGTTAACCACCACAACTTGTTTATCTTTGAGACCTCCAGACTAAAGAAATATGACATCGCTAAAAAGTACCGTTATGAAATGATGTACAAAGGTAACAGTTTTGTTTATGAGCTCATATCATAGATGGCTAATTCAGTACGACTATGAAAGAGTCAATTAACTGAGGCTTGCATCCTTATTGTGGAGCTTGTCAAATAACGGGAGCATTATGCAGTTACAAAAATGATAAACACAACCAAATGACAGGAGAATAAAGTAGAAAAAAAAAAGTAGTGTTGTAATCAAAAGACTGATCACTCCTATACGTAAATTAAATTAAATTACGCCATCCTAAACATTAAAATGCAAAATCTGCACACAAATATATTCAAGTTTGCAATGTTTAGAGTGCATTATTTATGTGTTGCTATTAAAGTGTATATGTTAATGAATATGTTATATGTTACATATATGTTATGTAATATGTTTTGAAAACTCAATCTTTGTATAGCTGGTGAGTATATTTAAGTTTTGAATTCCATTCACGTCCATCCTTTCATATACCCATTGAGATGCAATTTTATTCATGTATGTATATATTAATACTACATAAGTGTTTTGGTATACATTTAGTAAGTGTATCCATTTATTTTCTACCTCAATTTGACTGGTACGGGTTCACCAATACGGTATTTTATCTAGATGCTTTCTGCTTTCATTAACTGAGAAATATACGTTTTTGTTATTCAGTAAATTAATGATCTCTATTTTTCCTGGTGAATGCAGTACAAGCAGCCAGCATTGGCTTTTTAATTACCTCTGTGTATTATACAAAGTGCTTTGCTTTTTTGTCGCTTATTGTGTTTCTGTAATGACCACTTGGTTTGTCTTTACGGTGTTTATGATATGAGGACGTATCAAATGATGAGAAAACTGTGCTACTCACCCACAGTCAGAACTGGATCATGGCATCACAGGTGATGCACAGCTGGGAAGCCTACAGAGCTTGCTGGGTGAGCTACGTAGCAGCAACATCATGCATCTTCTTCCTCATTTACTTCCACATGCAGTCACACAGGCAACTCCTTGACCATGTCTGCAGGATGAAAACATTTCTTCAGTCATCATGTCATAATATTCATTCATCAATAGACACATTTTGACTTACACGGTTCCCCGCAAACCTCCAAACTATGAGGCAGGAGTGTTAACCACCACAATTTATTTAGCTTTGAGACCTCCAGATTAAAGAAATATGACATCGCTTAAAAGTACCGTGATGAAATGATGTACAAAGGCAGGAGTGTTAACCACCACAATTTGTTTAGCTTTGTGACCTCCAAGATTAAAGAAATATGACATCGCTAAAAAGTACCGTGATGAAATGATGTATAAAGGTAACAGTTTTGTTTATGAGCTCATAGATGGCTAATTCAGTACGACTATGAAAGAGTGAATTAACTGAGGCTTGCATCCTTATTGTGGAGCTTGTCAAATAACGGGAACGTCATGCAGTTACAAAAACGATAAATACAACCAAATGACAGGAGAATAAAGTAGATAAAAAGGTGACTTAAGATGCTATTGCCGCAAGAGACTGTCACATTTAGCCCAAAATAAAAATTGTAAGGAAACGCAAACAGCCTGGGAACACTTATATCACTTGACGAGTCAAAGCATCGAAGAAGCTACCAGCTAATAGGAAAGCTGTTGTGCATCTGTTCAGCTCACACCTTATTTTGCTCCAAACCAAAAACATTTAATCTCTGCAGTCAGAAAGTACAACTCAATAAAGTAAACTGTGCAAAAGCGGCCTAAGGTGGCCTCTTCATACCTTTTGGCATTTCAACAGTGTCCAATATACAATACGTGGGACGGTGGGAAACGTAATTTCGATCTCTTTGTGTGCCTTAACATGTGAAGAAATTGACAATAAAGCGGACTTTGACTTTGAAAAAAAAAAAAAAATAATAAAGCTTGACGGCCTTTGATTTCACAACTGTGAAGTTAAAGCCTGCCGCGATGCTAGAAATGATACTTTTATTATTGAAATGAGCACATGAGTGGCACAATTATAAGAGTGACATAAAAATGTCAGGTAAGAATGCCATGGATACAAAACACATACTTTATTAGCAGATTCGCTGTCTTCAACTATGAGGGCAACTAGGGAACCATTTCAAAAAACAATCCCAACACACTAAGGGTTGCCTGAGTTGTACTGTGAAGACGGAAGAAATTAAATATTCCTGGTGTTGACCAAGCAAGCAGAGATGAATTTATGGATGTCCTTGTCAAAACCAGCCCTGCAGAATCTTCGTTTGATGAGGAATTGAGGAAATGAGGATGGTAGTTATGTCCTATTCATATTTTCAACTTGAGCCCACGTGCTAATTTTGAGTTGTATGCCCCATCACTCCAATTAACACCTGGAGGCTCTTGAAAATGTGATACTCATAAAAATAGCAACGTAGTTAAAACAACTCTGTATAAATACTGTGCAAACTTACTAAATACTCTACTCTTAAAAGCGAGAAGCAACTAAATCAAATAAAATTATAACATACTGTATAAGATTATGAAAAATTATTAAAAAGAAATAATACGAAATGAAACAAAACTCAAGTCTTTTCCTGCACCACTTGGCCCAATTACTGCAAATGCTACTTTTCAAGCTTGATTTAGGCTGCCCAAGAAATCTTGAATAAGCCATTAGCTGTGAGGATTGGCTGTGATTGATGGCCCGACTGAGTCCATGCCAGGATCAGCCTGCCTCAGCAATGATAAAAGATTTAGGAGCACCAAGCCCAAGGCAGCTTGTTTTCTGCCGATAACCGCGTGGGAGAGTGGAGACCGCCCTGAACTTATTCTGACTAATTTATTGAGCTGCTCGTTCAGTCAGGCCACATTTTGAATGTGGGACCTGGTGGGAGCTCGATGAAGTTTCTCATTGCCATCTTGGCCACGGCTCCAGCAGGACTGCGCAGTCACTGCCACTGAAATCGGCACCCGCCGTGTTGGCTTGACGCAGCTCAGCTTGGATCACAATGTAGTCTGGTGTAAATGTCATCTTGAGGGAAGCCACACAGAAGATGTTGGCATCGTTTCAGATTTTGCTCAGTAAGCTGTCAATGGTAGCGTTCAATTTGGTTTGCAAGGGTCTGTTTTGGATCCGATGGAGCCCGATGAAAATTGTGTGAAGAGGGAGTTTCATAAATCATGTGAATCATACCACGAATTCAGCAACGAATTACAGGATGTTTTCAGTTTACAATGCTTCTGATATTAAACATTTTGAGTTTATGAATAGTGCGCAATAAAATAATTTGTGCATATAATTACATCGTCACACGTAATGCTCAGTTACTACTGTGATGACTGTTTTATATTTGAATCCTAGAATTGCTTTTATAGAATTATTTACTGTAATTATGACGTGTTAATTTATACCTAGCGTTTTATTATTGTGAATATATACGCCATTTATTTGTTGCAGTGTCACCATACAAAGATGGCACAAATGAACATACCAGTATATTCCCAAATAATGTCAATCTTGTCTCAATTTTTCAAAAATGCTTTATTGTATTTAGTTATTAAAAGCTTTGAGACATTCTATGCTTGGATTTGTAAGTGACAGTATTACAAGTGTTATTGTAAATATACAAGACAGTTTATATTTGGCTTGGCAAGGGCCAGCTGTATCTTGCTTCATAGTTGGAGGTTTTTGTTGTAAAAATCTCAAATGATATGATATGTTTAGCTGTTGTTTATATTTCAGATTGCTATGAAAACCAGAACGCAATGGTCAGTCAGCCACTCATGGAAATTTTTTGAAGAACCCATTACGCACTGCACGACAGTTCACACGATATCACACAGCACACAAATATGCTGCTGGGAATCACTTTTTATTTTACAATGGACGGCAAGCCATTCCATGACACTATTTGAGTAGTTGTTCTGAACAAATGGAAAAAAAAAATCAATAAAATTAGAATGAATTGAAATTACTCATTCCACATCAGTGGTGTAGAATATTTTGACATTCCTTGATTGAAACATCGACAAAAAGATTCAAGGATTAAGGACTGCAAGAATTTTCAACCATTTAGAACTTATCGTTAAAAATGTAACAGTGATCAAAATGGGCTTTGCTTTTTGCACTACTAAGTCAATGACTGCAACTACGAATCAAAGACTACGTTGAATGAACAACCCCATTGCGTCAATACTCATTCACGGTCTCTCTCCTTAGTGTCTTGGTATAAATTACAAATTGTCATCCTTGGTATGCATACTAAACAACATCAATCATTAAAGCAGTCACTTTGGTTGAAAATGCAGTGAATCGATATATTAACACCTTTAGCGAGTCTCTGGGAGTGATTCATGAGTGCCGACTCGAACGCTCCCCGAGCAGGACAGCATTTATCTCATTAAACCATAGGCTTGGAGTCTACTGGGGATTGATCACAACCGCTTGTGACATGTTTCTCTGTGCACAGGCTTATTAGGCTTTTGGACGAGGTCAGAGGTGGGCAGAGGGAGGCTTCTGGATTCATTAGCTAATTAAAGGCCGCTTTCTGAGTGCAAGTTTTGAGGCATTCATCTTTTCTTTATGACATCTTCTTCTCTCACCACCGAGTTTAGAGTGCTGTAACGAGAGGGTCGGGACCTGGACCTCTCCAAAGAGAGCTTCCACGTCAACAAAGTCCTCCAATTATATGCCCTTGTGAGAGGAAAATATATGTTATTATGAATTTGATCATTGTTAATTAAACCGAGGGGATTTAGATACGGCACTGTGTTTGAGAAGTCAAGTTTTTTGGGCAATTGCCAGCAGGACAACAATGAAGTCAAATCGGGGCTTGCTCTCTTTGAGGAAAATGCTTGTATTTACCCTTGATTTTGCCACAAACTTGCATTACAGTTTTTTTTTTTTTTATTATTATTTTTTTTTTATCAGAACACCAAAAGACTTTTGGCACAGTAACTGACAAGTCAGTTCAACAATAGTTGTGACATACATTATTTTTTTCCTAATTTCCTGAACTTTTAAAAACTGGATGGACATCATGAAGACCTTCCAAATAAATTTTAGCGTGAGCCTTACATTACATTTCCCCTATCTCCCAGTTACCAAATATCTGATGTTTTATGTTATTTATTACGTAAAATCTTTAAACATGTAAATGAAACTAATCTATTTTTATATCTATTAAAGCAAAAGAAGGGAACATTGAGATTAAAGAAAATATTTTCTACAAGCAACCCTGATACCTAAATGCTAAATAGTATGTAAATGTGAATAAATTTTGGTAAAAGCTGAAAGTATGCACTTCAAAGACATTTTGACTGCTTAATTTCAAATCCACCGTAGTGGTGCATCAAGACAAAATCCTAAGGAGGCTGTCATTGTCACTTTGTGTGCACGTGTGTGCGTTATTTCAGCACCACTTCCTACAGGATAACTTTGTGCTATGTATAGATCACATCTTTCGTACATCACGATTAGGGAAAAACACAGCTGGCAGTGAGTTTGTGTCCTTATCTGGTGTTTATTTAACAACATAATTATGTCATCGAGTGACAGTATGTTATTTTCCATCTTTGACGTGCTGTCATTAGCTTGGAAGCTGTCAGTGCCCATGACAGTTACTGGCTTGGCTAATTAGAAGCTATATCATTATTTTCATTGCTTCCTCATGCTCATTGCACACTATTTTGGAAAAGAGCCACAATTCAGAATGTTTTAAATGTGTCCTCAGATTTTTTTTTTACATCTCACACTTAAA
Organism: Syngnathus leptorhynchus; assembly: GCF_054491065.1. Lineage (NCBI taxonomy): Eukaryota > Metazoa > Chordata > Actinopteri > Syngnathiformes > Syngnathidae > Syngnathus > Syngnathus leptorhynchus. The sequence continues at coordinate 8,755,879 of NC_141201.1, read as the reverse complement.
ATTGTTTTTTTTTTCTTCACGTCCACAACCGCGGTGATTTTTGGTTTTGTTTTGTGTTTTTGCCTGCATAAAAGCGCTGACATTTGGAGATGCCTCCTAAAAATGTCAAAGGAGCGACAGTGTTGAAAGAGAAACAGTAAGTTAGCAAAGGTGCCAGCACAGCGTACCGACGAGACATTTTTGACATTTCAAAGTGAGCCTTTCGTAATTTGCTCTTTGCCTGCCTGTGAAATAATTGCTCATCACTGACTATTACTGTTTGTCCTCTTGTGTCGTTTGTATGCGGCCAAGCCCACTCAACACAGTACAGTGTTGACAAAGCAAACGTCTGCATTTTGGAGGTGACTTTGCAGAGATAACAGGCGCAATGCTTGACTGGCAGCGTGCCACTGAATGTATCGGCAGCAGCTTTAAGGAGACTGTGTACAAACTTGCAAACACCACATTCTTATCCTAACACACACTTATCAAACAAGAGTGCACAGTGTGACAGACTGTCGCAGCGGTCACGTAGCTCGAAGGGACTTCTTTATCTTTAATAGGTTTCTTGAAACATGAGGGAAAGCACATTGGACATAGGAACACATCTACAAAAAAAAAATTGCACGTCAGAATTTGATTTTAAGAGGCATTTGGGTTGGCTGTAAAAAAAGACATTTTCACTATATGGAACAAACAATTGATAGATGGGTGGCTAGGTGGACGAGTGATTTTAGTGTTTACAGTCATCTATAGTGACTGTTGGACTGTCTTAGCAATTATCCTATTTGATGTTTTCTTTCAAGCACAATCAAATATATGTATCAGTCGTGAATGCATTATATCACCGTGTCCAGAAAGGAGTGTCAATTCATCTACACTGTAAAACGAAAATAGATTGTACTCTGATGAGTAATAAAAAAAAAAGTCAAAGCGTTGCCAGGCAACAAGCACGACTTACAAAAAAAGACATTATGCCTAAAAATAAAAATGATCCTTAGGTGCTTAGTCAAGTTCTCATAAAACTGGAACAATCTCCCATTTATTGTGTTGTGCCAACTTTGCAGCCAGCTCCCATTGTCCCATTTTTCTCCATTGCCTAGCGTATAATATAAGCAAGTCCTCTTCCTGCAGGGAGGGACACAGACACACCAATGGGTGAATTGCTTTCCTCCTAGACTGTAAGTGTGATCAATAGCCTGCAGGCCGAAGGAAATCTCCCGTATCCATCACTCCTCTGCACCGCAGGACCCTTGTGAAAGGGTGACGAAAAGTCCAGCCAGTATCTATAACAAGCCCCTTTGGGTCTGCTACATTACATGTGGAAATGCTGCAAGTGGGCTATCTTGCTGTAAGGTCCTGGGAAGGAGACTTGAACTGTGGTAAAAGGAAGCGGGATGGGACGAAGCAAACAATCCAAATCCGCATTTAATCGCGTGCTGTCTATCACTACTGAAAGACAAAAGTTGCACAAATGGATAATTATCTTGATGTTGAGAAAAAAACATCAGAAATCAAGTAATATTTTACATCGCAATATACGGCACAAATCCTTGAGCAGCATGATTCTGCAGAAGACAACAATGGAATGGAGCAGGAGTTATGAACTTGAAAATATTCATCCTATTAATTCAAATATTTAAATTAAGTAACATTTCAACTGTTTTGCTAAGCACTCAAAGATTTACTTGATTATTCATTTTCACCGTAGACAACAAAGAAAAATCTTCTTTTGAATGCAACTTTGCATTACAATGTTTGATAGGCTTGTTTTTTTACAATCGGGGTTGCTCTGTACTGTACAAGTTTTGCAAGTCGACACTCTGTATGTCATCATGACTTTGACAAATCTGTAACTGAAGTTGCATTTGGCCCTCTGGCCCTTTAACCTTTAAATGCAGCACCATGATTTCTAGATGGATGGAGTTCAGCACACAATGTACATTTGGAAAGGTCACAAGCATTCATCTACCACTAATCCTGTAATCATGAAAAACCTTTACTGTATCATGAGTTTTGTTGTTTTTTTCAAATAGTATTGCAGTATTTGTGGCCCTTTTCGAGTGAAACTCACAAAAATGTTGTCTAATGTGCAATCAATTCCCATAACTAGCTATGTAGGTCATGCTGTTTTAGGAGGGTTAAAAATGATCTTAATGGTGGAAGTTCCACACATCTGCTGTGTTCATTTTGCAAAGAATGCTTCTTTTTCAGCATTAGTTGGGCTCTTATATGAGCAATGCTTATTATAGTACAACTGTGCAACGCAATATCTCAGCGACTTGGTTTTACAGAAAAATGTTGTACCCTGAATAATGCAGTGTTCAAGAGGGAAATGTGGGGAGCTTTTTTCTCATTGTAACAATAAAATTGCAAACAGTTGCATCAGAGTGCAACAATGTTTCCTCTGCAAATTCACCCGTCTGTCTGTGGACATGTTCTCTCTACTGAATTCTTGTCTTGAGCAAATACTCTCACATATCAAATACATCTGTAGTGTCAGGATGGTTTAAATGACAGCCCTTTGTAAAGTGCAACACAACCCAAACCCTAATCCTAAAATGGACCCTACTACAACACAACAACCATAACCCTAATCATACAACAACATACTGAAAAATAAATACTCACGTAAATTAACAATGACCTCATGGAGAATAATGCAAAGTTTGTTCTAACTGAAATTTTAACAGAAAACATCATGAGCCAGTAGTTTGCCTGCCTCGCAGTCAAGAGTTGTGTGGAGTTTGGTTGTCTGTTGAATTTATGGTTCGAAAGATAATGTGACATAACCTGACATTCTGACTGATTATAAATGTCTGTGCAAAGTTTAGTTTAAACTAGTAACAAATGAAAAGTAACCTGACTGACTTCGGTCACATTGCTTGGTGCACGCCATGCTTTGGATACTTTCAAACGATCACAACGTAAAAGAGATTTGTTTACATTGCACATGATGGTGGTTTGAAGTTTGACTTTGGAGGTTCCACTGTATTAGATACGCAGATATAGTATGCCTAATAATAATTTAGCTTATCAAATATAATTCCTTACACAAATATATGTCATTAAGCAATGAAGGCAGCACACTGAAATCACACAATATAGTGGCACAGCAGGTTTGTGTCATTAATGAACAAAGAGCTTGTGCAAAAACAGGAGCAAAGACGTAAGCAATGTGTTTTATGCATTACAAGCCTGCATCAATGTCCTAGTTTGCAGGCGTAAGGAGAAAATACAATGGGTGTTTTTTTTTTTTTTCTGTTAAAGGTGCAATCCCGCTAAATAATTTATTCTTCTTGTACAAAAACCTCGGTTCGTGCATGTTTATCAGCCAGGCCGACCGAGCAAGCGAGAGACGCTGGAACAGAAGGGGGAATGCACTTACTGCTAATAATAATGCCCAGAGGTAGGATGTAGAAAATGACGGTCTATTCTTTATATGATGTGCAGCCTCAGGTGAGGAGATACAAATAGTATGTATTTCAAACGTACAATGCCCGGCTCTCCATAGCTCTCTATTTAGGAGATTATTGCTGCAAAAGTGATATAAAGACAGAAGAAGATTAAGGCTATGGCCTCAGTCTTTGTGTGCATGTGTGTGTGTGCTTCTAAATTAATTGTCATCGGCACGCTTGTGGATTTAACTGCTGGGGAACTGTCATATTTGCCAAATTGTTTAAGCTCTGAAAATACTATTAGCATAAGGACATTTGTTATCCACAATATGGAATACTGTCTAACTGTTGACAGGTGTCAAAGTCAAGGCCCGGGGGCCAGATACGGCCCGCCACATCATTTTAGGTGGCCCGCGAAGACTGATTGTTCATCGAATTCATATGTCAATTCCAAAATTTCCATTTGTTTTCACTTTTAAAAAATAGAGATATTGTTAGCAAATTTTTGTTACCATTCATTTTTTAAAATAATTTTTATTTTCAAATATTTGATTTGATTTCAATATTTCATTTTTAAGTATTTGAACAGTCTCTGTTTTGAAAACTAGGTCTAACATATACAGATCATTTTTAAAATAAATGAATAAAGAAAGAAACAACGGAAATGCATGCCAACACAACAGGGAATGAAGGCGGGCGGATCAATTATATAGACATTATTTACTATAGTAAAAAAAAGTTCATTTAGGGGAGAAAAAAGCATCTCTGAGCCTGCCAGTATTTGAAGATTCTGAATTGCATGTGTGTTGTTGTCTGTGTGTCAGTAGTTTGACAGATGATCAGTCCACAATGTCAGCACGTCCTGCCCCACGTCAGCTGTGACCCTGAATAGAATAAAACTGGTATAAGAACTGATGGATATATTTATCCTGCATGATATCTTGCTGATGGCTCAGGCAAATATAATTATCAGGATATGAAGTAGCCTTGTCAGCTTCCTATCACTTGTCACATTAATAGCTCTGCATCTCATCTCCTCTATCAATTCTCTATAGATCTCTCTCTAAAGTTCCCCTATCTGGCCCTCTCTGTGCCCCTCTGTGGACCTACAAAGACATCCTAGTTTAATGCAAGTCAACTTTATAGACACAGCCAGAGGGCACATACATGTCTCATCCGCATATGGTTACTTGAGTTTACATTTGTGTCAGAGAGAGGGGGCGTGTTTTTTGAGCCCACGCATTCGTGCAAACTGGAAGACTTAATACTGCCCACGACAGGCAGCGATGATTGCTGTCTATAAGTCTATGATGTGAGACTGCTTTGCTGATTACTGAGTGAGTGCTAATTCAGTTTGCACCAAACGAAGGGGAAGGCAGGCGGATTACAATGATTATATAACATATGCTGTTTGCGATGGTAAGAGAGACTGGAAATACAACCAATGATGACAATTGTTAGCTGGCATCACTCAGTGAAGCTGAAATACGCCTGACAGGAATATGCCACATGAGAACACAAATACACAATACAGTGCAGCCCAGTAGAACGAGCAGAAGTGATGAATTCAAGCGGTTATAAAACACCCCTGTTTATATTTCAGGTTTGCATGATGTCAAAAAATATCAGACCAAGATAAATTCCACACAACCGGGCTAAAATTCTCAAAAGATTTGACACAACGCAACATTGCCCAGCAAGTGAAGTCAACCATTCATACCTAGACTTTGAGGTTGTTTTTCTTCAGTTGCAATATCATACATATTGTCATGCGGTGCTATATGATTCAAGGACGGTATTTTAAAGTGGAACCGTTGAATTTGATGCACTTACATCTTTTACATTACATCTGTTTTTCCAATTGAAATCATTTTTTGATACAACATATACTTTGTTGTGTAAGTGGGTATGCCTGTTTGTCACTAGTTTTTAATCATTTCATGCTACTCAGTCTTTTTCTGGGGGGAGTAATCACCCTTCTCCTGAGCCCAAAAGGTGGATATCTCTTAATTTGCATACGAGGCATGAAAAATGAATTTCAGGTGCAGTGCTGTTATCTCGCACTAGTATGATCCCTGCAGGCCATTATGGCTTACGTAATTGGAGTTTGTGCGTGTGTGTGTGTGTGTGTGTGTGTTACAAAAACCTTAAAATTTTAAATTTTGTGTCATGTTTGAAGTGCACTCATCCGAGGAAATCTTAGTAACATTAAATGTACATAACAATCTAAAAGCTCCACCTTTATCTTTGTGAGCCATCATTTTTGGCAGACTTTTTACAGTGGATCAAATTAGATTGAACAAATCTTCTTGTTAGATGTTTAATAATGCTTGAATTTATTGAATTCATTCTAAACAAGTCAAAAGTATTTCCAATATTTTCTGAGGTTGGAGGAGCATGACAGTCAATAAGTGCTTGAAGAGCTACTGACTCATCATTTGTCACCTTCGCACTTTAAGATTATTTCTTTGACTATTCTAATCCACAGCATCGGCTCATCTGAGCTCACTTGTACTATCCCAGCATATACAGTACAGTATAGTCACTATATCACAGCCTGGGATGAAATCAGAGCTATCAGAGATGGGAGAGTTAAGTGAATGTGTCAGATCATTTTGACCCTGTCCTCCAAATTCATCGACTGGGTGTCTGAGTGAAAATGGAACTTTTATTAGATATGCTGCAAGACTGAAAATTGTGAGAGCCGTGAGAGAAAGGAAGACAGAGGAACTCTCTTTCTCATCTTTTACAAGGCAAGGAAGGAAGTTTGCCAAAGGATGTTTGAAATTGATGCTGCACGACTCCATCGGGACAATAGAACCGTTATCACCTAGTCAATCAGCAAAGAACAAAAATTTACTCAATTGGGGAGGTCACGGGGGAAGCTTTCATTTTTACTAACACATATCTGAGGAACAATATATGAAAATTTGACAAAGTAAAATGGGGATAATTAATAAGTTGTGTAGCTCTCTGAAAAAAGGACAAACACAACAGTGTGTAATAGAACGGCACTATGACCACATAGCATAATATCATTTTTCATACTGCACAGGGGATTCATTTATGGCACCCCGTATGGCGCCACACTTTCATCGGAGAGACTACTGACGCACTGTTGTTATGGTTAAACAACCGATTTCAAATGGGCTCTGCAGTTGAACCTTTACCCTTGTGTGAACCATATATGAATCGACCAAATTACAGTTGTTACACAAGTATTTCTAATGGCGTCCCTTGGATTTTCTACCTTAATGATTTTTATGATAGTGTGAGAGGATTTGTTTTAGTAATACAAGTATTACAATTTTGGACATTTAATTGAAAACACCTGCAGTGCGGTTTATGTATGAACAAAACAGGATTTTCCTTTACTTTAAGCTGATGCAGCTTATAGTCCAGAAATGAATTTATAACATCGCACTATTTTTTTTTTTTTTCTTCTTTAAAGGAAATAGAAAAATACACCTTGGTCTTTAATTCTGATGGTAATTATCCCTCTTCAAACATTTCCACATTATATATTATAGGAAGGTTGCCAGATAGTTCCTTAATTTCATCATCAATCTTTCAAACATACTCAAAGGCATTAGGCAAAGATATAAACAAAACACATTCCAGGCTAATGAGCAAACCTTGCATTCATCCAGCCACAAAAATACCACATTTCATGCAATAGTATGGATAAAGTTAGTCAGCATGAAAAAGTATGCACATCCCAGCCACACCGTCAATAATAAGATACTCACAGGTCTGCCTCTCCTTGTGTCTGCTGCACCCGCAGCCCCCTCCTCCTCCCTCCGCCGTTGTCGTCCTTTTCCTCTTTCGCCTTGGTGTGTCGTCCGATTCTGTCACAACTTGCCCAGCTCAAGCCCGCCTTAATTGGTGCCGTTTGGAGAGCAGAGATGAGCTCGGTCGAGAGTGCTCAAACGGCGACATCCAAAATCCCGAGAGGAGTTTGACATACTAGAGAAAGGAGAGACGTGCATAAGAATGGGCCTACTCTTCCTGACACAATGAGGCGCATTGATGGATGGGAATGAAGCCACTGGGTCATTCTCAAAACGCTTGGAATTGGAATTTGTGTCAGGGGGGAAAGGGGACCTCTTTATGAGAGTTGCAACAACTCAAGAACAATGAATAAAAAAAGTGGATAAAGTGTGTGGGTACACACACACAATACCAATGGCAGCGCTTAATAGCTATGTTGCCCAACATGTGTTTCCCAACCAATGTGTCGAGGGAAATTATCTACGTTAACTTAATTGGCCGAACATTATATCCTACAAATCGTTCACCTTTGTTAATCTTGCTATGGCATCATAATGACAGGCAGAGCCATTAAAGATGCTTAAATAAAAGGGTTGAAAATATATGCAAAGACTGTGAAAAGATTATTACTGAATTGTCGAGCTATCACGTCACCTCAGTTGTCGGCATTCATTTTTTTGCTAAAACAGAGACCACGAAAGAACTTGGGCTATCTAGCTATACCTGCAACTCTTACAAAAGCATCTTCCCTAAGATGTTATACCACACACGTCGTACGGAGCGAGCCGATGGCGAGTCGAATATCTGCACTACTAATTGGGATGCTACCAGCGGCTAGTAACTTATTAAGGGCTGGTGGGCTCATTCTATACTCCATAGCCTCGCTCCATCTACCACACAATAGAGACACTCAGGAAAATTAACTGTTTATTACATTTGCTAAGCTGCGAGCTCACGAGCTTGCTTGACCGTGGCGGGGTCGGTCAATACTTGAAGCGACTCACTCTGTGTAAAAAAAAAAAAAAAAGTTAACTGTTTATTCAACACAGCCATACATGTTTCGGCTGCAGCTGACTACAGGCAGTTCAGGACATACTGTATAAACGATTGTATTTAATTAACAGTTGAGAGTGGACTTCAGTGTACACTCCCATGCAATCCTCAAAGCAGAACACATTTTGCATACTTTTTTAAATTCATTCAAATGTAGTACTGTTCTGTTTAACACTGCACTCTCTGTTTCAGCTTGATCCGCCACAGTGCTGGATGTGCTCACTGCCAGGATAGAAAATGGGCTAATACCATACCACACCACAGAGGGCAAGCATACTGTGTTATTATTGGCCTTAATCTAATCAATAACCATTAGCATAGAAGCCATGTAGAATGCCCTTTGTGGTTGATTCTTGTGATCCAGCATTTTATAACACCCCTGTGGTTAAAATTACTCCAGTGGAAAATATACAAATAAATAAATATTGAAAAGCAACCTCAGTTTTTAAAGTGTATTTTTCTTCTTCTTCTTGCAACCTCAGTTTTTAAAGTGTATTTTTCTTCTTCTTCTCGGGTGATAGGTTTAATTTACAACTGCAATGATATCTCACTGAATCCAACTTTGGTAAAACTGAGTGTCGTAATTACACAAAATTTTAAATAAAATTAAAAAAGTTGAAATTAGTCTCCCAGGAAGGCAAATGGGCATATTTTCAAGCCAATACATTGCAATGCAATACAATACAATACAAGATGGGAATGAAAATATATCAGCACATGGAAGATATGGGATAGATTGAAAACAAAAACACAAAATCAAGGAAGTACTGTACTTCACAAAACACTGAGGACTCCTGGAGCCAACGACACGAAATCCGAGAGGAAGAACCAGATGAACAAGAGCAGCAGTGCCAAGAGCAAAACGGCAAGCAAGGCAAAATAGATAAGGTGCAGCATGCTGTGAATGCAGGTGTGGCTAAGGACTCCACCCACCAATTAAGCAGGCCCAGGCATTGGACAGAGAGAAAACTCATTACCAGCAGGTCGAAGCACAACGCATGACAAATACAGACAGACCTCAGTATGATGACGTGCAATGTCACATACACATCGTTGCAATGATAGAATTTATACCATTTATTTTTTGACAGTTTCAATCAAAACGGAACTTTTTCATCCTTGTACGTACATAATTTATAAATTGGATCTCATTATTATCCCATTATATCCATCATCATTCTGATTAGTGTACCGTAAATCTAGTAGATAATTGCATGAATCTCGCTCTTCCCGTTACACTCACTCATCTGCATGAAACAAAAGGGAAAAAAGGAAAATAAGTATCGTCAAGACACTGCTTTCACATTTTTAGAGCGTCTTCTTCGACTTTATTGCAAATGGGCTGATTCACTAATGAGATCATAGCCGTAATTAAAAAGAAAGTTGAGACTTTAGAGGGACCAAAGGATGCTTCAGATCTCAAGCTGTACTGGAGCTCACTGAGGGTTAAAAGCTCAGAGATAAACCTTGGCACTTATCCGAAATGTGTTTTTTGTGCCAAGCGTTGCTATGGTTACCACACTGAATTGAAATGACCCTCTGATTGGAAGTGTGATGTAATAAGACAAAAGACCGCCTCTTGTTTTCAAGTTAAACTGTTTTTAAATGAGGGTAGCTAGTAAAAGTCATGACTGTTTTATGCACGCAGATACATTCATATTTAATATTTTTAGGAGCACTCCATCTCCCAACAGCACTGTATGGTAAAACTGTTATAGTTTCTTTATAGGGCTGAGCATAGTTATTCATGAGGCCGTATTATAGAAAATACAAAGTTTTTAAAAGTGTGCCTTTCCATCTCCCCGTCATGTCACATTAAATAAACGTTAACAGCACACGAGTGTCATTTTCTGCACTTTAACCACACCTCGTTGTCATATAAGAAGTGTAAGGAGCGTGCAGTTTTAGGCTGAGCTCACAGGCCGTTTGACGATCTGCGGTGGCTTTGACGTGAGCTGACTGCGCCGATGTGGGCATCTGACAGTGACGGATGTAGGACAAAGCGAGGGGGCGGACGACTAGATTGTGAGAGAGAACGATGGGCAGAAAATGATGTATTCATTGATGGTGGAGGCAAAAATGTATCAAATGGACCTGCACTTCTCCATGTGTGATAAGCATCGATCCATCTGGAAGAGGAAGTAAGAAAACAAGCTTTTAATGGTGTCTCTTGTTTATCATGTGCACGTATGAAGTGCCATGAAGGCACAATCTTTCTCCTTAATGGCCCAAAACTATTTACAGTACATACACATGTTCATGTGCTTGAGGGAAAATTTCACTGGAATACACACACAAATTTTAACAGCCCTAGTGACGTCACATGCATATTTTTACTTCTTTGGCACACTTTTAAGGTGACCCAAAAGTGTAAAAAAAAAACCTTGTTACAGGAGTGAAGGATAAGGGAAGAAACTTTACAGGTCAAATACTGAAAATTAGTGATGGGGAAAATAAAGCTTCAAATTTGGTTTCAAGAAAGGGTTTTACAAAAGTGATTTCAGCCTAATGTTGAACACAGAGTCGCATCCCGACGAGTTAAAGATACTATAACCAGATCATGAAGAAAATGTTTACCTAGAGCACCCTCTTGCCTCTTGTGGTTTAGTGTGTATGGAGTTTAGTCGCTCCTGAGGATAGGTCGCACCCCCGCCCAAACTATGAAAGAAACTGCGACTTTTTCTGCGAGGTTGGAAATCGTCATGTGTCTTCAAGTATGACTGTATGATTAATTCAGGATTGTCAGTGGGTGAGTAAATGCTTTATTCGTGTCTAATTGTTCATATTAATAATTCACAAGCGAGTCTTGGTTCAGCATCCGTCTTGTTAAAGTTCAATAGCAAGCTAGGTCTCCATATTCCTCACCCCCAAGCCTCACTAGTCTCCATCTACTTTGCGCCTCTAAAAAGTGTCATATGGCGGTGACACCTTGAGATAGAAAAATGTGGCCCATCAAGTGTAATTGGAGGAGCTGTGGTGGTTTGGCTTTCGAGGAGGGAGGGATGGAAATTACAACGTGATCGATCCGCAGGGTGGTGGAGGTGGGCGACCTCCCTCCAAAGATCCCCAATGGCTTAATGAAAGCACAGCACCGATTTTTTTTTTCACACAAGAAGAATCATGCATCTAACACTGAGAATCATAATGATCTATTTTACTGATTCTCAACTGTAGTGTTAGATTTAACATGAACCTTTATCACACTCACATTAAACAATAAAGAAAAAGGCGAGGGGTAATTAACACAAAGGTGATTAATTGGAAACATTTGCCAACAATAATCTTGCTATTGTCCTTTCATGTGTCGGTGAAGTACACGATATCATCGCTCATGCCGTTCACAGAAACAATTAAATAGCATGAGACTAATGATAATTTCGCTGATATGCAGTCTATTGCCCGAGAGCTACTCAGGGGGAATAGGGTCTTTTTTCTACCTTCACGGTGTTTTAAGTTCCGGTCTCCATGGTGACGTGGAGCAGCTGTGCTTGGCGGTGTGTAAGAACATCGTGGCTCAGGTTAAATCCTGAGCTGTTTTTATTGAGCCTGCCCTGTTCTCTCTTCACTTGCTGAATTAAATGTATGATGGGGAACTTGTCTGAAGGCAGCTGGAGCACAGTGCAGCAATTACTGCAACTTTGAGGTTATTCACAACTCTGTAAATACAAATATACACGAAAACTAGTCATTGTCTACTTTTTCGTGTCAATTAGTTCCCACATAGTTGTATTCTGTTGGTTAAATGTTCAGTTAAGGGTGGAATTGGGAGTTTTCATGCTGCTAACAAGATTAGAATAGTCTCAGTTGACTCCTCTCGAATACCTCACATATCTGACCAAAGTCACGCTCACTACAAACATGCATGTGAAATAATGTACATAATGTGCACCGTATAACGAGCTGACGTTAACCACAAATTATTTTCATAAGCAATGCAAATCTTGAGGGACGCGTAGTGTCGATCTGCATAGAGGTGGGTTAGGCATACGCAGGTTGGCAGATGTGCGAAAGGAAAGGCTGCGCCACTATGGGAGAGCTCAGAGTCGACTTCAGTCATGGCTAGTCAAAGCGGCTAGTCTACCACGATAATACACTACTTATGTTGATGATACAGGGATGCAATGGCAATAGCAAATACGTATATTGTTGCAATTAATATTTTATAGAACAATATACTAGATACTGTTGTTTTAATCAGTGGAGGATAAAATACAATAAATTGCATTGTACCAGTAGTGAAACCAAAAGACTTTTCCTTGCACAGGCATTTTTCAAAAGTCCATTACAACAGCTGAGTACACATAAATGCACACCATATTGACAAATTGTTTCAACTGGCTGTTATTGCTGAATCAGGATGGGGCCTTTTGTCAGCAGGACAGCTTTTGTGGCTGTTATAGTGAAGCTGCAATGATTCATTTAGTCACTGTGACTGCCAACTTTCCACATCTCAGAATTTGCCCACTGCCATAACAGCCTCTTGGTATTGGGACTTTACAGTCCAGTGTATGTCACAACATGCAGAATATTCTCATCTCCTAATTAACTCCAGTTGATTAAGATCAGATTCAAGGTGTTCAGCTAATAGTCTTGGATAACCAACTTTGGGATGTTATATCTGCTTATCTATCCGAAGCAGCCAATGACCGAGGACAGGGGAAGGTTGTGGTTTTCCAGGCAATCCCGAATTTCCTCAGAGCTGCACAAGAATAACACTACGGTGTATGCGCTGGTACATTAATTGATCATAACTTGTGCTTGTGTTTGGAATTCTGCAGTCACTTTCTAAATAAACCTACTCTTCTGAGTTGATATGACAGAATTATTGATTTTACTTACAGTGGCCATTATTTTTCGTCTCTAGCTGATGAAACATAAACGTTGAAGGTAACTATCATTAAAAGAAGCTTCATTATAAGACTCTAAGTGCGCACATCTAATACATTTTTCATAGTGTGCTCCCCAATTGATTTATTGTCTTTCCAACTAAAACATGCAGGTCTCGGAACATTGTGAAGTCATTGTCAAGAAGAGAAAATATGTGATTTTACCGTATCCGACAGCTATAGTTACGGAACTGTAGGAATTTATTACAAGTAATGGCTGTGTCTTATATGTGACAGCAATCTCCTGTTTTATGACTGGTCTGTGCTATGCGTTACGCTGGTAATATGGGTGTATGTGTGGGGGGCTGTTGAATTGTTTCTTCAAAATTACAAAACCCACTGTATTGCATTAGCTTGGGAAAACAAGTATTCAATATGCTTATGTATAGGTCATGGCAATCTTGATCATCTTCTACCCTATCCATGGAGCTTGACAAAATGGGTAACTGAAGGCTGTCGATTTTGTGGGACATTTCTGGGAAGGCTCTGAACAAAGCAAAACAAGTTTTATAACTTGATGCCCGGATGAATTTGATCCCTAAACTCTGTGCATCAAATACCCTTTGGGATTAGCTAGAATAGAGATCCAGGGCCAGGAAATACTCGTGTTTGCACTTTGTCAATCATGTTAAGTGGACAACATTACACCAGGGGAATGCTAAATGTGTCAACAAGCAACACAGGAAGCTGAGAGTAGCGTAACTTGGAGGGAATGACATGTTGAAGCTTAAGTGTACATTGAATGTTTTATGAGCTACTATTTTAACAACTGGGTGAGAGGAACATGTCCGTTCTTCTTATGGACTATCAGTCACTCAATGATGATGTATTCATATGTATGCTCTATAATCTATCTGCTTTGAATCAAATATCAGACAGTCCCTCCCACAACTTCAGATCATACGACCAATAATCTATGAGAGTCCTACCATGCATGGGACCCACGGGTGAAATCAAGCATCGTACGAAATCTCTCTTCCATATGCACCAAATAAATTGTGAGTACGTGGCAATCAAATGCCACTCCCTCGGGTTTCCTCCTTGACTTTCTGAAAAAAAGTAATACACTTCTTGCCTTAGAGCCCAATCATATCAGCCACACTCCAAGAATACGCAATTACAAAGGCTTGGGGGGAGTGATGGGCTCTAGTGCCCATATAACAAGGGGCTTAAGTAATCTTACAGAGTGAAGGGAGGCATTAGGAAGAACATATATGTTCTTGTTAGATCGGTGTTACAGCGTTTTAGATAAAGTCATCGTTAACTTTTCCCTCACGGCGTTTTGTGACACACAGCTGTGCAAGCAGCGTGTTGCCGTGTATCTCTTTTAATTCGATGTTTGCTCAGCTACAACAACACGCAGGTGCAAAAGCGGGTAAACGGCTTTCTGAGCTCGACTCCAGCGCGGACACCTGCGACTTAAACCGCACGCCGGCGCATTTATCCCCGGAACAATGCCAACCGACAGGTCGGATCAGAAAGGAGACGAATGGCAAGAGGAACCAGTGTCTTCATCCATCTTGTTCAGTAGCCCCATTTAATAGCAAGATTACCTGCTCGCCTACTTATGAAGTCTCTGGTGGCCAATTGATGATGAAATCTTTTTTTTTTAAAGTGGAAAATGCAGTCATTAGACGAGATTTGCTCCTCCAATCAAATACTGTGATACTTACATAATGTGCAATACATTTTAATATTTTAAGGCAATACTGAATGTCCCCCCTGGTTTAAAATATAAATGCAGGCATGTATAAAAACTTTAAAAGGGAGCGCTAATCATCTGTGATTTTTTGGGGGATTAGGCTTGTTTCTATTCCTGTGTGAATTGGAGCGGTCAACTCTAGTTATAATATGTCTCTAAAATATCTTGAGTGCAAGTGAAGGGAAAAACAACATGAGCTAACACACAATCTCTGTGAGGGTGCATCATAACATAAGTGAAACTAAGAGAGTCTTGCAGGCAAATAAGATAATTGGGAAACACTGATGTAAAGCTGACAATAGTGGTTACGTGCTAGTCTAAGTGTGCATGTGTGTAAAACCTTCAATGAATGGGCCATTTTAAAACTTTGTCCTTATATCAGGCGCACCGGACTATAAGGTGCACCATTAATGCATCATGTTAGATTTTTAATCCAAATCAAATCATTCTCCATGTTATGTTTTTTATTTCAACTTCAGACGCAACAAATTACATTATAATCACAAAATAATGATCCATAGTCTATTTGATTCATGATTCATAGTTTTCAGCGGGCCACTTATGATTGATTTCATGACACAATGCTTCGAGCCAGTTTAAATTTAGGAATTTGGTCCATATATAAGGCGCATCGGACTAAAAGGCGCACTGTCGGCTTTTGAGAAAATGTTAGGTTTTTAGGTGCGCCTTATAGTCTGGAAAATACGGTACTGTCACTCAATGTTGTTTTATCAAAACGAAAAAGCATACTTTTTCAAAAAGGAGTAGTCAGCATGCTTTTTGCCAAATACAAAAATAAATACGCTATTTGAGCGCAGTAAAATCATACTTTTAGAGTGTTTGCTTCTGTAACTCAATTACTGTAAATAACAATACATTTTAAAGAAACCTGAGCCAAGAACCCAATTAAATCAAACCACGCAATGACTTTCTATAGGAGGCTGCATTGCACAGTGCAATTAAAGTATAATGCCTCAGTAAACAAAGCCAAAGTTGCATCAAAGGAAGCAGAGATCCTCAGTGATTATTCACCACCCTGAGCAGACAATAAAAATCCATAACATAAGCAAACATCAAAACCAAACAAGATATGAGACATGCAAGCAAGCCACTGGCGATAAGAATTATCCGGGGAAGACTTTTATGGATTCCTCCACATTTGGGCCACGCTTGGTTTAAGCCGCAAATGAAAGTCACAGTCAAAGTCAGTTCATAATTAAGCGCACATTGTGACAGTGTGTGTGTGTGTGTGTGTGTGTGTGTGTGTGTGTGTGTGTGTGTGTGTGTGTGTGTGTGTGTGTGTAGATATGTGAGTGTATGTGTGTGCTGAATGTGGGTGTTTGTGCATGGTTGGGTGTGCATGCATGTCCTTGAGTATGTCTAAGTGTGTCCTGTCTGCTCGACCTATTAATGGAGGCGGATCAGCTCGTCCTTTATGAGCCGAGAGATGCATGTTTGACAGCGCTGAATAACGGCCCTCGTAGAAAGACAGACTATGGCGCTACTGTATAATAGAAGTAATAACCAGGGGGGAAAAAAACGACCCCAATGGATCGCCTGTTGGGGTGCGTGTTGGGCACTTCCAAAACAATCCATTATTGAAATGTTTCTTGATTTCAATCTACTTGAATTTAAAATACTGAGAAGTTCATGGAGGATCCTTTATCATCTCAGCTCGAATAGATGTATTGGGCTTTATTTCACACTTCCACTATTTACACAAGGTTTACATATGTTAGACTGATAACCTTGAATCAAAAACAACAAAGAAATGTGCATAGAATTCCTAATTAGATATACAACAGCTAGTATTAGTATTCTAGTATATTAGTAATTAGTATTGTAACAGCACAGTCTAGTCTGCATCGCAAACAAAGACTCAATAAATACTAGTAAACCCATCTCTGAACTTCTTCACTTTTGTCCTGAGTCTTCCCAACTAAGTCTTTGAATACAACACTTTGATCACATCCGATGAAGGGACACATTTAAAGTGATTAGAAAGTTAAAGTAGCAATCCGGGTCACTGCACAAATGAAAAAGTTCCACCCTGGACTTTTATCTGAGGTCTAATCTAACAGTATGTAAATAATGTCATTATCATTTTGATTGAAGGACTTTGAGAGTCTATACTGTATGTGCCCTGTGATTGGTCGACAAGCAGTCCTACCCGAAAGCCAGCTGGGATAGCTTGAAGACACGTAAATATTATGACACCTGAATGTTTTAAAGAGATATTTTGAATATACTACATGTTTTTGAAACATCAAATGCAATTGGATTACAAGTATGAATGATGAGAGTCATCACGGCTGGCGGCTCTGGCCATAATAGTGACAAATAAACACACTGCTCCCCTCATCAATCACGGACAAGGTGCCCTTAAATAAAATATGGAATACAAAGTAGAAAATGATCAAGTGTTTTCCTCACGCAACTATGAAATACGTAGGTGTATTATAAAGTCTGTCTTAGTACATCATACCACTGAGTGACCAGTACATAAATTATAACCAGTCACCAGTTTTTCTTGTCCTTTAAACAGTCACAGTCCTTTAATAAGGATTAAGGTAGCTTTATATATGAATGAGAGCTTAATTTCAGACTGTTGAAGGCATGGCCATTACGACTGGCCAGTAAAATAAGCAATGATGTTTAGTATGAGCTAAAAGAGGCTTGGAGGAGTGGTTTTTTTTAAGGTTAATTCATTTGAGACTACATCAGTTTGGACTATAAAAAGAGATGATTTTGGAGCGAGGCTTTAAAATAAGCTCTGTAGTACCGCTCCCACACGATTAGCACATTTGGAAAGGTAATCATCATTCATGGTGCTTGCGCAGGGTTTTGTACGGCATCTGCATTATTTCCTTGCTTGATCGTTCCATTCCGTTTAGCACGTTATTTCTCTTTTCCTCCTCCTCTCACCTCATCCTACTTCCAACAAAGCCTTCTTTTTCCACTCAGCCGCCTCCTCTTTGCACTGTTCCAAATACAAAAAAAAAAAAAAGTGATTTACGTGGCCGTGGGTTCTCTGTGCCGCGTCCATCTAAGTTCCAGCGCACACCTTTAAGAGCCAATTTTGGGTCCTTATTGAACCCGCTTGAAAGCACAAAGAGCCATTCGTCACGCAATCCGTTGCTGAAGACAAAAAGTTCAGAGGTGTTTTATGGACTTTGGGTAGAATAAGTGTCCATTTGGACACCTCTAGTCACATTCAAGAGGTTGCTGTCCTTTTACGGGCAAGCTGGAACTTCTTGCAGACATTTCTTCTTGCAAGGGACACTTCTTTCAGGGGTGCTTTGGAGGGTCATTTGTCAGTAAGGCCAACAGGCCTGAAGAGCTTGTCTGGTCCTGATGAATGGAACGTGGTGCCTCGCTTCTTACATGGCCATCCATCAGCTTCTGTACATACACGCCACTAAAGTCTCAAAACTGTTGCTAGATGGACTGTGGACCATCCAGATGTGTTTCAATTATAATGTCACATCAGCATCAGAGCTAATGATGTTATTGGCGGTCTAACTCCATATGTCCGTAAGTATGCTGCGAATGTGGAGTAACATTTACAGTATGTCGTACAAACATATTTGCAAGTGCAT
Source organism: Syngnathus leptorhynchus (assembly GCF_054491065.1). Classification (NCBI taxonomy): domain Eukaryota; kingdom Metazoa; phylum Chordata; class Actinopteri; order Syngnathiformes; family Syngnathidae; genus Syngnathus; species Syngnathus leptorhynchus. The sequence continues at coordinate 8,737,491 of NC_141201.1, read as the reverse complement.
TGAAATGTACGTTGGAACGTATTGGCAAATATGTTTGAAAACAGCATTTTACCCCGAATGGCGCAGGGTATCAATTATGCATGCACAATTAAAAAAAAAAAAAGTGTTTTTTTTGGATTGGACGATTATTATGCCAAAATGTTTGAAAATCAAGATGATTTCCATCCACCTGCAACCTTGTCTATTGACTTACTAGCTCAAGTTACCAAATATGGTTTTGATGTAATGAGTTTGCCAACAAAAGCCGCGCATTACCAAAGCTATCTTATCAGCTAAGCCACGCTCTAGTGTATTTCTTTTTTTGTAGTTAATGAGGCTAAAAAAAAATTGCACTCAATTCTTCCCGTGCACTTGTACATCAAGAGCACAAGCGCAGGCCCCGATCAAGAGCATACTGTGTGCAGACTCCCTTTTCATCACAGCATTGTTTGTCCTCCATGGTGACGACAGTTATCGTCTTGAAGAGATTTTATACAGAAAAAGCCGAGACAAATACATATTATTCCACCAGAATATATTTGGATTTTTGAAAAATTGTCACAGCAACAATGTGGACTTGTAACTTTAAGACTGCTTGACATGACTTTAGAAAGAGACTTCATTTCTAATGCAAAATCATAAGTGAATACTTATGAGTCAATTTTTACTGTATCTATACCCAACATATTCAGATTTTTTTTCTTAAAAAAACACTTAAATATTGAAATGATGTGTAGGCCATCATTGGAACTGATTTATGTCACAGAAATAAATAAATGCTATTGTTTATTTGGTTCATCTTAATATTTTTCACATTGGAAACTAAAGCCTTGTTATCATACCTTTTAGTTTTTAGTGTGTTGTTTTTGTTGTTGTTTTTTTTTGTTTTAAAGCCGCTATCATCCTTGACTGCTTTGAAAATGACCTCAGTGTTTGGGGAAAAATATACCTCTAAAATTGAGTTAAATATATCGCACGATTTGAGCATTCTTCATTGGACAGAATCAAAGGCTCGGCCTGAGGCTGATGCAGTTCAAGACAACCAGAACAGTCCGGTTATGATCCATTCAATGGCTTCAGAGGCAGCTGCATTTTTGCATAATAAGATACAGAATACATTGCGTCCATCGATTAAAAATCCCCTGAAAATGTTTTTCTCCCCCTCAACATGCAAGCCACTCAATTCCAAAGTCCACGTGCTTTATTTAGAATGTCTTATTAGCTGTGTATTTCACCTCCAATGGAATTAGATAGCATCTTGTCCTCTATCTCCCCAATGAGGCAGAGGAATCAACCATATCCATCGAAGTTGTGTGACATTGAATTCACCTACAGGTATAGGTTGATCCCCAGATAAGCTTTGCTACCACGGGATGTTCTGGAGCCTATTGCTGTGTCTTCTGCATGCCCCCCACCCCACACATTTCAATTAACAGCAATACTTTGGCCTCTTTGACTTTGTGGTATCAGGTAAGCTATGAGAAGGTGAGAAAACACCTGCATGTTAACAAATGGCTTCCAACTGGTGGCACGATGGTGCAGGGGGATGTTCTGCAACAGCTGCGCCCCGAATCAAAGCATAACACCTTCAGGCAGAAGTGAATCATGTGCAGAAGGAGTCAGAATATGAAGCATCTTTCGGTCTGCAAGCACATGTCTGCATTTTCTTGATAAAGACTGAAAAATATATCAAAAAAAAGAAGAAAGACTGAATGGAGTGTTTTTTCTTTTTTTACACTCCACAGTACTCATTCTGTTAGCTGTTGACAAACCTACCATATTCTTCATTTATTTATTCAGTTGCTGCTATTCAGTATGTTTTTATAAATTACTATAGATTACTATAAAAATAATAGGAGAATTATGGAAAAATGCAGATACTGCATGAAAGGCAGGCTTTGTCTCTAACTCATGGAAATGTAAAATTCCTCTTTAACAAATATGCAGTGGTTAGCTCCCTTTTACACTTGTTTAACAAGTTAGAAAAAAAATATGTGTAAGGCAATCATGTATTTTGTGTTTGTGTTTTTATCTTAATACTCCTTACATGCCAAAACCGAGTGTTTGTAATGCTGTTATCTTTCACTGATTTTTTTTGTTTGTTTTGGAAAAAAAGCTCAATGCAAAAGATTCAAAATTCGTCAAAATTTCCATTTAATTACATGCTATATTTGCTAAGCTGCGCCATCGTAAAATGTTTGCTCTCCCCGTCAGAGATGTTTGATCAAAGGGACAGCTCTGCTCTCATTGAGTGTCACAGTTTGTTTGGATTAAGCACAATGAACAGTATGAGATTGTTTTTCAAATATCACCCTATCACACCACTTGCTTTTCATCATTTTATACTTTATCAAGTTGCATAGAATGGCATTTGGCTCTGGTATATCGTATTTACTGTAATTCGGGATGAGATTGATCTGGGATTGATTAATGTGTCTGATTTCATGACATATAGATACTTATATATTTATACTTGACTGTCTGACACTCCTTGTTTAAGAAAATTAACCATCAAATGAAATTCGTGCTCTCATAGATGTTTTCTGTTTGTTCCTAATGAAGACTGATGTCATGTTAGTTGAGAAATCTAATGATTCAAAATGACTTGTTTTATCTCCTCTTAGAAGAGAGAGATAAATACATAGACAGACAGACTACCTTGTTTATTGTATTCTTAATGAGGGAGCCACCCATGAACGAAATACGGGGCCTTGAGTTCAGCTATTATTTTCACTCTGTGTTCCAGCCACAAAAACAAATAACCTGAGAAAAGATTCAATAAAGTGGGTAGTACAATTACTGCTGCCAAATAAGAAAAACAAAAAAATCCTCTTTTTGGATGAGGACGGAAACCTGTAAACCCTCAAGCAAGGAAGGTGCAAAATAGGATGAATCTAACACTTCTGACTTTAAACAGTCTGGTGAATAAAAACAAGAATGTAAAGTCATTGTGTGACTATGTGACATGCACCCAAAGCATTGTGCTAACAATTACCTTTCTGGATTTTTCACCACCCGTGTTAATGGCTAATACAAATACGGACATGTCGCTAATGTCTCTGATCTCTTGTCTTCATTTATTCTTTTTTTTTTTTTTATTCACCTTTTCTTGCTTTTCTCGCACTTTAGACGCGTTTGCGAGTCCTGGAAAGTGAGAAGATCTCACTGACAGTTACAAAGGCTTGATGCACTTTGCAGCACGATATATCAAAATTGAAGTTCTACATGGCAATTCATCACGAGCCACACGCCCACAAATCTATATCCATTATCCTGGCATGCATGCTTTTCATTTGCACCACGACGTAGTTAGACCTGTATTGATTTTTCTCCCATTACTAACCCCCCACCCTTCCTTTTTGACATGCTGTAATAAAACCTTTGGCCATTTTGCCTTTGACTTCTGCGTGTTCAAAAAAGCTATTATCCATCGCTGTGGGCCATTCCATCACAATTGAAAATGACAAAAGCTGCCAATATCTGTCTTGTCATGATTTATTTTGTCACTAAATACAAAAACCACAAACTTGAACAAAATCCTTGTCATTTGTCAACCTTTGATTGATTTCATTCATTTCATTTCAATGAGATCAGCAATATTTTGAATAGGCAATACTTTATATCATTAAATTTCATGTACGTGCAGCCTCGTAAAGTGGTAGCATATCTGCCTCGCCGTCAAAAGGTTCTGGAAATGACCGTCAGTTAGCCCCCCCTAAATTGGTCTCTAGATTATCGTTAGGTGTGAATGTGCCTTGGGGCAGGCTGTAGGTCAATAAACACATTTTAATTGAAAGGAATTTGACAACCAATGAGAATGACATTTGTTAACCTCAAGCTTTTTTGCGGAACAATTAAATATAGCTGCATTTGACCTCTCGTGCTAAAAGTTGCAATGGCAAACTGAATCATAAATCATACATTTTCTATATCACTTATTATCCTCATTAGGGTCAAAGGTGAGCTGGAGCCAATCCCAATTGACTTTGGTTGAGAGACACGTACTGTATACTGTAAACAAAGCACCATTAATATTTATTTTGAAACCACCTGATTCATTGTTCCACCCTGTTTTTTTTTACTCGATTATTCAGGTTGACAAGCACTCGGTTCACAGAAACATTGTATCGACAACTATTTTTTGTTTTGGTGGTTTCACGAGTCTTTGCACCATACAAAGTGAATGGGAGGAGATGTGGTCTAAAGTCTAAATACGTGTTTTGAAATGCAGTTCTGGCAACCGGTAGTGATAATCATTACAAAACATGATCATTTTTTAAGTTTATGTACATGTCTATAATTATCTATTTGGATCCAGATTACTTTATTTCATGCAACCTCTTGACAAATTAAAGTGAAGTCAACAAAATATTTACAGTGTGCAAACATCTTCTACTGTATAACAAATTTGCTTATTTGAAGGACAACTTTGGCAGCAAGAGGACTTGTGACATTGAAAAACTCTCTTATTTCACTGTTCAATATTTCATAGCACCATCGAAATGACAACTTTTGCAGTGCTGTGCCTGACCAGTAACATATATGTGAATTTTGCCCTATGAATGTGCAGAAATGTCATTGTACATTAAAGAAATGGGAGCCATGAAAAAAACTCATGCACACACTAGTCCAGGACACAGAACGTACGAGTACATCGGCCTTCAGATGGATATTAAAGATATGGAACAAAAGCTCATACCCATTTGAGCAATGTTGCTGCCAAAACAATAATAGTAATAAAACCTTTTTTGTCAATACAGTCAGTGATCCAATGACTACAGTGGCCATAATTGACCAATGCATCAATGCGTGCTTTCATCAAGATCACTTCTTTGAGCACATTATTCCAGAAGGCTGCCTTCAATGAAGCTTGACTTGATTGAAGATGGGGCTTACGCAGTAATTGCTAAGTAGTTCATATTCCATAGTGAGAATTGGAGTGGGTGGAGACGGCGCTTTTCTCGGCCAAAAGTGCAGATTGTTGACGCTCTTCTCTGTATGGAAGTGTCCACGCATACAGACGTCTGTCTTCATGTGCCCCTCTGGCATGATTCTTCTCCTACTGAATCAATTCAGCCTCTGTTTATCTCATTAGCTTGTAGTGTGTAATCAATGACACAAGGGCATTTGTTTCGAGCCTGCAACCCGCCGCGCATTAACGTGCAACTTGCTGTTGGAACATTGCACAGTCTACGGTTATCTTCAGCGGTGAGGCTGCACGCTCGGCTGAATGTCAATGAAGCGAGCCTCTCGCCGTTCCTTTAAATGATCCCGTCGCAACATCCGTGAGACGTTTGGCGTAAGGAAGTGCAAAATTGTGTACACAATGCAGCCAGGCATCCTTCATTGTGACAAATAACTTCTGAATCACTGAACTCCAGCTCAGGCAGAAGTAGATAATGAGATGTTCAATGTTTATAAGTGACTTTTCCTAGTGTCTCCCCAAACTAATATTCCCTCCCCAAGCTCTATGTAAATGGAATTGACAATATATTTGATTAGGAATTGGATTGATGGCTACTGGACAACCGTGCCAATGAGTCACATCGGGAACACAGATCACCGATGTTGAAGCAGACACACACATGCGCCTGCCTTAGGCCAAGCAGCAAATATTGTATTTGCCAAATTCACAGAGCCACTTTGATCCCTGTGCAGCACTTCACACGCACCACCACGTCACGCAGATGTGTCACCAGACAGCACAAACGATGATAATGCTAAAAATAGCCACAGTGCATTAGATTGATTAGAACTATCGCTATTGTCTTTGTCTACTAATAACATTGAAATATTTTCTTTTTTAAACAAGCAGGTTATGTCAAAAAACCATCAAGTGGCAGCCCACAATAGTAACATATTTAGAATTGAAATAGCTTTCAGGGATAACTGGCAACTTTTTGATCATGGGCTCCCTTTAATTTACCTGTCTTGTCCAATCATGAAAGTATGGTCCATTGGTATTATTCACTACCATAACAATGGTCACTATGTCAAAGAGAAATAACTTTTAATCATCTTGAAGTTTGATAACATGGTCAAATTATGGCATAGTTTAGCTGTAAAATACAAGATAAAAGTAATGCACAGTCAAAGCTCCTTCAAAGTTACTCCTTCATATGAAATGAACCTGAGAATGTTGCAGCCGTTAATTGAATTTCTCTGTTTCATGTTATTTTTCATAGGGTTAGCAAATGGACACGGATGGGTTAGTTTCGCTTTGAGGTGATTTTTTCTTTTTGGGGGAGATACCAAGTGACGTCTGAAACAAACTGAAACAAATGTGTTGTGCAACCAGCATCAACCGTGTCACCTTGTCCGTGTAGGATCTTGAGAAAAGACACACACGCAACCTGCTCCAACAACAAAAAACTCTCTCCCTTCTGGATGCAGTGGGAGTTTGTCGAATAAAATTTTCCACATCAACAGAAAACCCGGGGAAGGATAAAAATCGGACTAGGCAGGTTTCTGTCCACATTTAAATGATGTATTTTTAGAGCTTGTTGGCATTCACCAAAGAAACAAGTGACACGTGTATACTGCATTTGTGTGACTCTCAGATGCGACACTTGAGCAAGTAAGGTAATTGGTGCCTAGCGCACATGAAATGTCATGCAAGCAATATGAAAAACAATCATGCTGACACTGCCTAACAGCTCAGTGATGCATACATGCATTTTTTTTTTCTACATTAAATTCTACCTTTTCTTTCATACCTGTTTACAAGTAACTGCGCGTCACTTGCCAGAGCCAGCCAAGAGGCTGCAAAAGAGTTTTTTAAAATATTGCGTATCAAATAAAAAACAGGCAAACTATTGCTTGTTATGCTAATTGGCTGACAGTTTTTTTTTCCACCTTTGTTAACATTTCATACTTTGATTGATTACATGTCCAGCTCATTCAGTCAAATAATTTTATACTTAGAGGAATATCAGACAAACCGTTCAAGCCCAATCCTATTTCACACTGTTTAGCAAAGATAATTGCAAAAAAAAAAAAGAGTGCCGCTCATTCAGCATCGACGAATAAAAACCTGTCATGGTTTTAACTATATTTTCACAGCCTAGATTAGGAACGCCGACTGATCTACATCTTGTAAATCAGAAATAAGAGGATGCTACATTGAAGCTCAGTGATCCATGAGTATGTTGTTCCTCTGATTAATCACAATGAAAAAAGTGATCACTGACTAATTAGAAGCTACAACGAGCGTAATACATCTCAAGCAGAGATAATTGGAAATCAATAGGATTCTCACTCTGACAAGATTTGAAAATGATCACGTAGAATTTGTGAAGAATAGGTCAACAAGAAACATCTACCCATTGTATGTCAAATTAGGCTCAAAATCAATAAGCCTCTCATGAATTGTGTACGGTAGATTGGAGAAAATTCATTAAGAATTGAACTCCGAGTCAAAGCGTCGACAGATTAAATTGACATTTGTGTCTTTCCACTGAATCTGCGTCACTGTCACCATCCTGTAATACAATACAATAACTTAGTTGAGAGGCTCTATGCACAATTTAATGCATGCAACACAGTATCTTAGCCACATTAATTATTTATCACCCTTATTATTCCGGCAGGCGACGAAATCAGTCAGGCTCATACGGTAAAATCAGAATATGCTTTCGCCGTCTTATTATTGAGGTCGTTATAGGTACACAGTCACGTGTAGAAGCAAAGAAATGTAGGGCGTGTGAAAGTACAAACAAATCCCACAACATTACACCCAATTACTAAAGACTTGAGGTCGTTAATGAGCAAATGTGGCCTTATGCTCCAGCGTGCTCATTAGATGGCTGGTTCATGACAGCGGGATTTAGAAACACTGTTTTCATTTAAACTGGGGGATTTAAAACAAAGTCTCAACCGTCTTAGGGAAGACAATTGAGAGCTTGCCTGTGTTTTTGTTGTTGTGTGGTGTCTGCCCTTGCGTAGACCTAATCTCCAACTCATTAGTGAAGCTGTCCCTTGAAGGACAGATGTTTATCATACAGATAACCAAAAACAAGCATGCTGTGTGCCACTAATATTCACAAAGAACCTTCACAAAACAAATAAAAAAAAACATATTGTTTCTATTATTTCATTGTGATTATACTTTAGCCACTTTTAGTTTTCCTTCTACAATTAGATAATGTGCTTCACATGAAAGCTGCTGCGATAAATGCAAATAAATCAATGAATTAGGTGAATGTCTGTCAGAAACAAACAAAAATAAAGTTAAATAAGCCAGTGAATGAACAATATGTGCTACCAAAACCTATATTTGGATTTTTTTATTATTATTATTATTTTTTTTGCAGTCACTCCAGATAGATGTGCCAGTTGAGAAAACAAATTTGGAATAAGAGCAAACAAACAAACAAAAAAAAACACTTCACAACTACACAAAATGGATATTATGGGTCAAATAGTACATATATATATTTTGTGTATGCTGATGTCATTAAATTAAGTACTATTTCATGTGCCATAAAAGCTTGAGGAAAAGAGTTGAAAGAGTCGAGGGTTTATTAAATTGCATCTCAAAGATGAGGGCAGAATGATGAAGCCAGTTGACCTCAGTCGTTATGTCAAATGTTTCTTTCTTCTCCTGATGACCTCCGCTGCCTACTCTTAGGTAGAATGTATAGTGGCTACTCTATGGTGTGCACTGTATTTCTTGGATGTGACACCTCCACCAGACCACAGCGACTGCAGGCTAAGCTCCTTGGCCTTCTTATTTCATGTAATTTAATCAATCCGGGGAGAGGTGACGAGGAGTGTGGGGGGGGAGGCGTCTCTACTGTTTTCATTCACTCTCTGTGTGTATGTTTGTGTATGAGAGAGAATAAGCTGGAGGAGCTTTGCTTATTGTTTTTTGTTTTGCCTAAAGGCACAGTAGAAAATGGGTCTTTGTGGGTGTGTTTGTGGGGGCGGGTGTCTTTATATTAATAGACCATGTGACTGCGCCTCCAGTAGCATCCAACCACTGTCTCCTAATCTCTCGCAGGCCTGATGAATGTGAACACAAGTGACACTGCACCGCCAGCTGTCCCTAATACTACCTCCCTATTTCCCAGACAGCAGCACTTGCCTGAGGCTGCATGGCCAAGTACAAATACACATAATGAGATTATGAAAAAACAATCATTAAGCATAAAGGGAAAGGGCTCATATATGAATTGTTCGGCATTAGTGTCTGAATTTGTAAATCGCAATGTGAGGTTCAGTGGCAAGTATCATATATATATATATATATATATATATATATATATATATATATATATATATATATACACACACATATATATGCATATCTATGCATGTATCTGATACTAACCTTGAATTTTTATATATAAAATTTCATTTTTTCCCTTTCCGAGCTGGAATTGCTTTTGTGTAAAAAAAAATCTAAAAAAAATGAAACCGAACAATTCGGCAATGATGGGTTGAAGATGCCCTTCAGTTCTTTTGGCAACAGTCATAGGAATGATAATAATCTATTCCTTGATCAGCATCTTTAACCTAATCCAACACAATGTGAAAGTGTATTTTGTTTTTGCAAAGACTTCCAATTTAACAATACATGCGTGAATGTTTTGGTTTGAAATGAAAATTACAAAGTGGACATGCAGACACACATTGCCACTGCAGGGTTGTTTTTTTCCATTGGATCTCCATCTACTGGATTTGCATCACTGCTCTACTTGGCCTCAATGCAAGCAGAATCTTAATGCCAAAATCTTTCATCTTCTACATATGGCCTAGAACTACCATTCAAGAAATGTTCTCAGTCATCAATCATGTGATATCATGCTTTTAACTAATAACCAACTAACAATAAATCCAAGCCCACATTTTAGCCTCATGCTTTTCACACTTGGCAGAGGTGCAAATATATTCACATTTTGTCTTGCATTATTTATCAGCTTGCTGGAAACAGCAGAGCGAGAAAGCTAACTTCCATCTGACTCGCGTCACCTCACTCTTGTGATTGTGATGTTGTAGAGTGCGACTCTTCTTTCTCTTCTCAGACTCTTCACCCTTTCTGTCATGTCCTCCACTCTTGCAGCCTTTGTAAGCTTGCTGCAAAAAAAAGCTGATGATTTCATCTGCCGCATGAGATTGGAAAATTCTGCCTCTTATTATTCAGTGTTGTTGGTCAAGCGGCTATGATGCACCTCAGGCAAACTCCTCAGAGGGAGAAAGCCTGGCACAGGGAAGGGAACTAGTCTTTTTCAAGCACACGGGCACAATATCGTAATACCACTGGAGGAGCAAGATATTAAAATCCTTATATGGTATCGTTATCTCCCGGCGTCTTGATAAATGTCGACTTTTAAATGTTTTGGTAAGATCGTTTTTCTGTATTTTAGCAATAGTCAATGAAAACACATTTTATTACGTCACTTTTTTTTATTTGACTGCATCGCTTTTTGCCACTTTGTGTAATGAAGAGATGTTGTGGATAATTTAACAGTTTTCATTGTTACAAGCAATTGTTCTTGGTAGCAGTAAAACAAAAGCAACTAACACCTGCTCTGCAGGGGAGGATCTATTTTCTTTTTCGAAATTTTAAGCGTCCACCATTTGTATTTTTAGCTTCTTCCTCAGCACCCACTGTTACCTTATTTTTCTCTCCCTCTACAGGCACCCACATGCTGCCCCGTGTTTCAAACTTTCGCAATCTCGTCATTATCTCCCCGAACATTTTCACAGAGCCTAATCCCACCTTCTTGCCAGGCTTCATACATGTGATTACAATGTGCAATGATGTGTGGAATGCTGCACAGGTATCAGTGATGAGCTCTCTTTGAGCATATGGATGTGTAAGTGTGTGTGCATTTACAAAGTACAAATGTGTGCGTCTTACACACGACATCATACTGCGTAACACCCGCATTGCACCATAGGAGGCAGTGTATAATCTTTGTCATCCTATTGTTCAGATGCACTACAGAAAATCTCATTTTTGCGGCTTTTCTTACAGCTGTAATTTAACTCATTCCATACCCAAAACTCTAACAATTTTGAATTAAATTTGACATAGTGAAATGATAAGGTCATAGACGAACCATGTTTTATTGTCTACATTTTTCATAGTTTTGATTTGTTAAAAAAAAAGTTAATTCATTCCCTATGTTCAATTGGTGTTGCAAGTCAATTCTCTTCTCTTGCATGTACAATAACTGCCACCTCATGTTATGTATTTGTAGACCCTTTAGCCATGAACACACATGACATGACGAGGTGTCCGCTTCCATAAGTGAGATGTGCATGTTATTTGCTGACATTGGCACACTAAGCAGAAACTAAATACATGCACGGTCAAAGAGCGCGGTACCACCAGTGTTACAAAGAGCCGGGGGCAACACATGCGCACATACGGTATATACAGTACATCGAGTCTTTTCAATGCATGAAAGCTATTGGAGCAGAAGAACAGTCAAGATCAAAATGTATGCACTTACTCTACGAGACAAATGAGAAACAGTGGCAGTTGGATTAGTTGAGTATGTAAATTTCATAGATGTGTTATTTCGCAGGATGGATTGAATGAGGAGAGAACACAGTAGGACTCATTCCATCGCACAGTGTGTAAGTGACGGCAGTGGATTGAAATAGCTCCCGCATCACACACGGACGTGTATAATTATTTTCTAAAATGAGATTAACCGAACATTATTATGATGAGTGAATGTACTTGGTTGCATTCATAAGAATCCAAGTGAGTGCTGGTCTCTGGGGCATATAAATTGAAAAGAAAAAAAAAAAAGTTGCAGCATATTTTGCCCTGTGTGCTTGATGTCATGCTGGGTGTCAGCTGCCTGTGACTGGACCAGTCAGAACTTCCAGGCAGTTGGACTGATGCATACTGACACATGACTAAGGCTTCAAAACTGGAGTTCAGACCTTTGGCACCATATTCACACTGTGCAAGATTTTCCTATGGCACTAAATGCCTGAGCTCACTGCAAAATTACACATAATGATGAGGTAAATAAATATTTGAATGGACTAAAATATTAGAGAAGCTCATGCAATGGTGCAGACAGAAGCAAATTAGCCTGTAAGGGCCTCAAGAAATCGCTCGATAGGCTACTCTTTAAAACATTACATTTGAATGTGAAAGTGAACTTCTTATACATGTCTGAGACTTTAGGAATGTTAAAAAAAAATGAGAGTGGGGGAGAGATAGGGGGAAAGAGGGGTAGAGAGAGGGAGAGAGAGAGAGAGATGCATGTGACACACTTTTTGCATTACACAGTCAGCTCGAGTTATTTTAACAATCTGGTTACACAGAGAAACCCATCCATTCAATTTCGATACGGCTCGACCTCTTTGCGGTTGCGGGTGAGCTGGAGCCTATCACATCTGACAGCGTACCAGCATGCAGACAACCAACCATTTGTCTTCACATCGTCACCTATAGATAGTTTGGAGACTTCAGTGAATCAAGTTGATATTTTATTTCAATAAAAAAAAATGGTGGCAGTTTGACCATTTGTCTTTATATCATCGCCTATGGATAGTTTGGAGACTTTAGTGAATTGAAATTGACATTTTATTTCAATAAAAAAAAAATGTTTGGCCACGGAAATTGCTCGTTTCTAATTCCAAAACAGTTTCAAAATTTGATAATCTCCTTGGTAGACCCGTGATTGATTGCATTTGACTTTTTCGATTCCGCTGTACTTTTCCGTGACGGTGTGAACCCACCTGGATGATCTAATTCGACAGAAACGGGTTGACAATAAGTTGTCGAAGGCTACCGGGTGTGAAGTCCATCTAATCGCAAAAAAGCAGGTTCTTTCTTGGCAGATATCAGAAAAGCAATCCTACAGCCCACTCAAGCTCTCCTTTTCCTGCGCCTATATTTGTTTTCCTCTCCAGACAAGTTGTTAAGCGAGGAAAAGGTAGCTCGCTGCTCCCTTGGGTCATGAGCCAAAGTGGGTCTGTCAGGTTTTGAGCTTGAGAAAACTGCCGGCGATGTGTGCAGCTGTCTCACAGTATTAAACTTCGATCTTGTTTCGATATTGGACTATGAATTGATCAGCTTAGCTCACACAATCCAAAATAAGCAGACCTCATGTGCCTCTCCTCAAATGCTCAGTTAAGAGCAAATCGCCACAATTGCTATCTCAGCATGCTCATCCGAGGATTATCGCCCCATCCTTTTCATCAAGAGCCTTCTTCTTTTCGGAAGCGCTTCCCAAAGCCCTCCTTGCAGCAGGCATGCAAGCAACACAGCTTCCCTCTCGCTCTCGCTCGCGCTCGTCCCCCCCGTGTCATGCCCAACCGCAACCAAGGGACAAAGATGGCAATCTCCTCCTTGTCGCCTGATCAGCATGGAAATTGCCTCATGTCTGTCAAAGCTCCTTTGCATCTTTTCAAGTAGAACCGGATCAGACAGAGGACACAGGAAAATAAATGGAGCTTTTTTTCTTTACCTTTTCAGTGACTTCAGCGTGCGTCTGCTATTCCCAGTGCATGTGTTCGGCAGGCAAGCAGGACTCCCATTCATTCCAGAATTCTGTGTTTTGTGTCTCTCTCCTTCCTTCTTCCGGCATTCAGAGCATCCTTTTCTTTGATTCTCTCATCTACGTGATGGAGATTTTTTTTTCCTTAACTCCCCAGGATGTTTCCTTTCTTTTCTTCTTTTCCTCTGTGGTGATGTGTTTTATTTAGTGGCTTTGCACCCCTTCTTTCTATTCCTCCCTCCCTTCTGCTTTTGTCCCCCTCTGCCTCTCTGCTGCCGGCTGGCTGGCTGGTCCACTCTGAAGCCGAGCGCTCTATCGAGACGAATGAGGTGGCTCTACGCGTGCGAAGGCATATGTGAATGTGCTTATACTAAGGGGGGGTGGTTTGGGTTGGGGGGGGGACTAAACTAGCCTCTTAGCTGAGACTGAGTCCACCCCTCTTCCTCCTCCCTTCTAGAGATGGGCTTTCTAATGGCATGTACCATTAAAATCTCGGAATAGGGTGGGTTGCCGCTCTGACGGGAGAGAGAAGAGGGGAGTAGAGAGAATGTGAGCATAAAGAGATGATGGAAAAGGCAAGTGGTAAAACGCGTAAAGACCATCTGTTGAAAATGTGTTCAAAAACCATATCCCACCTCCTTCCTCTCTAGTAATATGTCTGTCACTGACGTTGTAATGAGACCATGACGTTCTATAGGTGTCTCTACAGTGAGACGCTCACACGATTGTATAAAAAAAAGAGAAGAATGTTGTTGTTGGAGTGTGTTAATCCTGGTCGACGAATGTGTCATATGTACATAAAATATTCCTTCATTCTTGAATAGCTTCACAGATGCGCACGTCGGGGATTGGGTGGGCCGGTTGACAGCTTGCGTTCATGACAAAAACATTCAGTGCACCTGCACTATATTCAAAAAAAGTTGTAAGTAAATAAATATCTTCCTTCAAATACAGTTTATGGAGAAAGGTTATTTATTTATGAATTTGTTTATGGAGAAATGTTATATATTTATTTATGTATTTTACACTTTACTTGAAAAGGTTTTTAGGTTAAGAAAATTTTTAATAAATCTAATTACAGCCAAAATGAAGCTTTTTCTTAAAAAAAACTTTGTACCAGACACCTATTGAACATTTTCATCAACTTTCATCACAATTTATAAAATGTCAGTGCATTTAATCATAATCAAATAATTCTTTGTTGAGAAATGATGTGGTTTTATTTCCTCATGTGGGTCCATTCCTTTTACGTTATTGAAATGCTTCTTTTCCTGATTAGGAACTGCACCAAAGTATTTTATCTCAAAAGATGCTGCCATTTTCAAACTTATAAACACCCATAATTAAAAACTGCAAATTCCTGTGCCAAACCAGTGAATGTCTTTAAAAAACTATGACTTCAGTGATTGACAGAGACTGGCCTCAATGCCAATTCCGCCACACTTCCATCCCAGAAAGCATCTAATTTCAGGCGTCACTGAATATAGAGCCTGTTGGTGGCGGAGGTGAGACAGCGTCTGGTCGGAGGGTCAGAGGCATCCTCTTGGACAGCTCACCTCCTGTGAGCTAACACAGCAGACTTGGCTCTATAAGCAGTTCAACTGGGGAAAATAAGACTGAAGCAGTGAAACTGCAGCACATGTAAAAAAAAAAAAAAAAAGAGAACAACTCTCCCCCCCCCTCTCTCTCTCTTTTTTGTGGTTGTTTTGGTCTTAAGTGGATCTCTTCATTCTTCCTGACTAATTTTAAATGAATAAAAATTTAACACAACTTAGGCGGCACAGTTGAGCAACGGTTGGTACATCAGCCACACAGTTCAGAGGCACAAGATTTGATTTCAGCTCGGCCTTCGTGTGTGGAATTTTCATGTTCTCCCCGTGCCTGCGTGAGTTTACTCCAGGTTCTTTGGTTACCTCCCACATTCCAAAAACATGCATGGTAGGCCAATTGAGCACTGCACTTTGCCCATAGGTGTGAGTGTGAGTGCGAATGGTTGTTTGTCTATATTTGCCCTGTGATTGGTTGATGACCAATTCAGGGTGTACTCACTATTTGCATAACATTTGGATTAAGCATGCCTTGATTAGGCATATCATTTTTCTTTTGTTTTATTGATTCCCACTCCTTTAGATTTTTCTTACAATATCACAACTGTTCGGGATAATAATTTTGCCACAAACTGATACCATGATGCGAGTCTAGACAACAAGAAGCTCTCAGATGATTTAACAGCTGCCTGCAATATTTCACTGCAAAGTGTCGGCAAGTATTTTGAGTTTTGGTCAGTCAACCGTCTTGGACTCACATTACTCGAGTTGCTGAATCAAAACCTGCAAGGATGTGACATGGAGGTTTGGTGGAACAGTGTTTTAAATTTTGCATTTGTTTCACACTGGCGTCAACAGGATGTACTCCCCCTAACGGCAAAAGACTGCTGGGATATGGATGGCTAATAAAAAAAAAAATCATGGGGACTTTGTCACAATGATTAAAGTGACTATAGCTACCATAAATAACAAAGATGTCTGTAAAATGCCCAAGACGGAATGTGCACATATGCAAATTTTTGTCCAGCATCATGTCATTGCAGTAGTGTTTCCCACCAGTGGTCAGATAACTAATGAGAAGGAGGAGGTATAAGACGGGTGTGCAATCCGACATCCTGAGGGAGCTACAAGAATGGGACAAGAAGGAACTTGAGCTCATCGGGCCACAGCGGAAGAATAGATGTGTCTTATCTTATTCCAGCTGACATTGAGACATTACGGTGGTGTACAGCCTAAAGTGGTCACCAGTCATTTGCAGGACACAAACATCCATTCACTCATGTTCACTTCAATGTACATTTTAAAGTTTCAATTCACCAAAGATATGCATGTTATAGCAATGACGAAAAGATGGATGAATGGATGGATGGATGGATGGATGGATGGATGGATGGATGGATGGATGGATGGATGGATGGATGGATGGATGGATGGATGGATGGATGGATGGATGGATGGATGGACTTGTGTGCTGTAACTTAGTCCAAAATTGGCATCTGGGGTACAATTGTGTATATTGCAGAGATGTAAATATTGACTTATTCAGGACCAAATTTAATTTAGAAATCACCTGTTTTAATTTTTTTTCCTCAACTATTGTCCCGTTTCAACTGGTGATACATTGTAACATTTCGGAATTGTTTTTCTTTTCTGACTCATGAAGCAGACGGCTTCTCTAAAACACCACCTGCCATGGATGGATAACACAAGCTTGTCCGAGGTGGCTATAAAGAACATTAAACTGATACATGGGCAGGTGGCCGTTCCATTAATGGCCCGCTACTGTGTCCACGGCCTTGGGCTATATCATTTCTTGGAGGTGAGTCGGTTGCCTGGCGACCTCATATATAGATAGTCGCTGGTACCAATGAATCATGTGGACGCATTGGGCCGCCATTTCCTCATGATAGATGAATGGCTGATCTACGGTCACAATTGAATGGCAGCTCAGAAAATCTAATTAAATATAATTGCCCCAAGATCCAAAAGTGGCTAATCTGACACCCAGAAAAGTATTCAAGCAAGCAGATAGAACGTGTGCTTCATCTAAACCTGAAATTTGCATTAACTCACCATAAGCTGCCCCCGAATATAAGCCGCACCAGCTAAAACTCAGGGAAAATCTTGTTTTGTTCATATTTAAACCGCACTAGACTAGCCTTTGATAATTTATTTTTCTATGTAAGAGAATATGCACAAATGATACAATAACATCAAAATAATGAAAAAAATCCATAGATAAACCGCACTGGGTTATAAACAACAGGGTTCAAAGCTTGCGCAAAAAGTAGCAGTTTATAGTCCGGAAATTACGGTAGTTCAATCATGCCTGAGTATATTTGGCAAAGTGAAACAAAATTGCTGCCGCAACAAAGGAAAGTGAAGCCGGGTGGTGGAAAATTGATGCATGCATTAAGGTAGCACTATTTTATGCACCGAGTTGACATTTCACCAGACTGCAAATTGCAATATTTAGTGTTGTAAAAAAAAAAAAAAAAGCCTGTTGAATAACATGAGATTTACAAGTAGGTGCCATAGGGCATCAGAGAACTGTACTTTGAATTGATTTAAACTGAAACCAAAAAACATCATTCAGACAGGCAAGAAATATTTTCATTAGGATTTTAGTGACATTAATTGAGAAAATATTCAGTATTCAACCCAATATTTGTTTAATGCAATTGTGTTTGTATAGTTGTGTCATTAATGTGCATAATGTGTATATTTTCATTTGGATTTTAGTGACATCAATTGAGAAAATATTCAACCCAATATTTATTTAACGCAATTGTGTTTGTATAGTGGTGTCTTTGATGTGTTAAAAATACTTTTAAGTTGGATTAAAAAAATAAACCTATTAATAGATATTTACAATGTTTTTGTTTTAATATTGTTTTATATTCACAATACATTAATGATAAGTAGGTGAATAATAATATATTTTATTACTATTAATATTCAACTAATCAAGCCATTATTTAAGAGAGAAATGAATACAAAACCAATTACATTTAGTAAACACATTTAAGGACGTTTCATGCAACAAATATCACTGGACTTTTAATAATGTAAATGATTGGTGGCACTGAGTTACGGTGACAGTATCTCTGAGTTGCACAGTTTCTATCATTATACAATGGGTGAAAGAGTTCGGATACATAATTTCGACATTAGTCAATCGCAATACAAAAGGGATCACAAAGAAAGGAAAAAGGCATGATCGTGTCAGAACGGAGGAGAGTGGTAGAAAGTCAGTGTTCGGCATAAAAAAAACTGTGAAATTCTCAGAGTCTTTTACCATGCTGACTGACTCAGAATTTCCACCGCTGCACCAGATAACTCAGACTTTTTCTCATCTCAGAGTTAACTTCCTCTGAGTTTTCACATAACCTGCTTCCTGGCATAACCCCTTGAAGCACTGAGATGGCAACATCTGATAAATGCAGAAATCTTTGTATCTTGGTATTTAGTCAGGTGGGTGGAGTACAACTGAGAGAAAACGGGGCCGTTGTCATATTTACTTCACTGCTATGAAGGAAATGCTATCAAATGCCAAAATGTTGCCTGGCTGTAAAATTGCCCCACTTGACATATTGACATCATGTCAGTACCTCCAGTTGATACGGCACTTAGGACATGTCAAATTATGTTATTACTTTTTTGTCTGAAATCGGATATTACCCTGGATGCTAAATGCTTAGGATGAGCCAATATAATTTAGCCAATGATAGGGGCTGTTCATAAACAGAAAGCTGCGAAAAAAATATGTGTGGATTGCCAGACATTTGTGAATGCAATTAAGACAAGATGTTGGTCTATGCTCAACAATTAAATTACCTGTATTGCACAACAATCTCAGTAGAAAGTAATCTTTTTTTTTTTCATCTCTTGACACATTTACATAAAGTTAATTAAAGATGAAGTACTAAGAAATGAACTGTAAATATCTATAAATGCAACAATGACGGAATATTCCAAGAATGGTGGCTCGAAAAATACTACAGTGAAAATATCTTCAGGGAATCTCAGATTACAAAATTGTCAGTTAGCTCAACAGAGTTTAATATACAATACATGATGTTTGTCCAAGTGCAATTGCCATGAACACTGCAGATTTGGGTTCTTATGCATTTTGAATACTCATAAGGGCAAAATCTAAATAGATATATCAACACAATGACTCTTAAAGGATGCTAAAAGAGGATATGTAGCCAAAGGGAGCAACTAGATGAATAAACCACCATACCCTCACTGACTTATATTCGTTTCCATGATGACAATAAAAAAAGGTTATGTAAGATTTTAGGGTCGCGGCGAAGAGCCAATTCTCCAATGACCAGCTCTTTTGAGCAGTCGCAAAAGAAGCAGCGGGCAGGCTGAGACTCGATGTTTACATTGAATCACAGCATCAGATGACATGGTTGTTGCCGTGCAAGCATATTAGACATACCATTAAGCATCGCAGACTCACTCCTCCTTCATGGCAATACTGTACATAAAGCCTTAATGTGATTCAGCAACTGCTCATGATGACTACAAAATGCTAGGTTTGTTGGTTTGGCATTCTTCCATCCATCCATACATCCATCAATTTTTTTTAGCGCTTAGGGCAGAGGTGTCAAACTCATTTTTTCACGGGCCGCATTGTAGTCATAGCTTCTTTCGGAGGGCCAGTATGACTGTCAACCCAAATAAATGTATGGGCACCTCATATTATATACAGTAAAATCTACAAAACAAACTGACAAATAACTCTTTTTCAAATCAGACACGTAAAAACTGGTCAAAAAAAATGAAAACATTAAAATGATTAAAAGCAAAGACAATTTGCAATTCTAGTAATGACACATGAATTTAATGCACAATTTGTCTTTGCGGGCCACATAAAAATGATGTGGGCCCCCCCGGGCCTTGAGTTTGACACCTGTGTTTTAGGGTCATGCTTGAGCTAGAGGCTATCCCTGCACCAGCCAATTAGTGGACACGAGTAGCTATGTTGAAGCGAAACAAGTAAATGTCAGTCAAATCACATCAGCATCAAAATCTAAACTCCTTTCGGCGCACAAACAAAGACAGTTACTCCAAAGATATGATTTGAAAACATTTCATTTCATAATTGAACCTGTTTTTTTTATGTAATACACAACAGAACAAAAGCGTAAATGGCATTTTTACTTCAGCGCCTGATGGATCTGGCAATCCCACATGGAGCTCTATTTAGGATTAGGGACAACCATTTGCAAACGCATTGTTGTTGCAAATAATGCATCATTCTCTTTGGTTAGAAATGCACACATGCTAAACCATCTGTGCATGAATTGGCTTCATTTACATGTTGTAATAATCATAATAATCATGCGTGTATGAAATGTATTGGATATGGGTATCAACCCCAACTCCCAATTTCTTCAGGAATTATGTAAATTCACATAATCTACCTCCTTTGTCCCTAGACAAAGCGGTTAATCACATGGCGTGACTCTCATTTTGTTTTCTTACACTGCATTATTAATGGGGATAGAAATATGCACATCTCATTTCAGAGTCACACTATCTGGGATTATGTGTAATGTAAATGTACATATTATATATTCTTGTTGTCCATATCTCTTTCAATGTTGATGTTTCACTGCCTAAGCACCACGTCCTCTAATAAAATAACAAAATTGAATTAAAACGTAGGATTTCTCCATCTCAGTATGTGCACAAAGCAATGCTCAGGTTTGGTCACAAATTTGTCCTCGTTTGAAGCTTTGAGTTTTATAGCAGACAGCAGATGGGCTGGATTTATTGACTTCATCCGTCATAACAAATAATGACAGTTACAAGTTGTATTGCATAATTTAGTTCTCAAGTGATTAGGATTTTAGGGAAATAATGATTTTGACACTAAGCCTATTAAATACTGGGATCATGCTGCACTCATTATATTAAATATAATAACTAATTTTTGGAATCAAAAATTTATACCGTATGTACTATTGCACATTTAGTATCAAACAAATACTTTCAAACACTGAAAGCAGCTATTTTATCTGAAAAGGTAATGGTCTTATATTTGTTCTAAAATGCTAGCTGCAAAACTGTAAAAATGTGATTGAGTAAACTTTATCTTCTGTGCAGACTGAGAAAATGCAGAAAAGAGAATATCTTCAACAGTTTGAAAAAGAGCACAGAATGCTCCGAAAAAAAAAATTGGTTAATATATAATACGTATATCACAATATTAAAAACAATAACACATAGAATGCTTTTTGCGCCACCCTCACTCCTTTGCAGACAAAGAGCTCAGATGATCATTCTGACACTTGCAGCAGAGATGAAGACAGATGAAGAATTTCACATGTCTAATTACAACTTGATTCAATATACCCACAATTGCACCACTCATCCCTCGATGAGCCTGAATGGTTTGCTCAGTAATATTGCATAACAATCTCTGGAGTCAGGCCTAGTTTATTTGAAACACGGCCGAACTCGCAATGTAGTCATCTAACAGTGAGATTTTGTGGGCCATGTGGGTGGTGATGTTAAAGTAGAACACTGCTGGAGGAATAAATATAAGCATACCAACGAAAAAGTTGGTTTATGTGGCTCAGCATCTTTTGAAGGCAAACTCATGACTGTGATGGCAAGGTCAAATTAGTAATTCCATTTGATGAAAAGATCAATAGTTTTGCACAGTTCTGGTTTTGATGAATCACAGTATGAATCAAATAGGGAGCATAGAAGAAGCCAACAAACTATAAAATGTAATTTGGAGAATTTCCACATTGATGTTTTCTTAGAAGAATATTTCTTGTCTTATGTCAATTCCTCATCAATACTTTTGCATCAAGGCGGTAGGTGTTTCCCTGTTCTGTCAAAATTCAAACACGACTCACTTGGGAATCAGTTTTTCCACCCAATATGAAACATTTGTTTTTAATAGAGCAACTAAACTGGCTTATTGTAGGGGTATTGTCTTTCGAGGAACCATAATAGAGACTGGATTTTTAAATCAATCAGAAGCAAACTGATGGCAGAAGGAACACCGTAACCAAGGCAACTACTGCCGGCCACGAGTTGACACAGGATTGTTTTGCACCTAGTTTTCAACAGATATTATCAAACCTAATGTGCGAGAGAAAAACAAGAAAAAAATGGATACTTGTTTGCTTGCATCTCTGCATAAAGAAATTGTAAACATGTTGACCTCGCTGTGTTACTGAATGTTCGGTGCCCCGGCGTGTTAAGGTTAGGCTGTGTTAGTGTTAAGCTTAGCGATCCTGAAGGGCGCTGTGGACGCAAATCCTTGTGATTGCATGAATTCAAACCTCAGTGGTGCCAAGTCAACAGTCCAGGAAAGCAATTCAGCCTGTGGCCAAGCTCAGCCCTTTATTTATTTATATGTAGCATCGCTTTGTGTCTACACCATAATATAGCAGAGGTCAGGGACATAGGAAGGAGAATTGAGCGGGTGAAAACAAACAATACACAACAAACACCAAAAACACGGCGTAGTGCAGTCATTATTCCACTGCTTAGAAAAATAGGGATGACACGTTCAAATGGCCAAACTGGCAGCAAGATCGTTAAAATGAATAAATATTAGTCCCCTGTGAGTGGCGATTGCTGGAAGGGTTGACACATCACACTGTTCAGGTAGATGAGAACATAGCACACAATTTGATGAATTCTGCTAAAGGACAAGACATTTTCTCTCACGAAAAACAAGTTGAGGTGCCTCATAAATGGTGTAGCGAAAAAAGCTTTCTTAACATCGATTTTATCACTAGCCTAACCGCCGGTGGTATTTCTCTTTCCTCTGCTCTTTTTTAATGAAAATTCAGGATGTAACCATTTTTCTTAGCACAACATGAGAGCTGACCTGGCTGGCTTAGCACTCACAGACAGATTAAAGTAGGTGATGTGTGTTCAAATAAGTTTACCACCCAATGTTTCTGTGTCAACCAAAATAGTGCCCCCAGTCTTACACGAGTTCAAATATGGGTTGAGGTTACTGATCAAGAGTTCTGTTACAAATGTCAGAAGAGGGATCCGTGGCATGTCCATTTGGAAGGACCTTTGGGGCAGGTAACTTCCGGAAAGAAGAGAGTTGAGGCATTAGGATGAGAAAATGGCACCTGTGTGGGAGATGAACTCACCTTAAGGGGAAGCAGGCTGTCACTAAAAGGGTGTGTGACACGATCAGACAAGTTCAAAACCGATTATTACGCCTTAGAGTTCCCTGACAAATGGTTCATCTGGCTTGTAAGCTTGGGGCGGGAGATAGCTGGGACACAAGGATGACTGGAACCTTTATGTACGAATCGTATAACAGAACAGAAGCCATTGCTTCAGTTGACCATCTTGTCAGTTCTGAATGTCTTTCGGAGTTTTTTTCTTGGACATGCAGCAGGTGTTGAATTTCTTCCACCAATGTGTGATGCTAAAACTGCTTAAATGTTTTTGAACCTGAAATGAGAGCAGCCAAATAGCCAGGCCTCATCCGTCATACTTGCATGCATGTTAAGATCCCTCCGGGCCATGATAGCAGCAGGCTAAGCAGGCAGCCGGGTGTCCTTCTTCCCCTTTTTACTCCTCCTTGGGGGGATTTTGTGGCCTTCTTACCGCCAGATGGGATGGGGAATGCCCGCAGTGTGCTCTGGGTCTCCTCTTTGCTGGGTGGCATCCATTTTTAAATGGCATTAATGTAACCTGAGATTGTTTTTGTCAGGGACTGCTATCCCCTTCCCAAAATATTTGCTAAAGATTGTACGATACCCTTTAAAAATTAAATTTCTGTAAATGATGGGTGATTGGGCTTTATGGTATGAATCAAAGTACCATGTAAGGAAACTGAAACCAGACAGGACAATAAAGCACAGTTTGCTTTGGTTTTTACATTCCTCTATTCGTCTTTGCCATAAAGTTCAGAACAATTCAGTGACTCTTGACGACAGAGCCATTAAATGAAATAGAGTGAGTGTAAAAATAAGTAACTGAAAGTGCAGCGCGTGTGCGTGATGAAAAAAAAACATCTATACATTACAACGGCTCTATTCTGAAAAATATTTATTTGTAATTTTGAGTAATAGCCGAGGACTGCATGTTCTTTTGTGCTTGCTGTTTTGATTAACAATGGAATTTAAATGGGTTCAGCATTTATTAGTGATCATGAAGAGATAAACAAGAGATATCTCAGGGCTCTTCTTTTTATCCTCCAATAAAAAAATGAACTCATCACAAAGTTTCTATAAGGGGAAGACTTCGTGACTACGACTGATTAATGACGAATTATCCGAACTCGTTCAGACAGCTGAATTATTTCTCACTTCAGGCTTGAGTCTGAGCTGTAGTGTTATAGCGCTGACACAGCCAGCCTGTCACAGTCATATTTTTCTACTTGGTCCAAATTTTCACCAAGGCTGTCCTGCCAAAAGACAGCATTCGAGTCCACTGCTGGATTCCAACTCTCGGCTTTTATTAATACCTACCCCCATCCCCTACTTCGAGGAAGTAACTCTGACTTTGTCCACTGCTGGACTCGCTTTCAACAGAACAACCAACAGTCACACTTGCAGCCCTTCAAAACAACCAGAACACTTCAACCACCTCAGTTTCCATGCAAATAAAAGATGAGAGAAGAAGTAAATTAATTAAATCAATGAAATCAAGGAAATTAATGTAATGAATTAAATTTAATGCAGCTCACTGATTAGGCTGACGTTTCATTGCAACTTCTTCCATCCCACTATACCAATATCAAGTTATTATCTCAATTCTAACTTGAGATGTTTAATTCCTGTTTGTGTGTTTCTGAGGATGTTGGTGCTTGGATTTGAACACACTTTGTTTTTTTTACGATCCGTAAGGGAAGAGAGGGAGCTGATTGTAGGTCGCCTCTGCTGGGACTCTCACAGATAACGCAGCCCCCCTCGGAGATGTGCCGCCTGCAAGCACATCGTCTCCTACGCTCAGATCCAGTCGATCATATCTGGGTCACAACATTTGGCTCATTAGATGCAAAAAAAATAAATAAAAATAGTCCACCATCATTCCATTCCACAACAGCGAAACAATGTGGATCTTCTTCAAAAGACAAGCGGATATTGGACAGGCATTTATGCCTCCGCCGGTGATTTGCCGTATCGTATCTCCTGCTCATCTGCGCAATCATTTCCTGCAGAAATTGCATTGACGCCCTTGGTATTCGGTGGAAGATGTTTATCAGATTGCATGAGGCAGTGCAGTCTCATTTGCATGTTTCTGAAGGCCAAGCTGATTCGAGAGCCTCCATCAGAAACGGAAAGGAAGGCACACAGTTTAACTTTGAGCTCCAAAGACAATTCCATCCATCCGTCTTTGATACTGCTGAACCTCACTAGGGACACAGGTGAGCTCTAGCCTATCCCTACTAACTGGGGGAGAGGCGGGGGACACCCCAGACTGGTAGCTACATAAAGTATTTTATAAAAGCAGGATCTCTTACTCTTACATTTAAGGACACTTTAGATTCTTTACTAAGAAGGATAATAATGGAAATTTCACACAAGAAGACCTGAGCCCCAATTTGAACCAACAACCTCAGAACTTTGAGGCAAATGTGTTAACCAGCATTCTCCATGCTACCTAATATCGCTTTGCAATCTACCAAACAGACCTGCAGTTTGAATGACAATGACATGAATACAATGCAATTCATTTATATATACGCATGCAGTATATGCGAAAAATAGTGTTGTGGCAATAAGTTCTATATTACTATCATAAATACTGGTTCAGACTAAAATGTGTTATTTTGTTTATCCTTGCAAAAAAAAAAGGAGAAATTATGTAGAGCAAACACACAAGGTAACAAGGCAGGTGTTTTGTAAAGTCTAAAGACAAATTAATTATTTTCAGATCACAATTTGCATCCTGTTCTGGTCAATGACCATTACATTTTGAACATAAGTAATAAGCAATAGATTTGGACAGAAAGGTCATTTTGACAGTTTCTAATGTAGAGATAGGAGAAATTAGATATTCAAATCTTTTTTTTTTTTTAATCTATCACCTAATTCATTCATGTTTGTTTTAAAGGGAAACTTTTTAGTAGTAGGTATATACAATATTTTTGTATTGAAAGCACAGTTTTGCGCAGTCTTGTATGTCTGCATTTATCACTGAATTGGTTAAATTTACTGTATTTCATTGTCAGACTGCAAGGTGACTGCCGGACAAAAAGTCTAAGAATCGGATTCTTAGAGTAGATTACGTCCCAGGAGTAAGTGTAAATTGTTGCGGCACATAAAAGCCCAAAGTAGTTATTTCTAACCATACCGCAGCTACTGACCCATACAGAGTGTTTTGCTGTTTGATCTGCAGTTGTTCTGCAACATAGAGCCCTTGGCTCCATAAAAAGGTGGCAAAGTGTCTTCTATTTTCTGGCCCAACGGACAGATGGTTGCTTTCTTCTGCGAGCCATAATCTCCCAGTCAAGCTGAGATATAAAAAAAAAAAAAAAAGAGTTTAATACCGCAAAATCCTGGGGTTTTATCCGTGCTCTGGTCATACTGCACATATGGTTCAGGCATTTGAACAGCGGCTGGTCAGAAGTCACATTCACTGATCCGACTGCAGCAATTTATATTAATGAGGATGAAAAAAAAAATTAATACTATAATATTTGGCTCCTATTTTGAGAAAATCCTCACCACCGGGATTATTTTAGAAGTGAAGATTCTTCTTCCACATGTCACGCAAGTTAGGCAGTCATACTTCACTTATGACAGCAGAATAGCACTCAGCTGAATGCGGATACCTGCCCAAGTGGTTTGAGGACCGCATTTTATAAGGACCAAAATGCGGCATCATTTTATGATAATCAGATACATAATTAAATGATTGCTCAAATGTGTATATCAGTTTCCATTGAAGAAACAAAAGTGATCATGAAATAAGTCAAAACATCATTACTCAAGTGTGTCATGAAATCCTTAAAATTGGGACGAAACATAAATAAATGCAAATCCCACCCACTAATTTTGCTCTGTGAGCTTGGGAGATCAAATAAATTCAAAACGCAATGCAACGTTGGAATAAAATAGCAAGTTAATTAGCAAATAACACATTTAATGATGCATTTAATTATATTTTTATTCACTTATACAAAGTTATACCTTTGG
Source organism: Syngnathus leptorhynchus (assembly GCF_054491065.1). Taxonomy (NCBI): domain Eukaryota; kingdom Metazoa; phylum Chordata; class Actinopteri; order Syngnathiformes; family Syngnathidae; genus Syngnathus; species Syngnathus leptorhynchus. The sequence goes on along the minus strand of NC_141201.1, from coordinate 8,710,341 downwards.
TTATCCTTACAGTGTAAAATGAAACACAGAGTTAAGAGTTATTTTGAAGGAGGTATTTATTTATTTTATGAAGGTCCCTGTCGATGGATGTCTGCCAACAACTGAGAAACTATTGAAAACAGGAGTTATACAAATATACTTTATGGGCATCGGTCATGTTTTTTCTTCCATTGCATTACCCTCCTATCTAACAAACACTAATGTGAGTGACAAAAAAAAAAAAAAAAACATTTGCAAGCAATTAATAACAGCATAGCAACAAAATCCTGTCAATAACTCTAATGGATTTTCATTAGGGGGAGCAAAGCAGTTCTTAAGTGGTAAACTTGACCATTATCAAATCACATCACATTAAAATGAAAGCATTGTCTCATTCCATTAGGAATAACTTGCCAAGGACCATAAACATCTGAACGTCTTCTGCACTGCGGATGGGGTCGCTTTCTGTCTTTCCACTCTCACTCGCTCTCAAGTTCACAGAGAAAAAAAACCAACAACAACTGGTGTCATGGGTATAATATGCATTTCACGGAGATATTAAAATGCTGCTCTGCACTACACTATGTCCTTGGTTTCATATTCGAGCATAAAACTGTGTGCATTAGTGTTGCTAAAAGCCTACACTCTACTGTATTCTTCACAGCCTCGTGCCTTAATTCAAATTTAATATACAGCTAACCTTGATATGTGCATGACGTCATTGAAACCTTATGGCTATTGGATCGGGTTTTACTTTCCGTGCTGCATTTTAAGAAAATTTGCATTATAAAAAGTATCTTTGCGCTGTGTGTGGTTATTGGAATTCAATTATGATTCTGAAATTATATTAAACACTATTTTCATGGTGCAATCATGTCAGTGTCTACTCGAACTCGATTAGCCAGAAAATAGATCTCATTTCTTAAATGTATCTTTATTCTTCAGTAATGAGGTCACAACTCTATTCATTTATCTACAATGAATGCTATCACATGATTTGGCAGGTGCTTGCGACAAAGCTCGGCACTGAACCAGTAAAAATGGAAATAATAATGTCTAGTCAGGTACGGGAATTAAAGTAGTAACTTGCTTGTTCCTTAATGGTGAACGCATTTTACTGATTTCAGAGAGCTGTTTATTTATCTTGCGTGGATGACGTCCTTAACAACTAATTAAGGCACGGTGCCTAATTAAGCCATAGACACTATTTGAGGAAATGTATCCATCCATACAGGTGACCTATTCAAGCTGACCTTTGGCAAGAGGTACGGCACACGTTGACTTTCGGAGAGGAAAAGAAAATTTAGCCAATGAAAGTTCTGAGTAAAGTAAGTGAGCACCATCCTTTGCTCTAAAAAAATAGAGGCCACGTCCATAGGAATCCAAACTGGTCACCATAAAGTGCACACGTGAGCAAGCGTGTTAGAGAAAATGGCAGAGCATGTTATGATTCATAGGAAATTCTTGAGCAATGAAATATCAGAAGGGGGCTCAGAAGCTGAAAAGGCAAAAGACATTTATTGCTCTATCTTTGAAATGGATTTCACTATTCATTACCCCATGGAGCAACAACATGACTTTTAATGCTGAATCATTGCAGCATGACTTGTCCTATCCATCTTTCCTTTCAATACTGAGCGGTAAAAAGACGTTGGCCACTGCAGCATCTTTGTCCCTCCACGTTAATGCTACGCATTGTGTAAGGTCACTTAGTCTGATATAACGACTGCTTAGAAAATGGCACCCCACTGAGAAAATGTACTGAGAAAAATCTGTACTGCCTGTCCTGTTCAGTGCAGCCTTTTCTATTGGTGTGTTGCAAATACGTTTTTCTAGATTATTTGTGTGTGTGTGTGTGCTGAATCCAAGGCCACAGCCTACCAACCAATCCAGCCAGCTAGCTAGAGGAGCTTACTATATTTCAAGGATCTGCTCTACAGTTGTGAGGCAACAGCATTCACTTTTTTTTTTTTTCCAAACTGAGCTGGATAGTAAAATAATGCAGTGTGATGTATCTTTGGTTTCATCGTATCAGATTGTCGCTGTGGGCAACATACCCCCATCTGTTGGCATGAAAGCAACAGATGGACCTGACAGGGAATCAGACATGGTGGCAGTGGCTAGGGTTGGGGGGGTTGAAGAGGTGCCTTTCCATAAAGCAGAGGGCCACAGAGGAGACATCAAGGCCGACATGAGGGGAGGAAATGTGTGAGGAAAGATACTTTGCGTTGTCAAGTGTGGTGACATGAGACACACAGATTCATGCTGCAAAGGGCATGTTAAATGGAAGCTTTTGGGCTTTGGATTGTGCTCTTATCGTCCCGGCTGCAACCATTCTTGCTTAAAGGCAACTACAAGCACACACACACACGTCAGTGTCCTGTCTGCTTCACTCCAAAAATCTGTCACATTTTGATAACTGCTCTCCTATTGATGGCTGTAAACTTTGTATCCAGCTCAGGCAGTGCAATGCTTTATCAGTGTATCATCAATTGGACTCATGAAGCAGTTGTAGTGTTGTCTCCTGCCATGTATGGACGATTTAGCACATTTATGAGTATTATTACTTTTCTCTTATCAATGGTTGCTGGGCTTGCTTCTGTTGCACTAAAGGTGCAGTAGAAAGATTAAATTGTGTTTGCGATTAGGATCAGTTCAAATCATTTTTTTTCTCTCTTTTATTGGAAAATAAAAGTCCTTATAAAAGTGGAAGCGCTTCTTGATGACTGCTTAAAATGCATTCACATACCATTTCCTGAGTTGGAAAACATAATTTATCATATTAAACATGTAGCAGCTGGCACATTATTCAGCAATTACATTGTAAATCATGGACAACTGTGCAGCATGACAGTGACTGCACACTGCTCCCGATCACTGCCCATCATGATGGGATTGGGTGAGTGTTAAACTTGAAGCACCCTCACCCTCTGCAAAGCCCCCCGCCGCTTGGAGTAATACTCTGGAGTCTGGACGTAGCTTGTTTTGAAATCTACACTTATACTGTGCTTGGCTGGTTTTTATTAACGGAGCCTTTCCACATTATCCATCATTTCTCTCTGGCAAAGTCCTGACACTTAATTAGATGCCACGCTGGCTAGAGAACTACATTCGGGCATGGATGCAATGCTGAAGTAAAAGAAAAAGGCAGAAGTGAAGGAAACCTGGTAAATTAAGGGGGGGCGGGGGCAAGAAATAACCATTTTGATTTTTTTAATGCCTCTCTGGTGGTTAGATTTGCTCAACTGCTGATATTACACTAATTGCAGCAATGATTTCTTGTTTTAATCCCAAGCAAATCACGATGGTAATTTGACTGAACCTGTTTTCTCTAAATGTCAATGACTTTTCGATCGGACTGCAATCATCACTATGTTCACCTAATGAGCATGGTGTACATCTGTCAAACACTCGGAGGGAACAGAGCTCTGGCAAAGCGTAAACATTAGTATTTGGTCAAATCGTGACCTTAAAAACTAACAGTAGGTAACGTTTTGCTGCAAACATCTTGATTACAATTTTTCGGTTACAAGGTTCTACAAAGTTTTACCTGGGCAAATACCAAACGCTTTTTATGTTGCTATATTTAAACAATTGTCAGATAAACCAAAGATTCTTAGAATATGAGGGGCTGTGAGGATTGAAAGGACAGAGCGGCTTTTATCTAGCCCTCGTGCCGAACTTTGGACCCCTGTGCTTTTATTTATTCCCCCTGCAGGTGTGAAGTGTGAATGTTAACTGTTCCAGTTGTATCCGCCTCTCACCTAAAGTCAGTTGGGATAGGCTCCATTTACCAATGGCTCAAATATGGACAAGTGATATCCAAGATGAATGAATAAAATAACACACCCTAGAAAATATTGATTCTGAAAGGAAAAGAAAGTCAAGGCTTCTAACAAATCTGTTTGAATGTCCTCGTTAATACAGTTGAGGACTGTATGCTGAAATCCATGACAGTATTTATTTAATGAAGCCTCAATGGGGATTTACTTCAAATGTATGATAGATGGAGAGCTGCATGCGTCATCTATCAATAAACTGTCCTACTTTTACCTTCCTATTTTGATGTAAATTTTATAGCGTTGCATACAGACACCATGCAAGGCTCTTGTAATGTAAACATGCTCTAATAAAACAGCAAACAGTCATTTTTATTGGCTGTGAATACCTACAGAGGTAAGCATATAAAAAAAACCTTCCCAGCCGTGATGTCCCTGAAGAACATGATTAATGGCATGATCTTGCCAGTAAAATATAAATAGCATCAGCCTCAGTGCTGGATTATGATTATAGTGATGTGCAGGATCAAAGTTAAGATGAGGGACTTTCACTATTTCTCAAAGCTTGAAGGGATGTCCGGAAAAAAAAATGCATTTATCCAACCCTCAGTCACGAAAATCTACATCAAATCGCCACATCCACTGTTTTTTTCCTGCTCATTTTTTCCAAGTGCCATCAAATGACTGATCACAGTTTTGTTCACTCATTTTTCAGATATTCCCATTTGCTCATGACCTATTTGATGAGGCCTCATGAACAAAGAGCCTTTGCTCGGTCGGCTTAGGAAAAGATCAATAAACAAGATCAACTAGGAACTAATTATGAGCAAATTTCTTTGACTGTATGAGGCTCTTCATTATTGCCCGAAAGGAGTTACAAACAACAGTTGAGTGTGTTGCTCTCGGAAAATAAATTTGGAACATATGCAGTACATTTTAGACTTAATTAATAAATAGCATAACACTCTCCCTACTGTATTCTGTGATGCAGTTTCCTTGCACAGGGGAAAAAAAAACCTTAACCGCCATCTGTCTTTCAACACACATCTTTAGTATTTACACACACAGACATATAGCTGTAATTCGTTCATGAGTTACTATTGAGCGCCCCGTGGTAACTCAAAAGAAACTACAGAATATAAATTCTTAACCTGGGTTCGATCGAACCCTAGGCGTTCGGTGAGTCGGTCTCCGGGTTTCGGCAGAGCCTCCACTCCGGAGGTCCGAACACACCTGATTTATCGTGGAAATTTATGATGATGCAGATCTGAACTGGTCTCAAAAAAGGAAAAAGCAGAATTCACACTGATTTGCAGGTATGTAATTTGTTGTGAGTTCATATATTGTGCTGGTTTTGTTCTTTGAACAAGGTGATGTTCATGCACGGCTCATTTTGTGCATCAGTGAAAAACATTGATGTCTGGAGTTTAATTATTTATTTATTTTTTCACTAAAGAGGGGTTCGGTGAATGCACATGTGTAACTGGCGGGGTTCGGTACCTCTGACAAGGTTAAGAACCATTGATTTAAGGTATCGTCATTCGTATTAAAATGTATCAGCTGAAATGCTGCAGTTATAGTTATAAAAGTTGTCAAATGACCGTGAGGTTGGGTTAGGAATTTTCTTAACTGTCATACAGAGGTCCCATGTGTTTAAACATAAGTTGCAGGATTCACTTGATTCATATGTGCATATAATATATAACTGCTCATTTACTCAGATCTACCTAGATCTATCATCGTTGCCGCTATCTAGTTATGTATTTTGAAAAATCAACACCAATTCAAGCTTGATCCTAGGTGATATTAAATTGCAAGAAAAAATAAAATAGAAATCACCCTTAAATGACTTGAATGACACCTTTAAGGGTGCATTTTTGGTGGTCTACTCTCAAATTGTACAAACAAAAACAAAAGAAAGAAAATTCACACAGTGACAACTTGAAAGTCAAATCTTCCAAATTGTACAAACCCTGGGACATCTGACTTTAAAAGTTTCACTGTGTGAACATTCTTTCTTTTTATTTTTATTTTTTGGTATACCAGTAAAGAAAAAAAGAAAATGAATGAAATTTTTGAGGATCATTTTCCTGTGATTTATACTAGCATTTATATTAATTTGTCCCTTATTGCAGCGGTCCCCAACTTTTTTTTTGCGCATGTCAGACAATATTTTCACGGACTGGCCTTTATATAAAAAAATAATAGATTTATGATAAATGCATAAATACAATTAAATAAAATGATAAGACTGGCATAAAAACAAATACAAAGCGCATTGAAATAAAACTCACCATTAAGTATCTGCTCTGTAGATTTGTTTTGGTCGCTGTAACCGCAGAAAATCCCGTTGGAAAGGGAAGCAGGGTTTGCAGTGCTTTTGTGGCGTGGCGATCTCTGGAATATTGTGCAATGATTTTAATCCAGCATTTTTTTTTCTTGGAAGTTGTAGCCTTTTCTTCTGTCTGCACATTGGGCCTTTTCCTCCTCCCAAACATTTCTTTTTCTTACTCATTTTTGCAAGCGTCCGGGACGGGACCGGGACGCGCGTCTTTACCTGAATTCACCTGTGTCAAGAGGCACAGATGCACCGACGGATGTAATTGGGAGAGAATCCCCAAATTTTGTCATAGTTTTCAAAATAAATTCTTACTCATTTTTGGTAACTTTGCGGGCTCGACTGGGGAAACATATCATGTGACCGAGACAAGCGTCTTGGCCTGAATTAATTGATCATCGGTATTTATTTATTTATTTATTTATTTATTTATTTATTTATTTATTTATTATTATTATTATTATTATTATTATTATTATTATTATTATTTATTTATTTATCTGTGCGGCCCAGTACCAAATGACCCACGGACCGGTACCGGTCCGCGTCCCGGTGGTTGGGGACTTCTGTCTTGTTGACTCAAATTTGTTGGTGCTGCTAAAATTCAATTAGCCAGATGAAATGAGTTGCCCAAGGCTTTTCCATTCAAATAAAATCTGAAGGTTAAAATTGTGTGCATACATTTCCATAACTGCCAAAAATTCCTTTATATGTTAGTGTGGTTTTTACATGTACCCTTGGTTTCTAATGTTTCTAATTAACACGAAGAGAATGCTTTTTTTTTATTTTTTTTTTTATTTCATCTTCTTAAAATTACAACTACACATACTAATTCAGCATGCACACCTTTGTGACAGTTGCCCAACACTGTGTCACACAATTGTGTCAGCGCCAATGTTTATTAATTGGTGTGACGAATGGGTAAAGGAAGTGGCTGTAACCTTAGTGCAGCTTTAAAATACAAATGGGACCTTCAAGACGAACCAATTACCATCCCAAATTGAAACATGCACTTGCATATTCATTCTCCTTTGCAGTAGCAGGCAGGCGTCACCCCTGGAGAAGACAATAAGGTTCTGTTCGAGTCGCTGCCAGTTTCATAGAGTATTCTGTCACTCCTGACTCCTCATTTAATTCTGTTTTTTGTTGCAATGAGACTTTCTCTCGCAGAGTATATTAACTTGTCAACTGAAGAGACCCACTCCTCAGGTGGAAAGTCCTTTCCCCCCTTTTCAGCAGTGACAGTGGTGAGATGGAATGACTTACACAAAGGCAAAGTGAGATGCAAATGGTCATTGGCTGTCTTAATCAGAGTCAATGCTTGTTCAAGATGAATTGCTGTGACTGGCACTGTCCTCATTTTGGTTTCAAGTGTGAATGCTCATGGAAGACTCATCATGAAGGCCTAAAAATAAGTTTCGTTTTTAAATATAAAAGTAGTTTGTAGTTTTGTAATTCGAGTCTGATTTGAGACAAACAAAAGTCTTGGGTAATGGGAGACAGTGATATTGAAAATGTGCTACTTACCTTATGAACTGTATAATCCCCAAATAATGTATTTAAATCGCTGTCATTAAAGAAATGTATCCCTCACAATCATGGGATGTAGAAATGGAAGATAGGTATTCCAAAATTTTGGGCAGTTTCAGTGCCTCATTTGCAAGCCTGTTGCCACATATTTTGCACTGTATGTAATAATCTGTCAAATGCAGCAGGCAAGACCGAAGGAGAAGATACCCCCCAAAATATGATTATTTACAAAAATAGTATGTGCGTGCGTGCGTGCGTGTGTTATGGGGGGGGATTAGGATTAGGTAAAAAAAAAAAGCAAAGTAAAAAGCAAATACCAGGAAAAGACACATGACTGATTCAGGAACATGACAACTGACAGTAACAATAATGGAACAATGATCCAATCCAAAAAAGAAAGAAAGAAAGAAAGAAAGAAAGAAAGAAAGAAAGAAAGAAAGAAAGAAAGAAAGAAAGAAACTAAAGACCTATAAGCAAACTCACATGAATGACCGTGACGTACACCTCACCTGATCAAAGTCATGAAAAAACTAATTATAGCAATAAAACCTATTTTAAGTAGGGTTGATGATATTATTTCTTAAATTTTGTTTTCTTCTGCATTAACGCATTCATTTATAATGTTGTGAGCAACATCGGGAAACACACACAGGGAATGAATTTGTGTGTCCGTACAGAAACATAAAAATCTCTTAACATGACTTTCATAGCTGTCATCAAGCCAGAGAACATGTTGCCATGGCAACTGCATCTCTGGCACAGCCTTTGGTGACAGCCCCTCATTCTCTCTCTCTCTCTCTCTCTCTCTCTCTCTCTCTCTCTCTCTCTCTCTCTCTCTCTCTCTCTCTCTCTCTCTCTCTCTCTCTCTCTCTCTCTCTCTCTCTCTCTCTCTCTCTCTCTCTCTCTCTCTCTCTCTCTCTTTCACACACACACACACACACACACACATGCACACACACACACACACACACACACACACACAACCGTGCACACGCCACAGACAGACCAGTTTGCTTTAAATCCCGTTGTGTCCAGGTGGGGGAGGAGCATGGAGACTTCCTAAAAGGTGGCATGAAATGCCATGTAAAGGTGACATCTTCCTTGGATGTCTCACTTGGCATTTAAAGCACAATGTCATGATTTACATCACTGAGAGACCACTTGCGACAACGCAATCTTCCAGTTGTGTGAACTCACACTCTTGTAACCTTGCCACCGTGAAATTGACTTCCTAAAAAGAAATGTGGAAGAAAATGAGGCAACACTTGAGGGAAGGACCCTGAAACTACATGTTGGGCATCAAATACTTGCTTCTAGCACGGTGTCATTTCATTTATTTATTTTTTTCAAATTATTCATTCATGTTGGGCAAAGGAGGGGGGTGTGGAATTTGCCAGGACCTGAGTGCAATTAACAAATCAACATGAATTGTTTGAGGCTATTTTGTTAGAGTTAAACAACATGACAACTTCTAAGAACATGAGTCAGGACAGCTAAATGAACCGCTCATCTCCCTTCTTGAAATGTCACCAAACAAATTGATTTGTCGTTTGTTTGACTGAAAGCACCACCACAAGAGAAATTACTGTAAATGTTTAGAAGAAAAGCAATTTTCTCTGCTGGGCGCACACTAGCAATGAACTCTTAAGTTGTTTGCGATTTAATCTCTTTTCCATTTATATGCTAAGTCCGCCTGAAAATGGTTTTGTGCCAACATCATCTTGGATGATCTTAATCTTTGTGACACATAATGGCAGTGCAGTGCTAGCAGGCGAGGGGTGGCCTGACCCATCAGTGTGGCGCTGAATGTCATGTGACCAATGGGGAATCACGAGGAGCTTGACTGACATTTTTTTTTTTACGCACGGGATCTACCATGGCAGAGGGTGCAGGGGGAGAGAGAGAGTAGCATCTCACTGTGGAGAGAAAGTGTTCAGTTCAAGGCCAGGCAGTGTCATTTACACAATTGCGTATTTCACACACAAGGAATTTACAAAGAAATGGCAGAAGAGATTCAAAAGTGAAGCGAAAGGAACAAAATGATTAAAAGAATGTACATTGACAACAATTAAATGTGTTTACAAGCAAAATGTTTAAATGCATTTGAAAAAAGAGTAAAAAGATAAAGAATTGCTTTGTAAAATTACTGACCGTGAAATGGATTTAAATGCTTGAAAGGCTTTCCGTTTTTTTGCCCAATCAAACTCATTAAGACAGAATCATGCTCCTTTATTATTCATTGAACCTGCAGAAAGTATATTTTAGTGGAAGTCTTACCTCATTTTGCTGCTGCATACCAACATCAAATTTTAATCCATCTGCTGGAATGTCTGAAGCTTTCTCATTTCATTTATTAGGACGCAAAAGTGGGAGAAGTCCAGGAAGTAAAAGCCGATACAAGCTTATTTATGAGCACTCAGATGGACAAGTTAAGTTTTTTATCTATAGACAAAGAACTTGTAAGAAATGTCCTAGTTTGATTCATATTTCATACACTCCATGTATATTCAGTCCCCTGAACTTGGTTGATGTGGTGACAATGGCTTTCGTTATGCACCAATAAGCAGGGCTAAAAGAAAAATGTTCATTTGAGGGCGGATAGAAAAGAATATGCAGCAGTCCAATAACTGCATTAAAAATGAATTCAGTCTTCAAGACATCGACAACGTTCACACACGAACGACAGGATTGGTTGTAGAGGGAGCAACTTGCTCATTGTTGAGCCCAACCGTGCTTCTGCATATTATAAATATACGCCCGATACACTCTTGTTTATACCACTAATAAAACAGTCAGCGTGCTGTTGTTCCAAGGTGCATCATCCAGACAAGAGGAGGTTGCATACCCGATAGTGGAAATAAATCGTACTCTGTTCTATAAGTGTTGTTTTGTAGGAGGGTGAATAAAACGAAATGTAGAAGGAAAACAAAATATTTTGTATTTTACGAGATTTCAAATTAAATTCATGAATGCGTGTTCCTATGACAACTCATGCTCTCATGAGAATTCAGTACAAAACCTGTTCAGAAAAATCACGTGGAGGACTCATAACAAGGTATTGCAAAGCATATTTAAGTAAATCTCCCATGTGCTTCATTCGCTACCATTTAGTAGCTTTTCATTTAAAAGCGACTCAATAAAATTCAAATCGTACAATTATTGCATAATATCAGGATCAAGCCTCAGTCGGTTTCCTTACTTCTTCCGGAGTTCATCATGGGTTTACATTTTGTCAACAATACCATGATTGTTACATTGATACACATTTTCTGTTAAAATGGATCCCAGATAAATGTTTCTCTTAAATCTATTGTGCCCAGCTTTGCAACCTTTTAGTGGAGGACCAATAATGATTGTTGCTTATCTGATTGGTGTGTTGAATCATGATATAAATATTTGTTTTAAGTGGATTATTGTTCTACATGAGTGGACACATTTCCCTGATACCATATCCCACAAATAGCTGTTCCAATGCTATTATGTGTTAGTAAGTGCTGCTGTTTTGCTTAGCAATAAGAGTGCAAATGAGCCATGCAGTAATAATTTTTTTTTTTCAGATAGGAAAAGGTGAGGTTGCTGTTTTTCAGTTAATGATAAACTATGAAACTATATAAATATGAAATTATTTGAGAACGAACACAGGATATATAGAAATCATGAAAAGATTTGATTGCCACAGTCTCTGCAATCTAAGCATCCTATTCTCTCGAGACCATAATATTTATATGACAGCAATGCACATCTAGACTGAATGGTGAGTTATTGCGCTAGTGCTTGGGAGCTTGTAAATGGTAGCAAACACTCATCTCTCTCTCTCTCTCACACACACACACACACACACACACACACACACACACACACACACACACACTTGGAAGGTGTTTCTTTTAACAAACGAAGGCCCTGCAGCAGTCAATAAAAAGGTAATTAAAAAGCTCCTCTTACCGCAGGACCTAAAACACCCATTAAAAATAAGAATTATAAAGCAACAATGCAGATTGTTGAATCCACATGGTATTGGTGCAATATTTCTTCAATGGCATCATTCCCCACTTGTATAAAATGTTAACTTGAAATTGAGCTGAGTTAGTATCACATGACCGGGGCTTTCTTAAGGCTATATTTGATGTATTCGAATGGATTGCGGCGCTAGTTTCAAGGAATTATTCATATCAACTCTGCTCAACCTCACGAAGTTAAAATATCATCTGGGCTAAGAATAAAATAGAATAGCGGACATTTAACAAAACAACAAAACATTCTTCTCATTATCAACATACATATTCCCCAAATCCCAGTAGATGCCTGTAGGGAACTCATAGAGGCATTCTGTTCTTCGCCTAATCAAAGTCATTAAGGATGAACAGAATATTTTTGCATGGTTTTGTACAAAACAATGTATTCTGGGTCAAATATTTTAGTATTACACAGACAAGAGTAACTCAACTTTTAGATTTTTGCAGATGGATAGATATATGCAGATGATTTCATTCATTTTTAATCAAGGAAATCAAGATACAAAAACAACAAAGTCTACAACAATTATTTTATCTTTTTGTGGCTACTCTTAACAATATCTATTTTTAACTTCTATTATTTAGCTAATTGGCAGTGGTGCACGAGCTGGAGCCTATCCCAGCTGGTTTTGAGGCAAGAGGTGAGTTACACTCGAACTGGTTGCCAGCCAAATACAGCAATCCAAACTACAATCACAAGATTAAATATTGCATCATGTATATCAGCTTTTAAATTCATTTTGTCCGACAAATGCTCAGCTGAGACTTGATCAACATACAGTAAAATGAATGGGTGGATGGACAGACGAATGGATGGAGAAATATTCCTATTGGCATTCAGACACTTACTTGCATGACCTCCGTTGGGTTGTTCGGAGCCAGGCATCTCTTACTAAGAAACTAAAAAAGCTACAAAAGAGCAGTAATGGAGGACAGTTCCCCAATTTATTCCAATGTGACATCTTAGAACCCCCTCTGTGCTGTGTAAACAGTGAACATCCCGTAGGTCAGCCGAGTGAAACTTCTTCAGCGTGTTGAAATCCTGCTGTGCTCTTTGTCTCACTCGACTGCTTTGTCTTATTGGAATCAATGGGAAACGAAAGTTGGCTCACTCACTCCATTAATTTAGTATCATGAAAGTACCACAACGTGAACCCTGCTCACCCCCTTGCCCTCTCAACATAATATAAATCAAATAAAGCCACAGCCGATTGACTTTGGCCATAGGATACTAACAACCATACTAATGCAGCAATCTTTAGTGGAAGGATATGTACCTGACCTGCAAAGTGACAATTCCCTGCCCTTTGTTGCATACCAACCAGCACCACACACTAATATTTCAGTGTGCACACAACAATAACGTTATTCGTTTTCACGGTGATATACAGCATTACAGACAAATACTATATGCATGCAGACATGCTGCAAGCAGTGTCACTTAAAACAGCCTCCATTCTTTGGTGTAGTCAGTGGCATTTTTTACCAGACCAAGAAAACTACCCCAATCTTGCTCACTGTCTGATATGCATCCTTTAATACACATTTCTTGGTCCAACAGAATTCCAAATTCAACAGAATTGCTCAGAATTTGCCATTTGTCCCTTGTTGGATCTGTTGTGTTTTGTTGTGTGTTTTTGTTCGGACAATTTCCCAGTTAATAAAGACTCGTCAATCTATTTATCGTTCAGTTTACTGCTGAGCCGAATCAAACTTGCTGACTGAAAGAGCAGCATGGAAACACCTAAACAGTCACCTCAACAGTGGAAGGGTTATTGCACATCAACAAGTTCCCTGTGCACTATGAAACAGGATCTTACGCTATGACGTTGGATTTTGATGTGTGATCACCCCACAAAGTTGGGTGAGTCCATGTTTTTGATTCAGGGACATAAACTTATTTCTTCTGTTCAGTCTGCCTTCTTGCCATTTCACAGCATTTCCACATCAGTAATTCTTATTTAGCTTTAAACTCCAGTTTGACTTGACATAAATAAATGTGCTAGCCTAAATAATGGCAGACACCTCCAATGCAACTACTGTTGAATACGTAAATGCCCCGACCACTCTTGACGCCATCATCAACTGCAATAATAATAATAATAATAATAATAATAATAATAGTCCAAACGGCGCCGTGACTACTTTTACAATCAGTGACACGGGCTGTTCTCTTGTCAACATGGCAGAAAAAGCAGTGGCCATGAAACCAAATGCTCCATACTGCGATGTACTTGAGAACCTGAGCATGGACTCACAAGAATATGCAACAGCTCAATAGACTATATAGCAGCCTTAGGTTAATTTGGGAGAACTAGGTTGGTGCACTTAAAGCACCTTTGTGAGGCATAAACGACTGTAATCAAAAGCTAATAGCTCATCCAGCAAGTTCATTATTGAAGATGATTCCATTTTTGCATAATGTCACCTAAACTCAGCCATTGAAGAAAAGAAATGAGCTGAAAATGACTAATAGCTAAATATCTACCTATCCATCATTCATCTTTTTTATCCCTGATTCAGTTCAGAGTAGCAGGGAACTGCATCCTATACCAATGGACTTAAGGCAAAAGGTGGCCTGGACTAGTCACCAGTCAATTCCCGGCCACATTTAGAGATAAAGAACCTTTTACACTGCCATTCACACCATCACCCAGTGGGAATTTATCACATGCTACTTTCGCAGAAGTCAGCCAAGAGAACCACTTCATCTATTTACTGGGTACTTACAGTGCCTTGAAAAGGTATTCCTACTCCTTGAACCTTTTCACATTTAAGATTTTATGTGATAGTGACATAGAACAAAATGATAAGGTTTTTTTTATCAATATTTTATTTTAAGTCAAGATATATCTAGACTGACCATTGCCACTCTCCACAAAAACAAAAAAAAATAGCAAAGCAGTCAATTTTGCCAAACTGTGACAATCCAAGCAAATTACATGAGTTTGTGAGCAACAGACTGGAAATTGAAGAGAGGTGCTTTCAGATAGAATATGCCCATCTCAATTATGTTGTACTCCTCAGGAGTTCTTATTTCAGCCTCCCATCTGAGTGTTTACTCATCAATGAACGCAAGCTGAGCCTCTCTACTGACTCTTAGATTTTATTAGGGGTTTATTTGACTTAATTTTATTTTGAAAAGTCTGTCATCTAGAGAGATGTTTAGAGGACCATGACTGATGTTGACTGTCAGTGTGGTTTTACAAATTAATCTTAGTGCCTGTGCTCTAATTATGGAGGAAAATAAACAACTTTGATGGAGAGTGGGTCTTTAGCAATGTGTGCTTCTATGTGTAAAATGTAAAAAATCAATAAGTGCACAAAATCTGCTGTTGTTTTATCATTCCCCACGTCTGGAGGTTAAGAGGATCATTGTGTATGTGCTGTGTTAGCAAGATTTTTTATTTTTGTTTGCATTCCTTTATGCACATGTAACAATAGAGGAACTTGTCTGTTTTTTGTTTGGCGTGCCAAGTTCAATACCTTTACCAATCACTAACCGACAGGAAATTTACAGGATGAGTAATTTTTTTGCTTTGTCCTCTGGAATGAAAGGTTTTCTTTGACAAGCTCACTATTTCTATCGATAAAGCTGAACTCATGAGACACTTACAATCTCCAGTTGGCCTTCCTATTCCAAGTTTTTTCACCACACATACCATGTTGTCATCTCACTCATGTCATCACAATGCTTGACCACTCTTAAACATTGCGTGTCCTAAAAAAGACAGCAAAATAGGAAGGTACGGTGAATTGTGTATACAGTCGTTTCCATCCATCCATTTTCTAAAGTACTTGTCCTCATTAGGGTTGTGGGTGAGCTGAAGTCTATCCGAGCTGACTTTGGGCAAGAGGCATTGTCAATCCAGTAGTGGCCGCCCAAATGAAGAGCAACCAACAATCATCTTCAATGTGCTTAATGTGCAGGGTTTTGTTTTTTTTTGGAATGTGAGAGGAAGCCAGAGTAAACCCACACAACGTCAAGTAGAACATACAAACTCTACACGAGAAGGCTGGAGGGTGGAATCAAGTGCCGCAAATTTCTAAAGTGTAAGGTGGATACTGCTAACCATACATCCCACCGTGCTGCCAGATTGTGATATTTGTACAATGTTATTGTATTCATTTAATATGGTTATTTGTGGAAACAATCACATGAAGTGGACAAAAATGTTCTCTGTCCATGTCTAACATCTCTGCGGGAGCACGGCAAAGTATTTCATGGAACATTTAAAAGCAATATAAGGTGCAAAAGAACATTTTATTAAATACCTGGCAGAACTTCAAAAGGCAGCAACTTTGCTTATGTATGAATTATCATAAAAGGACTGGCTTTCAGCTCAAAGAGGCACACAAAGGTTACTGCCATATGTACAATATTCACTCATCATAAGCTCCTCTGGCTTTGAACTTCATAAGCGCCTATGCGAAGAGACGAATATACTGTAATTCAGTTGCGCCATTGAATAAAACTTCACAGTACACAAGAAACCATCTTAGCATTCAAATTAACGTCTCATTCCAAAAGAATAATGCCATTGGACTGTATGTTGTGCAACAGCAGTCATATTTCCAAGCCAGATGTTTGTGCAGCTGGTGATAACCTGGCTTATGATGAAGCCATCTGTTGAGTCATTTTACGCAAAGACTTGCTGGACACTTCAATAGGTACGCTAATCACATGATTATAAGGGGTGTACGTTTTACTCATACATATTCCAAAATTCTAAATATTCCACTTGATGGAGGGGTATTGATTTAGGATGAGCCAAAAAATATGCAAAAATGTCAAAGAAGAAACTCCAGCCAAGAGGATGTTTGTGCCTTGCAAATCAGATCAGAGCTGGTCTCACACTGTGATTTGCATTATCATTTGGCACAGGCTGGGCGCTTGATTTGTTTGAGACCTCATGGTGTGTTTTACAGTGATTGCAACAGTATGGACATGAATGCACACAACAGTCCATTGTGCGTGACCCCCCCCCCCCATGGTGTGTGGCAACCGAGGAGGTAATCATACAATTTGTGCAACTGTGTTGGGCATTTACACATTTTGACCACTCAATTCTAATCATGCAATCTAGTATGTTCTACATAAAATATTCTTCATGTTCTGAAACAATTGTCCAGTTAGTGGATGCTGTATTCTATAAGAAAAGGGCACAGGCTAAATTAATGAGTTTTGCTGGCCAGTCAGCAGTTTGGGAATGTGCTATCATTGCACATTAGATTGATCCAAACAAGCACTTAATACATTGCTTTCTGGCCCAAAGCGCACAGGCGTTCCGTGGATGTAAAGCGACAAAGAAATCAATTGGTTTGATTGAGAACCGAGGAGCGGGGCAGAGGCTGATCCGATTGCAGCTGATGACGATTGGCTCCGTAGTAATTAAGTTTTGATATGAAGACCCAAAGGAAATTGGTGAGCAGCTCAATATCCAATCTAATCAGTATCACAAAGCTCTATTGGAAAGGAGCAATTTCTTAAAAAGCATCCATTTCTTAAAGCCAGTCTTTATGAAAACTATTTGAAAGACTGTGGGGAGGGTTCGAACGCCCAAGTTACCTTTTGTTGACGCAGCCTTCAGTGAATGAGATGGGTTTTACATTCGAGTCACCCTCGCGTTGGAAGCTTTTGCTCAGAGTCACGTAAGTGAAACAAATAGATTGGTTTCGATTAGATGTGCTTCAGATGGAAAATGTGGCTCTAATTAAAATGTTTACACGACATCAATTAGTTTTTGTTCATGCTGCTGTAAGCAGGAAAACAAATAAGGTTGTGATTTGGAGATAGGTATACTGTCTGCTCATTATTAAATGTGCATTTTGGCTGCTGTGTTATTGTATGTTGAGAAATCTCATGAAACATCATTGACAGCAGATTAACATAATCTGGTATTTTCACCATTGTTTGAGCAAAAAAAAGAGGGCATCCTCAGGTTACGCCAGTTTCTAAGGTGACGGAATCACACGGTTTTACTCGTGAGTTGGAATGCGCCATATTCTATCACTGAGCTACACTTACACATTTGTAAAGTTACAGTATTTTTTTTATTTTATTTATATACAATGTTTGAATGGAAATAATGTAAAAGGCCAAACATTCAAAATAACCATATAAAAACAGTAAGAATGCTGGTAACTGAAATGTTTATAGCAAATGAAGAGCAACTTGTTCTTACTGTCATATACTCTGATAAAAATATGAAAAATAATGGAAATCCGCATCTCTTATCCCCTAGAATAAATACCTGGGTAAAAAATTGGATTTTTAACTAGAGGAGAGGACCTTTCTGACAAAAAGCTGACAGTGCCCTTTTGATGCAGTGCATAATGTAAGAGCAGATGGCATTTGGGGAAGTTAAACTAGCTGAGGTGAATGCATGAATGCCCTCGGAAACAAGAGTGAGGCAAAAGGCAGATGTTCCACCTCCGTAGCCTCCAATGTTTTCCTCTGGGAGAAAGCGTTCTGCTGTGCACCATGCACATGGACACATTTTCATACAGTGAAGCTACGCTAATTGACATTTGTGCATCGATGGTGATTAAGTGGAAAGTGTTTACAAAATTCTGTGAACTGTATTCCCTGTGAGTTCTACAATTAGCATACAAACTGAAAGACAATATCCATTTTGCATGCACTGTGCAGTATGTAGAGTGAAGGACTTTAACACTTACTAAGTGAGGTACAATTATGTACCATAATTTTTGGATTATAAACCACACCCAAATATAAGACGCAGCAGCTAAAATGAGGGGAAAATCCTGTTTTGTTCATATATAAGCCACACTGGACTATAAGACACAGGTGTGTTAATGTTTTATTTCCATATATAAGAGAATATGCACAAATCATTCAATATCATAAAAATCGAGAAAAATCCATAGATAAGACGCACTGGACTATAAGATGCAGGTATCAAAGCTTTTGCAAAAAGTAGCAGTTTATAGTCCGGAAAATACGGTACACAAAATCATCTACATTTCAAAGGCAGTCATTGAATAAATGGGAATATTTTTCTAGTCGTGGACTTGTAGTGCCATTGTGGTTAGCCAATCTGCCTCAAAGTTATGATGTGAATATTTGTTTTTCTCCAGTTTGGTATGAGCCCTGCAATTGGCTGGCCATCAAAGCACAGTGTCACCCACACAAAGGCAGGTTCCAACCCTCTCATGATACTTCTGAAGCAGAGCATGATCGAAATTGTATGGAATATATCTAAAAAGGTAAAAGTTGGACTCATTTCCATTTGACTGGGTAATATATATAGTGGGTAACTTCCATTTGCATTTGTAACTTCTATTTGTTAAAAACTTGTGGTTGCCTGCACCGTTAAGGGTTTTATAGTGAACAGATGAATTCACTTGACATTATTTACTATTGGAAACAAAATATATGGCATGACAACAGCTTGAAAGTCAACAGGCAAGGCAAGGCAAATTTATTTATAGAGCACAATTCATATGCAAAGCAATTCGAAGTGCTTTACAGTTACAAAACACAATAGTCAGATAAAATCATTAATAAAATCAATAAATAAATATATTAAAAGCAAACAGACAGAAAATACAAAACAAAATAATCAATAAATAATCAATAAATACATACATTAAAACCAAACAGACAGAAAATACTTTCAGATTTCATATGCACAGGTAAAAAGAACTGTTTTCAGCCTGGATTTGAACATTGTCAGATTTCAGGCCTCACTCAATTTACCACTGAAATGTTATTCTACAGTCAAAAAATAAATAAATCCCTAAAGCAAAGCAGGTCACCACTTCAGCACCTTTTAATCCAAACAGACGATAGTTCGTAGCCGCTGGAGAAAAACGTAATCAGCTCTCACAGTCAGTTTAGTCACATGGATTAACGGACCAACAGCACTCTAATCAGGACCGACTGACTACTAGGAGATGCTAATAGGAGGCAATGTGCGCTTATATACAATACAAATGAGCTGCTATTTCAACACATGCACAATTTTTAAGGTTTTTCTTCAAGCAATGATGACTACAGACCTACCTGGTCCACAAGCTTGCTAACAGAAAAAACAGATCTAGTTTGCACCGTGTATGGATGAGTCAATTTATCTGATTATATTGCGAAATTAACAGCAGTATCCTAATAAAATTCTAATGCTGTTAAGAAAATCTATCCATCCCATTTATCCTCATTAGGGTCATAAGTGAGCTGCAGCCGATCCCAGTTGAGTTTGGATGAGAACTCGAAACACACTAGGGAAATTTATTCATACACATGGATGGTGTAATTGAATGGTTCAAAATCTTGCAAAATTCCCACTCCCCTGCTTTAACAGTTGTAAATGATGCAGACGTTTTTTTTTTAATTATTTCTCCTTTGCCAATCTAGTAAATCACACTGGTGATTTAAAAATTTTATATAATTTTTATATGAAACATCTATTTGTTCATTACTCGGAGAAAAAGAGCCATTCATGCTCATATTCATATTCATAGTTATTTTTAAGACTTTATTTAGCTCTCAAAACATGTTTTTGAAACGTGAGAAGAATACGCAAACTGCAAAAAGGAATGTTTGTATTCTAACACCCAACTTCAACCTTTGAGCCAAATGGGCTAAATCTAGTACAGGGTGTCCATGTTCATATGTAAAATTTCTTAAGTATATAAGTGACTCAATTCAAAAGAATTGATTTCTCGAGACTGTTAAATTCACGCTGTATATCCGTGTAGAAGCAAAATCGTACTGTATCACAATCTGAACTATATATACACAATATATTTTTAACTTTTAGGTGTAAAAATGAAAAGAATATTGATTGAGTTGTCAATTTGTAGATATTTGCTAGCATTGGCCAACAGATTTTTGTGGCTGAATATTGTATATGTTTGTCATTTACCATTTAATTAATGTGAAGTCTGGTAAATCAATAAAAAAATTCATATAAAAAGTTTAATTACAATCTAATTTCGCAATAAAAATGGACAAATGCATATATAAAGTTTAAAGATCTAATTTCTCTGTCCTATTTAAAAATGTTTTTGCAAGTAAAAACTTTCTACAATGTCATGAGATTGAGCTAATACACAAATAATGGGACTATTGTGTAACTAATGAATTAGTCATTAAAGAGTCTTTTACTTCATACACCCACTCACTCACACATAGAGAGGAAAAAGAGGTGAGAAATAGTGATGGAAGTGTGAAAACGTACCGCCAAGAAAAGTGTGAACCAACCATCAGGAAGTCGTGCAGAGTTATTGAATCCTTTTTATTAGTCAAGTATTGAAAAATACACAAGGAATTTGACCCCCATTGTTTAAGCAACTCGAGTATGACAGAAACAAGCAACTATAATAAACAAGAACATGTAGGATGTAGCACATAGGGGCGAACTGTCAAGAATAGCAGTTCATTGTCACCTTTCGGTGAAATAAAAGTACCTAATCAAGTGTCAAAATAAGAAAAGGCAGTTTTGTTTTTAATGGAATATAAAATAATCAGTTTTAAAAACGTCGTTATTATCGGCCAATTGCAATATGTTGCCTACAACTAGCAGTACAGCAGACTGGACATGAAATTCACTAGATTTCTTTTTAAATTTAACAGTACAAAACGTTAAGTATAGGCTTGTCGAGATATCCCTGCAAATGTCCAAATATGGTTCTGTGTTACATTTTCTTGCTGCCCGAGGCAACAATTAGAGTGAATTCATGACTCCATAAAGGCTATTATGCTCCCATTAAAAATCCATTATGAGATGATGTTGTTGGACGGTAGGAGATGTTTACTGGTCCTCTGGGTATCAGTCACAGATGCTTAAGAGACAAACAATTGGCTCACTTTCACATGTTCACTTGTTTTATTGCTGTAAATCAAATTAGGAAGTGATTGATCCATCCAATAGACATGCAGTCTGACTCTGTTAGTTTGGATGTGTTATAGATTATTTAATAATAGATCCATGCTGAAACAGGAATGTGAAATGTGCACAGCCACAATTGAGGATAAAGGACATAAATAAGACAAGATGCTTGGTGGGCGGCAGAAGTTGTTTTAGAAGACATTGGAATGGAGGAAATTAGTAAGCGCAGGACGTTGTTGTCCCGCTGACAACCGTAAGGACAATATCTATTATCAACTTCATCTGCCTGCTTCAAGGTGTGTTTTGTTTAGTTTTTTTTAATAAATGTGATTATGTGGCATTAAACACAGCAGGTAGATCGGGAAAACCACAGTATTCTTGCATGTATCTTACTGTTTACCAATAAAATACAATAACAATCTATTTTTTTTAATTAAAAACAATGAGATAAGCAATTACTCAATAAGGTACTAACAAGGAATATTTTTACACACAAAAAAAAAGAAAGGAAAAATAATGCTGGAAAGGGAGAAGATGAAAGTGTTCTGAGAAGCTTCTTTAGTGCCTTTTGCGTGCTTAAATATTGTCTTATGTTTAAATACAGTAGGAAATTGGTAAAACATCCATTTTTGGATTCAAGTAAAACACCTTTGACAATGAACCTCATGCTAATTCACCATCAAGAGAGACATTATTATCTGATGACAGCCATGGCAAATGGCATCACACTAATATCCATTTGACCTTTTGCATAATAGCACTGCAGTACTACGACCACTCTAGATGTTGGACGTGTGCTATAATTCCCTGAATATTATCCAAGGATAATCTTTTAAAACTAATAAGAGATCAAGAGGTCACTTGTTGGTCGTTGTAACATTGTCCCAAGCTCGAGTCTCTATTCTCGCTTCTGTGTCATTAGCATGCATTAAGGGATGTGTAGCCAAGAAAACAAAACACTCATTAATACTGATGCTTGCAGTGGGAGATGGGAGCCCAACATAAAGGCCGTTAAAGGCTTATCAGGACTTTGCACAAGCGCATGTGGATGTGTGATCTGTTCAAATCTCTAATTAAGTCTTTCTTTCTACTGGTGTAAAAGGACTGAAATAAAAACACACAAAAAAAGGGCAATCACCATGCTGCTGTGAGCGTCACCAGATTGGGTGAGGACCCGAAATGAACGTACATCTGCTTGTCAGCTACACGACACATCTTTCTCAACGCTTCCACTGAACACAGCTCAGTTAGCAAATATGAGCACCGGTTCATTTATTCTGTGTAAATGTCAACAAATGACTTGCACACAAAGCTTTATACGCTCAGATCAGAATATGGCCAGCACGGTTTAAGGTGATGGGATGGCAATTATAACTCACACAGTCGGGGAAAGAACTATTTGATCCCTTCCTACCACTTTGTGCAACATTTTTATCTTTATTTTCCTGTTCACTTTCACTTTTACAGTGTACAATACCTCTATGACATACAACACTTGAATGCCTTCATCTTTACTTAGTATGAGTAGTAAAGATACTTTACATATACGTACAATATGTTTACACTAAAATCTATTACAACAGCCACACTTGAATAGTCTTTTTTTTTTTTTTTTTTTTTCTTGTATCCAGTATATGACATAAGCCCTCTTTTTTCCAGCAGTTAGCTTTCATTATTTACAATAGTGTTTTTTTTTAATCTTTTGTTATTTTTTGAATAAGTGCAAGGAGACTAGCAAAGTAAGAATTGAGGTTATTTTATTTTATGAAAACAAACTACAATTGAAAAACAACCTTGTGAAATAAAATGAAAATGCTTTTTGAAAAACTAAAAAACTTTACAAGTGGAACTAAAACAGAATCCTTTTCATTCATTCAACCATTCATTTTTCATACCGGTTTTCTTCACTTGATTACATTGTTGTCAATTCATTTAATACATGAGCTTTTAAGGCTGCTTTGCCTTTGAATGTCTTCAGCGGTTTTGTACGGAATTGTTTTTGCGTATTGGGTGTTTGGTCAGTGAAACAAATTGAATTGCCCCGTGTATGAAATGTGCTTTATATTTTGCTTTGCTTCTGTGAATAAAATTATAATAAATTCTATAGGTCACCCCTTAACCACTTACACTGAGATATTCAGAGTATAATAATAAATACAATAAGTTGCTGTGCGGTAAATGGGCTGCATTTGAATATCCTCTCTGACTTGAATGTACTTTTATAGTGTTGAGTCATTCAAATGTTGACACTGATATAGACTCAAAGGGAAGGAAAAGGTCCAAGTAAATGCCTCGTCCACTCACTGATGGCAAATCAGCAAAGGGTTGTGAGTTAGTTTAGTGCTGACCAAGTATTTTCATTTTCCTAGAGGGACAGCAAACAAATTTGATGTAAAAGGACACTCAGATGTTATGTCTCTGATTAAGAAAGATAATAATGGATTGAATGCATCAAAGAGAATCCAGTCGTTTAACAAGACATGCACATAAATGAAATGAACTAGAAAAAATCCTTAAGGCATTGTTTTGATCAATTACATTGGTTTATGGGACACACAAATGTGTATGGAGTTGTTCAGTTCAGAATTCTTAACATCTGGCATCTCATTCAGAAGTCATTAGGAGAGTCGTAATGGCTCAACATGATGAAAAAATCATCAGGAGTGCATGCTGTCACTGTCTAATTCTTGTACTGTGGACCAATCTATCTACAGTATGACTCAGCTATATCTTCAGTAAACACTAATTACTGCACTCATTAATGCAAATGATCTGATCGCCAAAATCAAAAAAAATAATAATAATAATAAATAAATCACACCTCAGTACATGGGTAGGCACCTCTGGTCCTCGAGGGCTGGTGTCCTGGATGTTTTCTATGTTTCCCTGTTGCAACACACCTTATTTAAATGATCAGGATTGTTATCCTACTTCTGCAGACCTTGTTAATTATCTGTATAATGCAATGCTGTCAGGAATGAGTGGAGCAGGACGACCAAATGCAGCTTGGACCAGGGTTTATTGAGTCAGGTGGGGAAACGAAGACACAGACGGGATAGAGACTCACGGCCAGCACACAGACCGACATAAAGTCCACTAGGAGAATGTTAAAATTCTGACCGTGTGCCTCCAGACAGACCGAGGGAAAACCAGCCGACAACACCAGGCACACTGGGCACAGTCCGTAATGGACACAACAGTAGACACCGACAGGGAGAAACACAAAGGCAGGGCTTAAATACACGGGGTAACAAAAGGAAGCAGGTGACAGACATTACGGTAACAAAAGGGGTGTGGCCGAGGGTAGTGCAGGCCGAGCGTGCTCTGACAAATGCAGTATAATGCAAAATAATACACAGCAAAGTGTCATTAAACTAACAGACCTCATGGCCCAAAAATGAGCTAGGTGCCTTCTCCAATTAAGAGAAATTAAAGCCTCAACGTTGTGTGTGGTGATTTTTATGATCCGGTAGCGCATGGCTTGATTTTACACTGGCTGCCTTGTTCTTGATGTTTCACAGAATTTCTCCAAGATAGTTGTGTTACAAAGGTTGCACTCTCTTTGGAAAGAGAGACTTGACCTCTTGAGATCTGAGGCTATAATAGCTAACAGAGTTTTGCGCAATCAGGGAACACTTCTAAGCCTGGAGCATACATAGGATAGCCTTGCAGATGAAAAGATAGAAGTGATTTAGCATGAGTTTGGCCAGCGATGGCGAGCCAGCCTTGGTATGTAATAAATTGTGATGTGCTAAGGTATTACAATTTGTGATGAAAGGAAGCTGGCTGTGATATAAAGAGTCTACATGTGCATTCATTTATAAAACGTCACCATAAGTACTACATGTGCATTCATTTATAAAAGGTCATCTTAAGTACTGTTGAAAAAGAAAATGTAAAAGAGATGATGTGTCTTCAAAGAAAAACATTTGAAAGGAGGAACAAAACATGTTTTGGAAATCAAGTCCCAATGTCAATGTCTTTTTTTAAAGACGGTAATTGACACCAGTACGAGAGTGCCAGTGCTCGATCGCTACAGTGCTGCGTGTCTCCTCTAACTTTGCACTGATCATCACGCCCCTGAGGTGCGCCGTGACATTCCATGTGTCTGTGAAAGTACATCAGAGTGAGTCAGCACTCTGCCGCCTCCAAATTATCATAACGATGACTCAGTCCGTCCTCTTCTGTCCTACTCAACATCCTGACCAATATATTGGAATGTGCCGCTCACTCATTCGTTCTTTCTCCATCGTGTGTCTTCTTCCATATGACGTGTCCTTTGTCACATCAGATTTCTAGATTTCTTTTGTCTTCTCTTGCCCAATTCTCTCTTCTCGCTTTATCCACACACGTGCAGTTCATTCTGTTGACCGCACAGTTTACAACCTCTATTAAGCTTCAAGCTTTCTTCCTTTATCAAAGCATGGAGTGGTTTGAAAGTCTGTCTCTCAGTTCAGGGTTTGAATCTCGACTCCTCTGTGGAGTTGTCATGTTCTCCCTGTGATTTGCGTTGTTTGCTCCAGGTAACAAAAATATAAATACATTTTGTTGTGTCCAGTAAGTCTTCATAAAAACACAACAGAGTCCACAATAATGTCAAAGTACAGTACATCTGGCTGTGAAATAAAAGACGTGACAGTCCGGGGGTGATATTATGCGCCACGTCACTGAATTGTGCCCAAGTACTTTTTCGGAGCTGTTCTTTCTTCAGACCAGATGCCAACAGTCCACTTGCAGTCTGAGACTGGAAATAGAATGTACTGCATCACCCTCCCCCCACTAGCTCCTGGTCAGCAACCTCTGACATGACCTACTGCTGAAGTGTGAAGTCATCACTGCTCTGCTATAATGGAATTGGATCATGTGAAAATGCCACTTTGAGGATTGGATGTGAGTTTCATTTCATTTGTTCTCTTTATATTATGAGATGTGATACACACGCATTATGAAGAAAGATACGATGTGAATCCAGGAATGTATTTCTTGTGTCGAATCTGCTCACCCTGCTTTCTTTTATTTATTATTTGACATCACACATTATCACAATGGCATTTTCACTCGCTTCTCCTTAATGCAAGCAAGTAAGTAAAGTGATTTGGTTAGAAGCAGCTTTTCATTCGCATGCTGCTTAGAGATCCTGGCACATTATCTAAACACCAATTCTGAGCCCTGCACTAATCTTCTTATCAGCCATTGATCGTCTCACATTGAATGGGCTTCATTAATGGCAGCGATTCCATTTTTTTTTTTGCACAGTAACACTTGCCAATGTTGCATGGAAAATGGTGCAAATTAGCATCTTTCTAACATAGTAGTGAAAAAGTCATCAGATCTTATACAGTTTTGAAATTCAAAATTTGATGTGGTTGACCAGAATTGACTTCTAATGTGCTAAATGTATCATAGAGATCCTTATCTAGAGTCAACTGGGTCTTCAAGCGGACACTGATTTAAAATTGAATGGGCAAATTGGTGCTGTTGTTAAATCCAGTTTTTTTTTATTTTAGGCACCAAGCTAATGTACAGCTTCTCCTTTCTCAACAGCACTTTGAAACAGTGATTCATGCTTTTGTGACATCTCGGCTGGATTACTGTAGTGCTGTTTATTTTGGAGTCAGCCAGTCCTCCATCAATCATCTCCAGTTGGTTCAAAATGCCGTTGTTTGCCTATTGAATGGTACTCATAAGAAAGAACATATAGCTCTACTACGGCGTCCTTTTACTGGTTCCCTTTACGTTCTTTTCAAGATTCTGTTATTTGTTTTCAAATCTTTGAATGATCTCAGCCCATCTTACATCTCTGAGCTCTTTCACTCATATGCACCTGCTCTGTACCTTCGATCAGTGGATGGACGTTGTTAGAGTTACAGTGGACTCAGAAAAGCCTCACAGTGGTCTCGAGCCATATCCATCGCCAGTCCCACATTTTGGAATGACCCAGATTGCAAAAGTGCATGTCAGAATGCTCTAAACATTTAAGGAATAGAATTTCCCCACGCAAAGGAGATGACCTATTGACATAAACCTGGGATAACCTTATATAAACACACACAATATAGGATAAAACAGGAACAATTCGACGAGGATGGGATTCGAACCCATGCGTGCAGAGCACAATGGATTAGCAGTCCATCACCTTAACCACTCGGTCACCTCATCTTCTTCATCAAGTCGAATATAAGGTTTTTTGGAAAGTAAAGCTGAGCTGTTTAAACCTCGTATACCCTTATATAAACACAAACAATATAGGATAAAACAGGAAGAATTCGATGAGGATGGGATTCGAACCCATGCGTGCAGAGCACAATGGATTAGCAGTCCATCACCTTAACCACTCGGTCACCT